>NW_017100524.1:137447-145021 GCF_001263275.1 Habropoda laboriosa | reverse complement strand
GTATTCTTTTTTCTCGTCTGAAGGTGTTCGAGGAGCTAGGTGCTTATAAGTACCGAGTTCCCTATTGCTCTCTGCAAATGAATCAACGTCGTCGGTTCTACGTCAAATTTCGGATTGCAGCCTCTTGCACTGTTCTTCCTCTCTTCCCAATTACGGTATCTTGATATTTTTTAAATGATTTAAGCTGCAAGTTTCATAAATATGAAAAATGTAAACTATTGAAAAAAAAATTCATTTTTATAAACATCTTAGGTAATTAGTTCAGAAAGACGGAACTGGAAAAATGTCAGGTTGAAATAAAGAAATCTAGCATAAATTATATTTATTTTAATTTTTCATTGTCGTAATTAAAATTATATAAAGATTAAACATTGTTAGATAGTATCAACATATGGTTAGAATATACTTGATGTGCTTTATTTTACATAAGATATACATGTATGTATACGTGTAAATATGTCTTCGGTTTACCTTCTCTTTTTCCAGAATGTTTTTCTCAAAGTAAGGAGCCATAAAATTGTAGTTTGGAGATATCGAAATTCATAAAAAGCCATAGAAACAATAATTTATGTTACTGATACTGAAAACAATTTTGCTTCTATGACTAATTTTTCTGTAGAATTGTAAGGCTTCTAAAATTCTATTTTGTACTATAAGGTTTTCTCATTTGTTTTATAATTATCTTATAATATCAGTGCCATTTTTTATTCTAATAAATTACGAATGCATTAATGGAAATATCAAAATTGCTTTCATTCTTGTGCATTTTACTTATTTAATTATGTCAATATAAGCAAATACGATCACGTCTTTCGTGCATATCATAGTGGCAGTAATCGTCATACGTTATTAGGATGTTAATCTCAGGAATAACTCCTTTTAAACCATCTCTATGAGATAAATGTTGGATACTATTACCAGGGATGCCTATAATCGTCCATAAGTCACCGGATACTTACAGTTTTCATGAAAATGCTTGTTAAGGTACGCCTTGAGTAAAATTTTAGAAAGATAGCGCAATTTGACATTTTTTTATAAAATAAGTAATAAATGATTACTTTATTACTTAACTATGGCATAAATTTACCGTTACTCCAGATATGCATTTGTGCCTTGAGTAAAATTTTAGAAAGATAGCGCAATTTGACATTTTTTTATAAAATAAGTAATAAATGATTACTTTATTACTTAACTATGGCATAAATTTATCGTTACTCTAGATATGCATATGTACATACTGTCCGACAAACCTAAAGTGAAACCTCTGATGTCACAGCCTAGCAAAATGGAGGCAAAATAGGCGGTTCAGGTCATCCCCACTACTCTTGGGTCTTACACTGCAGGCGCTTAAGGGGAAGCTGTGTTGTAGGTAAATGGTTTGGACAAACGAATTTAAGTCAGCTGTTGATAATGTAACACGCTGATAAAAGAACCTACATTGGCGCGTAAGACATATTTAATAGCGCAGACGTTAATTTCTAAGCGACTCATACACAGTAAATTATTATTGTAAAGGAAGCCTCAGGAGAAGTATTAATATTTTTTAACAGTTAGAAAACTAAAAAGGAAATATTTTTTTGTTATTCCTGAATAATAAAAGTAGATTTCGGCGTATTAAAAAATTACTTAAGGAGCTAAAAAATTTCTGGCTGCAATGAAAAATAGCGTACCACTATAGACCGACAGTCACTTTTTACAGGCAATAAAAGCTATCAAACAGCCACTATTTAATGTTAAAATTTTGAAAAATTTGGCAAAATCAGACGACATGTCGTCACTTTAACCGTAATATTTCGACTTTGTTTAAAGATAATATTTCGACCTTGGGCTCATTTCATAGCAATAAACATAGCAATAATCGCTGCTAAAGTTTCAATTGCTAATTTGACACTGTTCTCACTCATATAATAATCTGGCAAAAATACCATTGGATTGCTTGAATTTTAACCTGTAAAATATACTTATCGAAATAATAGAGAAATTTTGGGAACATGGGATAAAAAAATAAAGTTTACCATGATGCACATCGTTTGGCGTCGCGCAAGCATCTGTTCGCCTGTTTATGGTGTCTGCGCGACGTAAATTTAATTTTTTTTCGAGCGCTTGAAAATATCATTCCGGTCAATTATCGACTGCTCGAACGAGACCCGATCGTCATCTATTGTTCATTGAAGAGTAAGAGCGATAGCCTTATTCTATCCCTATTGGCTGACTATAAGGGAAGACCTAAGAGTAACTGCGATAGCATTATTTTATCCCTATTGGCTTACTAACAGCGAGCCGTCGCAAGTTCCCCTACATCTCCCACTTTTGGGCCCCGTGTGACGTCAGAGGCCTCACTTTAGGTTTTTCGGACTATAGTAGGGTGAGTTGTCCTAATATGGAATACGTACCCAATATGAAATTTGCTGCCATCTATTGGAGCATATGCGGAGATTATAAAGAAGCACCTGTTTGCAAAAGAATATTAAAGAGAAATCCACAATACGAGTTTTTGTATAGGAACCTTTAGACTGATATTATACGTAACAAGGTAAGTACATTAACTTTATTTCTACGTGATTATCTTTCAAATATGGTCGGGTTTGTGTAACCATCGTGGAAATTATTAATTCCTATCTCGTTAATACAGTATTTCTGAAAACTCAAACAACAATGATTTTCTTAATGTAGAATACCTCGAGGAGCTCAATATGGAATATTTCATATTAGAGACCATGTACGTATGTCTAATTCCATTATAACTAACAATAAATGTAATGTGTTTTCTCTTCTTTAGAGGTTGTCTATCGTACATGTTAGAAAGTAATAGAAAAAAGAAGATACGTATATATAATGCAATACAAGTGGTTATAAATAAAAAAAATTGGATTTTTGAAGGCGGAGAAGACATACGTGGTGTGATCAAAAAGAAACTGGACTTTGTTTATAACAATTTTATTAGTCGCCGAATTTATATTTAACTTGTGTCTCCTTCGAAATAGTCCCCTCCTGCATTGATGCATCGATCCCAACGGTGCTGCCATGCCTGGAACGTTTGTTGAAAATCATTTTCTCCAAGAGTATCAAGCACTTGTTGCGATTCAGTTTGTATTTCCGCCACAATGTCGAAACGTCGCCCCTTGAGCTTCAGTTTCATTTTTGAAAACAGAAAGAAGTCACGAGGGACTAAATCTGCAGAGTAGGGAGGGTGCGGGATAACCATCATGTTCTTTGCGGTTAGAAATTCACTGCGAACGCCGTGTGTGCAGGGGCGTTGTCATGGTGCAGAAGCCAGTTCCGATTTTTCCACAATTCTGGCCTTTTCCGACGAACGTCTTCACGTAATCGTCTTAAAACGTCACAATAAAAAGTTGCATTAGCTGTCTGATTAGGAGGAACAAATTCCCGATGCACAATTTCCCTAATGTCGAAAAAACTAACATGCTCTTTGTCGCACTTCGCACTTGTCGTGCCTTTGACGATCTTGGTGACTCTAGTCGCTTCCACTGGGATGATTGCTGCTTTGTATCCGGATCATAGGCGTAAACTCAACTTTCGTCTCCTGTAATAACCCTTGATAAAAATTTTTGAAGTTTAGCACAAAACTTCACGTTTGCACGTTGTTCAAATGTAAGGTCCATTCTTCAACCGCAGAATCACACAAACGCACTTCTATTAAATAATTCGTAGCACACGTCTCAATGCTAACAGCTCGATGACACTTTCATTTTGATCACACCACGGATTCTGTTCCTAGAGGAACTTTGCTACATTTTATTAAGCAATTAAACGAGAACCCAAATCTTTCGATTAAAGCAATTGTAAATAATTCTTTGTAATTTTGTATAAAAAATAACAAATTTTGTCTTTTCTTTTAAATAATAATCATTATCAGACGCGTTACTTACTTATTTATGTCCTAGTTTCCATCTTCAAAAGAGTAAATTCGAAATAATATGCTATTCCATATTAGACGAATAAAGTATCTCATATTAGCAGCACCATCAGCTAAATATGGGAAATGAAGGCCTTAGTAAAAATTATAAATATTGTCTACCGTTATTTATATTTTTAATTTGACCATTACTAGTCAAAATAGCATAAAATTTCCTACAAAACCATAATATTTAAGTTTGTATAAAAGCATTGTAAATAGGTAAAACATGTGCATGAAAAAAGGTATTCCGTATTAGGACAACTCGCCCTACGTCGTCGATGACTTACGAATGGCATTATGTACTTGGTTTTTGGTTTCCAGTACAATCGTGCATATTCTTACAGCTGTTTCATACTCTTAGTCATTACGTGTATCGAGATATAATTAGAATTAATTGAGAATCCAATTCCTTATCAAATTACCATTTATCTTATTCTACGTAAATAAAAAGAATATTAATTTTCTCTTGTATCATGTAACATTGCTTCCACGCTTGCTTCTTTGAATAGATTAATTTAATCCAGAACAATATTTTCTTATGTTCGTAAGCAATAAATATTTTAAAGCGTCAACATTTATTTCTTATTATACTTTACAGAATGGGAATGAAAGAGTTTTAAGTTAAAATAACAAAAATCTGGTTTTACTGCTAACTATAGTATGTTTAATTATACAACTAAAAAAAGGTTGTGATTAAAAAATGATTGATTAAAAAGAATCATCAGGTTTGAAGAATTAATTTTTATTAAACGGTCAATTTTATTCAAAAATAGTACCTACATATTATGTAAAATATTTAATTATCAATAATGTAGAGATTCAAGCAGGTTTTATATTTGCTCCAGGTACAATACAAATTGTATGATTCAAGATTTATACTCCTTATTTTAGTCGCTGAATGTAATCTTTGGAATAAAGATTTTGGAGACGAGAGAAAATGTAGATTAAAAAAAAATTGCACACTTTTACTAGTAGAATTAGAAATAAAACGTGGACGAACAATTAATGTTTAGTAAACGTAATTTAAAATTCGTGTATATAGATATTTCGATAAAAAAGATTTCAGCAAAAATATTACGTCACGAAATATTGGAATTGGAAGAAATATACAAATAGTGTCTCAGTGCTTACAAAAGAAGAAGAATTTTGCAATATAGTAGTTACATACATTGTCTATTATTATGTGTATCATTCTGGAATCTTGAGATACATATTTAGTAAAAAGTAATAATCACAATCGGAATCATCGAGCGAAACCGAATCATTTGAACGAAACCCAACCTGAAATATAGAGTTAAATAAATATAAAAAAATTCTGTAGTACGAGCTGCATACACGCTGACTCATTCATAAGAAACAACTTTGAAGTTTAATAATTCTTATAAGGGTTTTTACAGTAGCTGTAGGTAACTGATGGTATTGAACAATGCATATCTAAAAGTACTACCACCACTTCGGAATTTATAGAAAGTGCAAAAAAGTTATGATTACAATTTACTTTTTTTTTCCTAATGTACAGAAATTCCTAGTAATAATTTTGAGCATCTCAAATAATATGTGTACCTTACAACAAAATGACAGAGTATTTTTGGACTTTTTCTCTCTCACAATTAGTGCAATGAACAGAGACTTTATTCTCTGAAAGAACATGAACTTCTGATTATGCTATATTCTAGAAATATTTATATGAAAAATAATTGTTAGAAATAGAGTTGCTACTATCCGGATATTCGAGAACTCGAATTACTTATTATAACTCGAAATCCGAATCGAAATCCGGAACTGAGTGAGTATTCGGATATCCGCAAGTATAATACTTAGATTCGAGTATCCGAGTACCGGTTTCGGATATTTTATTACGATGATTCAAATATAAAACTCTCCTTATTTGGATTCTAATTAAAGAGTGACGTTATAATTTATAAAGTATATAATGTAGGAGAGTCTGGGATGGAGAGAGGTTTGGCGGAATCAGATGATAAAGGCGAGAGACGAGACAGTTTTAATTCTAATAAATAACTAATAATGTATTCTACACGGACACGAGTCCTATTTTCAACAACGCTCCTTCAATATACTTTTCTCACGCAAAGTTCATTTCCCACACACCCTGTTTTTCCACAAGCTGTCCGTTTTAAACTTTCCCTTGACGAGGGCGTTTCTTCTCTCCGCCAATTAGGACTGTTCTCGAACGTACCCCTACGACGTTCCCCTTCTACCGCGATTTTTGGCGGAAAAACCGTTTCGCCCGGGAACGTCGCTTTCCGTCCTTTACTTCTGGTGACCAGATTTATGGCACGTCTTACCCACGGTCACATCGGCACCATAAACCTGGCCACCGTCCCGATCGGCGCGGCTAAAGTATACTTTATATATAATATTAATGTAACATTAATTTATATGTACGAAATTTATTCTCTCAATACGTAATGCAGCTGACGACTTGATGAGAACGATTTATTCTCGAGAATTGTTAACTATAGATCGCTTAAAAAACAAAAGATAGTAGCATGCACACTAGGGAGGCTCTTATTTATGTCGCTCAATCAGATAACATGAAAACGTGCTCCGGACTCTTAAACATTAAAATAACTATTTAAATACTTTTAAAATCGGTTTTATTCTATTATCTTTTAAATTACTCATTATATCAAAGAACGTATTAAACTAAAGTTGTAGATCTAGGCAAATTGCATCTTTTATGTTGTATTACTTTTTTTCGTACGACGAACGGTTTCCGAAAAAAATGAAACAAAAGCCTGAAAAAATGTTTAAAAATTTCTTTTAATTTGTCAAAATTAAAGTGTTTTGATTATTTTTTTATCAAGAAGGACTTAAAAAAAATATGTAATTTTCATTTTCGACTCTAAAGGACAATTTTTTGAAAATTAAAAAACTTTCCTCAAAATGTCGGAAAATTGCACAATTTTTGTAAATTATTATAGTGAAAGTTGATAAATAATGTGTAATAAGGAAAACGAAGGTTGAATGGAAAATGAATTGTTTAGTAAATTTTTTATTTTAACTTCATCTGTCTACAAATATTGGCTTCTAGATAAAGTTTCTTTTTTATAACCGGGAAACGTTCGGTGATAATTAGTTGCAATTTGAAGAATATGACCTTTTTGCTCCTCATTTTTCATAAATAATTTATTGTATTTTTCCATTAATTTAATACCCCTCTCTGCCGTATCATTGACAAGTCGCAGTTTATTTGCTAATTGTAGCCCTTTAATGAAACTTGTGTTTTCAGACCAAGTTGAAGGTTCTCTCTGTAAATATTGGTTATCTAGCACAAACTATTCTTTCAAAGAATACTTTGGTTTTGTTGAATATGAATTGTTTAATATTGTCTTCAAAAATTTCAGGTATTTTGTCAATTTGCAATTGGATTCGCTTTATATTTTCGTTCAGTGATATTGATCCGCGATTTAATTCAAGAAATTCTCTGCTATCTTCGCGAGGTTGTCGTTTGTTTAGAATATTTTTAACAAAGTTAAGAATTCATCATATAGCTTCCTGTTTTAAATGTTTCTTCACATTAAAATTTTTAAATTGAAAAAAAAACGGTTCTTTAAGGTCGAAAATGAAAAATACACACTTTTTTAAGTCTGTATCTGTATAAAAAAATAATCAAAACACACTTTTGTAACGG
>NW_017100524.1:122466-137250 GCF_001263275.1 Habropoda laboriosa | reverse complement strand
GTCCGTTCACATTAATTTTCAAAATTACAAAGTTTTTTTTAATTCTTTTCTCAAGCCTTCCTTCATTTTTTTTCGAAAAGTGTTCGTTGTACGAAAAAAAATAATAGAACATAAAAGATGCGTGTTGTCTAAATCTATAACTCTATTCTGATACTGTACCAACAAATACAAAATTTTACTTTCGTACTTTTACTAGGTGGCTCGTTCAACGTTTTAAGGTCGGTGAAGCCTGTTCCAGGATGTGTGGTGAATAAGTTTGAATTTGTGTATACTGAATATATATACACAAAAACGCGCTGAGGACACAAGGGGGGGAGGGTAATGGCAACCATTTAGGCATGCTGATTGGTCAATCCAAGAAGTTAAAAATCACCAATCAGCGTGCCCAAATGGTTGCAACCACCCTCTCCTTGTGCCCTCAGCGCGTTTTTTAGGAGAAGGAGATAACCATGGGTCTTTCCGGGTGATCCGTTTTCGGGGGACAGAATTTTTGAATGCAAAGTTGTCAGCCTCGAAAGGGGTACCGTTTTATGGTCTAAAAAATCCTACCACTCACGCGAACACCATTGTGCACACACAGTTGTCTGTTTAGAATGTGATGAAATTTTCAGCGTGCATGTCATTGACATAGATCTACAAAACGTATTTTTTAAATTTTCATTACGGGCTCAGATATAAAAGTTGTAAAAACGACCTTCGCTATTTTCTTCGCGATTCCGACTAATTGCAATTTGTTCAAAAATTTATACAAACGTCGGAATGACGGCAAAAAACCATTTCTCTAAGCCTTATAAAAATAGCGGTGCAAAGTGAAATTTTTTTGACAGCGATCGATAATCGAGAAGTCACGCGTACGCGTCGTTCACGATAGCGCGCGGGTGAATCTCTGTTCGGCCGTCCCTGAGCGCTGGCTCTACGCGCGCTCTGATTGGCCAGTGGTTTTCGTTAATAATTCAAAAATGAAGCTTCAAATTACATTTTGGATAAGGAAAAAGTTGTTCAGGATCACCCCAGCAACCCCCTATTTCTGGGTGGTCCCAGTGTTACGCGACACCCTATATATTACAGAGGAAGTCTGTTAATGTGTTTCTTTTCTGCGATCCCACCTCTCACGGTTATATCCGTCGTTGAGTTGCAACAGTATCTCCTAAATTAATGATTTTTTGCCGAAAGTGATTTAGTACTTTTTTTTTTAGGGAATGACGAGCTGCATAGAAGAAAATATGATTCCATTTAAAAAACAAAGTTGACCATCATGTGTTCCTTACGCATCCACCTATAAAGACTACTATAAAAACTACTTATATCAAATTATATGCTTCTCAAAATCATTTTGAAACATTTTTGGTATCATCAACGGTTTCGCATATGTATATTCGAGGGGCCTGATTTAAATGGGACACCATGTACAAGAAAAATTACGTTTTAATTCCATAATTTCGTAATTGTCCTTTGTAATCCTTGCTTTTAATTGCTTGATATTCATTTCGTTGAATAAAATTTTATATCATTTGAACAAATTTCGTATCCTAATTATCAGTTCTATACTACTTTTTAATAAGATTTTGATTTGCTGACCATACTTATCCCTATAAAACTTGTATATGTGGGGTATTTGACAAAAAATGAAAGAGATTTTGAAGAGTTATTCGAAACGATAAAATAAGACGAAAGCTAAAAGTAAAAATATTTTGAATTCAGTTTCATATTTTGCTTATACATCATTAAAAATTAGCCGGAGGCGTAGCAATCTGCACAGCATCGGTAAATGTATGGGGTTTAGTGATCCTCAAAATCAACAGAGCATGGGGTCTAAGTTATCTAAGTTACCTCTTATGTATAAGCAATAGAAAAAAACCCTATGAAATTTAACTGTGTTAATTACTGCTGCAACACTTTATAAAAATAAACATGCGATTGCTTACAAAAGGTAAATTGTTTTACGATTGTTTCGTCTTCTAATGTCTACAAACAAGTCCACAAATACCTTAAATGTTCGCAGAAAAATTCACAGACATCGTGCCGAGTAGCTTATTTTCGCATTCGTTGCTAACGCCTCTGTTTTTCGTAAAAATACCATAAAAGGCATTATCGCCTTCCTTAAGGAAACAACTACTCCCGAAATATACTGACAATGAGTCACGAAATTATTCGGACGCAATCAAATGACATGTTTCATGTTTAAGAAAATGAAATCACGTTACGAATTCCAAAATTATTGTATTCCAGTAGTAATAAATAAACAAATAACTGCCACGATAATTCCTGTAAAATTTGAAAAACATGCGATAATGTAAACAGTATTTGTGAAGTATATTTTGGAAACATCGACTATATGAACGTCACAAAAGTATTCAAACGACTATATATTAATAGTTTATTTGTATTATACAAGATGAACACAAGGCGATTCTACGTATAAAAATAAACCGAAAATTAAGAGTAAAATTTTTTCGTTTGAAGCCTCCTTTTCGAGAAAATCTAATTTGAATATCTGTGGAGTACGAGTGCGCTCAACTATCTCCGTGCTTCATGTTTGTATTGTACTAATAAGCAGTGTCAATATCACGATAAGTACTAATTATACGTTTATTAACGATTTTATTACTTTACAGGTATAATACATTACTGAATGAACTATTGAAAGCGACGTCCTTGTTGACGCATACAAATATTTGTTCTTTGAATTAGAAAGTCGGGGACTGGTGCCACGGTGTTTTGACACTTTTATTGTTCGAAAGCCTGTATGTATTTTCTTTGAGCTACATATTTCTTTGCGAAATATGATGATACCGCTATTTATCAACATAAAGATGTGAGCAGAAGTAACAGTTTGCAGGAAATCTTTAAATTCAATTTTCTCAAAAACTAAGCTTCTTATGAAAACATTGTATCCTTTATTTTTGGTTTATTTTTACATGTCCTGCATCACCCTGTTTATGCAAATATATTGTTTTAATATTTTGTTGATCCACCGCGTGCAGTTATCACGTCTTGAAAGCGCCGTTGCATGCTGTTTACCATATTTTCAGTGGTACTTTTTTCTATATTATTTCAAATTTATATAATTTTTTATTTTAATACTTCCTTAGAATTTATAGTATATACGCATAGTTTTTAACCAATTTCTGCCCATAGGTACTCAATTGTATTCAGGTCTGACTGTAGGAGTATTCCCAAGATATGCGGTACGTTATTATTATCTATTTTTTTACAATGTGAACGATAAATTTAGAATCATTTTCCCGTTGGAAATGAAAATTGTCTATTAAGCCTACTTTTTCAGCATTTTGTTATAAAATTTTCCTTTCATATTTGTAAATATTTAAGTTTGTCTAAGATCCGACCAATAGTAACTAGATTTCTAACTGTTTATTACCTTTTAACAAAATTCAATCTCTTTTGTTTGTTAATTTTGCTTATGAATGGTTTCTTTCGGGGAATACGATCATAAAAATCATTGTTACATTTGAATTCTTCAGCAAATGTTCTTCCAGGACGAACTTGTTTTCCAAATATAACAGGGACCATTCCAGCAACTTTTAGAGCAAAAATAGTTGGATAATTTTTTATTTCATGGACAATTACATTCTGTTCTTGCTTCGTTAGTTTCTTGAGCCATCCATAACAGATTTCATTGTGAATGGATCCAGTGGTTTTTGATATTTTTACAATTTTATAGATGGTAAATTTACTTCTTCCTAACGATTTTGCAATTTTACCATATCACTTGCCTTCATTGTGTCATTTAATTATTAATCCTATATCACCAATACTCGATTCGGTTTTCTCAGTATTTACAGTACTGATCAAGCGAAGTGTGTCCAATGGTCACTGTCCATCAATTGATTATGCCAATGTTTGCATTTTGTCATGCTTACGAAATATTTATGCAGTAAACCTTACCTCCTTCGAATACTTTTATAGCGTCCATACACCTAATTGAGGTTTCCAAAATATACTTTATGTGTATAATCATGATACTTACATATGTATACATATATTACCATTGAAATGAAAGCAATTTGGAATTTGTAATGTGACTTACAAAATATTTTTTAAGCATTAAACATTTCATTAGAAGGCGTTCGAATACTTTCGTGACGCACTGTAGCTAAGAATACTGAACAGATTGCTAATAGTTCATATAAAGTTTTTCAGTCAAAACTATCTGTCTTCAAAAATAAGATTTATGACGTCTGTGGTTTACTAGCTGCGCGACTTCGACCATCTCGGCCTTCTACCTGAGTTGAGTAATGTAACATACCGAAGAAAATAATGTATGGACATTTAAGATATCTATGGACTTTTTCGTAGACACTTGCGGAAAAAATAAACGTAAGGTATATATGACATGAATTTACATAAAAAAATAAGTTGGAAATCTAAAGTAACGTTTTTTCATACGAAGCTTCATTTCCGATTAAATCGATGTTGAAGATTTATTCTTTTATGTAGATTCGTCCCTTTTTGAGTTGTACCACCAGTTCGGAGGAACCCTGTACATAGACTTTTTGTGAACTTATGGATTAATTATTCGGATACACTTATGTACTGAAAATGACATCAATCCTCTCCGCCTGAAAATCAAATAGGGCGGGTTTTAGTGTGCTCTTGTGGAATTCAGGGAGTAGGCAAGTTTAATATTTATTCTGTTTTTTAAATCCCAATTTTTATTTGCACCTATTATTCATAATATGAACAAATAGTTATAAAATAAATAGATAGCATTAGGCTTTCGCTACATTCAACAACAAGCACTACACAAATTATGTGTGTGTTGTTATTACAATTTTGTTTGTTGTGTGATGGAGTTTGTAGTCATATTAAATCTAGAGGGTGATTATGTTTCAGTCTTCTAGTCATGCCAGTGTAGCAATTTACTGCTAAAGGATTTTGTGTATAGAGGGGGCGTGTAATGCCTGGTCCACACTGATGCTCGCGAGTAATTCGCGAACAGATCACAAACCATGTTCGCCGACAGTATGGACACTTTTGCAAGCAACGAACATTTTTCTCTCAGGAGATGGTAGATCAAAGAACCTTCGCAAGCTCAACTCTGCAACTGCTTGTGCTCTGTCTGCGAGCTGTTCGCGAACAGTTTTGGCCAGTGTGGACCCGGCATAATATTTTGCGAATATCATCGTTTCTAACGTACCAGGGTACGTATACGAAGAATTTTTGCTTGTAGACTTTTAATTGTTTGTTCAGTTTAGTTTTTCTTTTACCAACCGTCGAGACGTACCCCCCGAACCGCTGCCGCAGGGCCAGTTAACGCATAAAACGGTTGTATTTTCCGGGCGAATTGTACACCTACCATCACACTTATGTATACCTTAATAAATTGAGGTGAAAACAGTGTAACGGCGTTTCCTCACCCACCTCAGTGTCATAAATTACACCATTACCCATACCGTATAGCAAACGGGAAAGTTTGGCTATTTTGCGATTACGATGTAGCAACGATTTATTTTTTATAATATCGTCGAAAACAATAAAAGTGAGTTCACCGACCCGGCCGTAACATCAGCTGTTGAGGGTTACTTTGAAAGGTCAGGATCGGCATAATGACCCACTTCCGTCGAGGCAGGTTAATTCGTGGACGAATGGATAAGTTTTTCATAAGTAATAAAACACTTTATTCCTTTCGAATAACGAATAAAAGTATCGAAAACAGTTATTAATGTCTCAAAATTAGTAAAAGCATTTAATTTGAATAAATGGTAGTATGTATTTGTAAAATTTTCACCTAATGCATTACACAGCATATTTAAATAGTTTAACTATTGACATATTATTTATGCATATTGCAATGTGTTGTATTAGACAAGTTACGTACAATTGGTCCAGCATTCAACGTGTAAAACGACTTATTCATTTATTTGTTATTCATGAATAACGAATAATTCCAGATTATTCTTAATTTAAGACGATGTAACATTTGCCGCACGCTTCCCTCGATATCCACGCTGTGCCAGTGAGTTTGTTCACGATCGCGCGCGGATGAGAGTCAGCACTCCCGTGCCTGGGTGCGGGCTCTACGCGCGCTCTGATTGGCCAGTGTTTTTCGTTAATAATTCAAAAACGTAGCTTCAATCAACATTTTGGTAAAGGAAAAGAATCACCCCAGCACCCCCCATTTCCGGGTGTTTGAGGAGTAACGGGACACCCTGTATAGACAGTAGGTGGTTGCTGATTGGTGATTGTCGTGTGGAAGTGGAAAAGTATGGTGTGTTCTAATTGGTCGACCGAAGATGTGTTTTTTTTGGGGGGGGGGGGCTGAATTTGTTGTAAACAAATTCGATTCCTGGTAAAGGTAGGTTTTATGGCTGATGCCATTGTTTAATCATGGCGCTGACTAGTCTAAGGGGGATCCGTGGCGGTCCAATGGTCGTTCGGAACCCCGGTCTGGTGGTCAAATGTGAGTACATAACACGTTTATTACAATGATTCGCCAAACCGAGGCTTCGTTGCGATCCTAAGGTCGCGACAACATCAATGAAGAGTGCATAATTTCTTTTCTTCTAGTGCTTGAAGTATTTGTCCAACCATACGATGGGTGTGTTCAATGGTGTTATGTTTTTCCCGAAATCCAAATTAATGATTTGGTATTAGTCCTTTGCTGTTAAGTTGCTATTGGAGGCAGTTCTTTAGGCATTTGTTCTTAAGTTTATGAATTATAGCCTTGAGTTTGTCTTTCTTAAAAGGTTGTACAGTAAAATTATCAGCGTAATTTTTGTCGAACTCGTTGGGAGGACTTCCATTAGTGAAAACTTCTTGAAGGTGGGCGGCCATACTTGTTTGTTCTTCCAGTGATTTTGTCCATGACCTTGCAGGAGTTTTGATTGGCATTACAGGTTGTATCGATCTGCTTATTCTTTTGGCCGCTTTCCACAAAGAATACTGTGTTATTCCTGTGGTGTCAAGGTTCAAGATGTACTTGCTGAATTTTTTATTATTATGCTTCAGTATTTCTGTTTTTATAATCCTGATTTATTTGTTTAGCTCTACTTTGAGGTTTGCAAGTCATCTACGTTGCCATTTACGTCTTATTCTTTTCCTTTTCCTAATTAGTTCCTCTATATACAATGGATATTCTATGTAACTTTCTTTTGACATGTGTTGTGTGGAATCGGTACCCGCTGTTTGTAAAAGGATTGTTAGCTGTTCTATCGCCGTTTCTATGTCGTATATAGACTTTAGTGGTATATTTCATGTTAATTTACCTTCTATAATTCTTCTGCAGTTGTCCCAATCTGTTCTTTCATTTATTAAGTTTCGTCGATTGATAGATATGATGACTTTCAAGTTGATTGTACATAAAATTGGCGCATCTAAAAGCTGCTGCTTTTAATGTTGGTGATGACAATGTCCAGTATATCGGGTTTTTCTTTTAGAATCTGTCGGCCAATACGTGGGTCTGCCAGGTAAAAGGACTGATAGTTGCCTGCCGTTGATATGTTGGTATTGTTGCGTCCCGCACACCGTGTATTCTCATATGGAATACGGCGGGGTTGTAAGACCCGTCTCAGAATGCTTCTGCCGTTGCTGTAGGGACGCTGACCGTTGTGAAATTAATCACTTCGGCCTGGTTATAGGTGTACTGAGTTACACTTGTCTGCCCTTTATTGAAATATTTATTTTTTACTGTATGAGTGAAAATGCCTGATGTGAATATGGTTGACTTGTGACTCGTGGTGGATGAATTGTAACTGGTGAAGGATGACTTGTAACTGGTGAAGGATGACTTGTAACTGGTGAAGGATGACTTGTAACTCGTGAAGGATGACTTGTAACTCGTGAAGGATGACTTGTTACTCGTGAAGGACGACTTGTAACTGGTGAAGGATGACTTGTAACTCCCCTCGGAATCGAATGTCCCTCTCCCTGGACGCGGATCACTCCAAGACGCGGGTGACATGGGAATGCATGTGATTGGCCAATAAAATGAGGTGGAAATGGTTCCGGTGAGGTAATTGGTTAATCGGGTGCGTGGTACGTGTGCTGTCGGAGATAAAGGCAGAAGGGGCGAAAATCGGGGTTTTTCCCAAAAAACCGTTGCCGGTTCGTCTGCCCGTTGATGGTCGCGAAAGGCGATGCTCGCCCATTGTTCCGCGGCGGTCCTCTGATGTACCATTACGGTACATCGAGGGCTGTCCAAACCTAGAAGGGCAGTATATTATTGCTACAGTTAGTTGTTCTAATTTTATTTTTATTACCGTTGTATATACTTTTTCTGTTTGGAACGGTGGAAGCTGTACGTGTTCTATGTTGTTTTTAATAAAAATTCCAGTTCCTCCATGTGTTTTGCCATTCGGATGAGGAGTGCCATAGTACGTATAGTGTGGAAGTTTGAAATACGACTTGTCTTTTTGATGTGCTTCTGCGTGAAGAAGAATGTCTGTTTTATTCCTTGCTGCATATTCTTTCAACTCGGGGATGCTTCGTTATAATCCGTTACAGTTTCATTTAACGATGTGTGTTATGTTTTTTTTTTAGTTTGTGAAGCGTTGGAAGTTCTGTTAGAAAATTTAAGATAGTTTTCATTCGAGAAGCTAAACTTTGTATTATTTTGTTAGTTTCAAATGTTTGAGAAGCTAATTTTTCTAGTAAGTTTCCGAGATTGTAATTATGGTTGCTATTATTGTCAGTTATACCATTGGCTGGTTCAATATTATGTGAGTTTTTGGCTACTTGTGTGTATGATTAGTTTGTTAGGTTTTCTGTAGAAACCACGAGCACTAACAAGTTAGTATTGCCATTGTCAATAGATCGTGTTTTCATCGTTGTAGCCGTTGCAACCAGCTGTGTTATTAAATTTGTTTTTTGGCTTGTCGTGCATGTGGTGCATAAATTTTTCTCAGCGTTTGCTTCTTGATAAGACATCCTTTGTAATTAGCTGGATGTATCCCTTGGCAGTTCACACATTCAACTTCTTCTATGCATCACGTTGAGATCACTGTGATGTTACATGCTGTTGGGCACATTTCACACAAGCTAGTTTCCTGTTGCAAGAATTCTTAGTATGGCCTAGTTATTGGCTTCTCATACACCGCGAAATTTCTTTTTTTTTATCCTTGGTGGTTCTATAATTACTATTGTGTTGCATATTAAATTCTTATTATGTGTATATTTGTTCGTTATCAGCTGCTGGAGCCAATTCGCTTAATAACATTGGCAAGGGAATAGAGGTTCCACTTTTTGTTAGGTTTATTATATTTAGTGCCTGATGACCTTTTGGAAGTGACGTGGTGCAAATGATTTTTCGCCAAGTGGGTAACGAAAATATATTTATTTAAACGTAATGCTTAAACTAATTTCAAAAGTACTATGTGATGCGCGTGCAGAGAATGTCTACAACAAAAGGCCTCGTGCCTTTTTCGGGGCTGGGAAAGTCCCAGGAAGTGGGGGCGCGGGCCTGCATTGCCGAGGCAATACTCTTGTCCTCGAGAACGAAGAAACTCGGAGATGTTTGGAAAAACATCTTTCGATTCTTCGCCTCGAGGGCCAAGAGTCGCCAGGCCTAAGGGTGGAGCCTTTTTATGACCACTTTGTATCTTCTATCGCTTTATTCTTGAAAAGTATAGTAATTACCATCTGCTTTCCTTAAAGCAGCTACCAATTTTCTATAATTCTCTGGATTAGTACAGTAGAGTTCCGATTATCAGGAATGTCCGATTAACCGACATATTTGTTTCAGCTATTCTTCGGCAATCATCGCGAATCATATTTCGCACAAACAAAGAAGTCACGGCCGCATACATCCAGCAGTGACATCAATACGAAACAGTTGACAAACAAGCTGAAGGAATTCATGTGTTTCACACACGTGTATTGTGCATACGCATATGCATACGTAGCATCGTAATTTGTGTCCATGGTCTTTTGGAAATAATTTTTTTCATTATTATCACTTCTCAGGTGTAGGTCCAATTGAGGCAGTTCTATAGTATTTGAGCCCACGCTTATTGGGTCGTATGATACATCGTTGAAAAGCGTATGAGAAGGGGAATCCAACATGTGTAGTCATGGCTCATATCTATGTCATATCTATGTCATGGCTGACATATAAATATAAGTCAAATTAGGGTACGGTGAAAAAAATACATTCTTTTTGCAAAAAGATCATTTTACTTACAAGTACATTTATCATTAGATATGTATGTACATACGTATATTCAGGCGTAAATTGAGTTGTAATACAACTAATCATGTGTTCGAAATATCACTGTAGCATTGGTGTGTATAAGATTAAGTTAGATTAGGGTTAAATAGATTTCTATGCTAGTGTCGGATTTATATATTTTAATCCATATTCTCTGAATGGGACATTTGCGGTAGCAATAACCACTCATGTTGGACTCCTCTGCTTATACGCTTTCCAAGGATGAGTCATGTAACCCCATAGGTGTGGGCCCAAATACTACAGTGCAGCCATATTTGATTATCCAGACACTGCCTCGGTCCCGAGTATACCGCATTATCGGAATTCTACTGTCTTTTCTATTTTAGTTTCGTTATATTTGAATATTTTGATAGTATATAAAATTATACACTCAAAATTAGATTTAGTAACTGATGTAGCAATTCCATTAGCAGGTCCATAATTTGAGCGTCAATAAATATCAGTGGCGGTTTGATCACTTTTATTGATGTTGATGATTCACAGTTATGATTTAATATTTCGTACTCGTTTAATATTAGTATTGGTGTAGGGTCCTCTAACCATTTCGTTTTCTTTTTTGTTTTGCTATTTGTGTTTGTTGATTTATTGGCTAATCTTCAACAACATTGGCTAATCACTTTTATTTCTTCCCATTGGACCTGTTAATTTTCTGATGCTGTATCTGATTTTATAAAACTGGAATTTTCTTTCAGTTTCATGGGATGAATTGTTTGTAGAGTTTTTTTGGAGTTCCATTCATAACTAATAGATTATTAATTGTAAACTTGAATCCAAGTTATCACTTTAACCGGCTTATATTTGGTTACGTTTACATTTACTTCCACGCAACATATTATTCGATTTCATATCCGTTCACAACGACGTGACGAATCGAGATGAACCGCTGAATGTTTAATCGACAATTTTCTTTACAAAGTGCCACATATCGTTCACAATGCCAAACATTGTAAGATTCTTCTTCACAGCATGTACAAAATAAGCTAGAAAGCACATTTCATTAGTTTTGAGGACCATTGAACTCCCGTGCTGTGAGCTGCTCTATATTCAATGATGTATCAGAAATACCCTAAACCGGAGTAGGGTGGCTGTAAAATTGATCAAACGTGTCTATATTCTCGCAATGGTGTATTTCCACAAAGATAAGTCGCACACTGGTGCCATTTCTCGAAAAGCTGGCCAAAATTCATAATTTCATACGATTTTCAAAAAAAATTGGTATTCTTATGTTTTTGGGGGTGTAGAATTCTAAAATTTTATCAAAAATGCAAAATTCAAAATAGAGGATCTAATATCACTGATATAAACGTTGTCTTTAAGTTACTTTTTTGTGAAAATTGACTATTTTCCGACCTCGTTAATTTCAAAATGTTTTTGAAATTGATTATTTTGAAAATGTTATTTTTTCCGATTTTAGTAACGAACTCAGAATTTCTGCGTTTAGTAGGTCACGTAATTCAAATATATTGTCGAAAATAATAAAAGGAAACTGTGGATTATAAGTTTTGCTTAAAATAGAAAATGCTGTTTTATTCATACACTAATTACTGTTTTTATTTGTATTCTTATTTTGAATCATCAGAATCAGATATGCCAGTTATATCCTCTGAACTTAAATATATTATTTGTTCGGTATCCGAAATCGTCTCGAGCACCACAAGAGAAATATCTTTCTTCTTTCTGACAATTACTCCTAAAAGACTG
The DNA here is from genome assembly GCF_001263275.1 of Habropoda laboriosa. Classification (NCBI taxonomy): domain Eukaryota; kingdom Metazoa; phylum Arthropoda; class Insecta; order Hymenoptera; family Apidae; genus Habropoda; species Habropoda laboriosa. Next base: position 125,363 of record NW_017100524.1, on the reverse strand, counting down.
TCAAATCATAACGGAGCAATTGTTAACGCAGCTTCCCGCGCTTCGTGTTTGTTGGAAGGTCGGGTTGGCGTTGGTGAATATTGCACGTATGTGCCAACTGATTGATGACGTGATGGTGATCGCACTTTATTTTCCGTAGTGATTATCGCGGACTGGACCACACTTGGTGTTTAACAACGTCGTATATCGCAAACGAGGCCTCTCTCAAGTATTGTCGAGTGTTTACTTAGAATCTGATTTCTCTGGTGATTTTGCTTATTATATAGGATTTTGTCAAGGTGGAGAGTTGACCTCATCGGCAAATCGTCGGCCTTTCATCCCCTAGAACCTCTCCCCCAGGTCCTCGAGCACTCCCCCGTGGTCCGCAGAGTGGGATGTAGGCGGAGAGGGAGAGACGGTCCCAAAAGGGGGTGTCAGCTCCGCGTGGCGATCTTGCCGAAACGTTGATTTTACGGGTTTATGGCATGTTTACTGTTACTGAACGTGCAGAGGCAAATACCGAGTCACCATGTGGCCCGCAGAAGTGGAGAATTTACGCGGCCATCAAGTAATGAACTGGATTTTCCCTCTACCTTGAATAGACTATTGTTGTCAAGGAAATCGTAGAAAAAGCTTCTCAAAAGTAACGTCGCCTGGAATCCGTGCCATAAACCCCAGTCAGTTAAACAGCAATAATCTTTGAAATATATTTTGATTCGTTTTCTTTCTAGATATTTTTTAACTATTAGCTCTTCTGTACACTTTACGTAGCTTATGGCACGATTCTAGCACTTCTTCTGTATAACATCCAATTGGTAGAACGCAGTCTTTTACTACAGAAGGCCCATAGATCAAAACTTTACGTATATACTGTGGGTGGCATGTAGTACCACAGATACAGTGATTCAAACAGTTTTGCTGTATCAATGCAATAGTTTTAAAATTTTGCATAAATAATAATTTTACCATAAGAAATAATAATTACTAGTAATAGAAATAATAATAATAATAATAAATATCAATTAATCTTCCACCGATTCCTACAATTGAAATATTTAACCAATAATAGTAACTATTGTACAAAAATGCATATACCATGCTCGTCGCACATTGGTCTCTATGTATAATAGCAAAACGGACACTGTAATGAAGTTTTGCGGTCTGCCCTGTACCCGCACAATTCACAAATATTATGTTCCCTAAATTAAGCCTTTTCATATTTTACTGATTCAACGTATGTATTTCTAAAATCGATGCTATTGCAGTTTTAACATCGGTCCGAAGAGTTGATTGCGTACATCGTTCTCGTAAAAAAGGTTCCACGAGGTGCATTGTCAAATTCTGTAGACCCCGTTTTGCTGTCCTTTTTGCGCCTTTCATTTTAACGAGGGACTGGCAACTGTGAAATATCCTGGAATTTACTGGTTACATGGTGATGGTTTTATATGTGAAATAGATAATGAATTGCAAAAACTGCAAGATAATGGTATTCAAACCAATTACACGTCACACTTTTATTTTGTATATAAAATTTGGACAAAAATAAAATATGTTCGATTGCAGTAAAAAATACATCATTGTTCCACATGGGGTCATTTGGACCCACAACTTACTTTCCATAATTGCCAGATACATGCCAACCAAAGTTTTAGCAGTTTAACAACTACAAACTAAAGAAATTTCAAATTAATACTACATTGTACACAGAATGGCATTAAGAGCGATACTTTGAAGATATCCCTCTCGGAAGTAAAATTGTGGGTCAGAATGACCCAGAGTGGCAACCGGGGGTTAAATCTGAGAAAACCCTCTACACCACAGACATAATCAAGCTTGTTTTATGAAAAATTAGAAAAATTAGAGGAATTTGGTTGGGAAAGAATGATCATCCGGCATACGTATTTAGCAAGTCTTTATTTAGTAACAATTTAATATAATGTGAGAGCGTGTCGTGTGTTCGCTAGGAACCCGAGAACTTAGAACCTACTTTTCTCCTCCGCCTCCTTCTTATATATTGTTTTAGATGGGCATAGCGCTCTATCGGGTGGAGCTTGTTTTCGTCAAAAACTATTTCCATTAGTTTTTGAGAAGCTCCTGGAACCTTCGCTACTTTTCTGACAGAGAAGTGAAAAACTTGGGTTTTCCTTAGGCACGCGAATTAGTCACCACGTGCTTGTTTTTTATCTTAGAAAGATTTGATAGCGGGCCATGTTTTATGGTAGTGGTATATTCGAGGGGCGCTGTATGACCGTCAGCCCCTCACGCGTTGTAAACTAATTTCGACAATTAAGGTTTTTAGCTTGCAGCAGTCGTAAAATGTCGAAGACGAATTCTTCGACATCTGCAAGTTTATTTTTACCAGCGACGACCACAAACCATGCTCTGCTACAATTATTTAAATGGAAAAAAATTATCAACTTCAGCAACGTCAAAAGTGTCTTGACACATTCGCTACCGGTGACGTGAATTCACGTCGTTTCAAATTCTGTTTCTGGTTGCCGTTGATATGAATTCACATCATTTCGTATGCTTTTTCTAGTTGCCATTGAGTTATTATATTTAACGGTTTCTTACAAGCCTGATATTTTAAGACTAATTTTATAATTTTTATCCCTGTTTTAATGACAGAAGTCTGCTGTAACCAGCTACAGAATTCCTTTATTTTAGCCGCAACCAGTAACAGAAGCGCGAAAAAATCGCCGGTAGCAAATGTATTAAACCCGGTATCCACTTGTTCCAAATACCCGTTGTGTATAACCGTTGCTGCGTGCACGTATCAAAATTTGATACGAAAATACGCAATAAGCTAGTTCGGGCATTTGTCGGTTTTTCGCTGTCGCGTCGCATCAAAGGAATGATACGGCACGTGACTGAGAATGAGCCAGTGTGGATGGGGAGCGTGTCATAGTTCCGTTGCA
>NW_017100524.1:106142-122447 GCF_001263275.1 Habropoda laboriosa | reverse complement strand
GCGATGTCAGGTCGTATCCTTTATTTTGATATAGATACACAGTGGTGGTACACAACGGGCACTTGCAACAAATATGTAGATGTTTTGATTATGTTTTTATAATTTAACTTCTACAAATACGGAAGGAAATTTGTATACAAACAGATTTGTAAATTTGTACTACAGATCAATTTGTGTGCTCAACGCCATAGCCTAAATTTCTGAAAGTTTAATCGTAGACAAATTTTTCCACTGGTCAAGATGTACATTATAACGGAGCAGCATGGTTTCGTTTCAGGAAGATCCACAGTAACAAATTTCATGATATATCGTCACTACTTATCAGGGGAGCTTGAGTGATTACTTTTACAATTGCCAGCGTCTTGATAGATAGTCGCAAACAAGTGTAAGCGGGATTTACGACTCCCCGAAATTTTCCGAGCGAATTGCGGTGTACGGGGCGCAACACTTTTCTAAAATCTAACTTACGGTGGAAGTTCTAGCTGGGTATTATTTCAATTGTTACTTACAGGAATAACATTATGATCTATTTGGGGGAGAATTGGCATTTCTTGAGTGATTTGCGTCCTTCGAATAATCCCACAATGACAGTAATCGAGCGAGTTGTAATATCTTTCAAGAATACATATCACGTTTCTTAGAAAGGTTATATATGTATATATGAGCAATGTATGAGCAACAAACAAACTGACTATCAAGAAGTCAGTCGTTCGACAACCTTTAACAGAATCAAATACTCGAGTCAAACGTCCTCAGATGTCCACAAGCATTCTTATATTTTCTAAAGCGTCTAATTGTCGAGACAATATTATACTAAAATCAAGTGTTCATCGTTCCGGACGACGAAGGTATTCAGCTATCGATACTATTTACTCTACCGTGTTTAAACTAATTACCGAATATTAATTCATCATCATTAATTCATTCATCAGTCGGAACGCGGCGCTCACGGTATCGTTCAAGATCATAGAAGGTAGATTACGTTGTTGCTGTTGATCCAATTGCCCTTTTAATGACGTAAGAATTTATTTAGGCACACATGTTTATTATTGCGTGCTTGTGTTATAGGTTTTTGTGTTTTTCTTAGGGGCTATTATTAACAAATAAATAAAAAACTATGACATGCCGTAAAAAAATGAGGGGTGACTTATATCTCTTCAACTACTCTACCTACAAAACAATCATTATAACCATATGATGGCCTCTTTCGTACCAAACAATTTTTATTGGAAAAAATTTTTTTTTACTTTCATGGTTCCGGAGATATTAAAGGTGGTAATTCTTATTAATCCATATACATACATACATATAACAGAACATAACAACTAAAAGAATCGTTACCATTTGATATGAGGTGTAATTCCAATCAGAAAAATGTCGTATAAGCTTACTTTCGAAACTCAATACCTAAAGAAATATTAAAGTAAGTTGTTACTTCCGGTTGATTTAAATATACAGAGAGTTTCGGTATGGGTAGTATAACCGGACACAGGTGGATTCTTTACGAAAAACTAAAACGAAAATGTAGAATACCTAAAAGTATATACCTGTCCATTTGAGAGCTTCTTTCGATAGTTGCTTTCGAGAATTTCGATTCTAAATTTTTACTCTCAGATAGGCGATAAAAAACTCATCGAGAGCTCACCGATAGAACTCTCAGAACCGCGTCCTCTGGAAATTGGTCTGTGTCTACCCTCTGAAGTTTCTCTCACTTTCTTTTAAGCTATGAAGGAAGAGAGACAGTGGTTATGGATGTGCAAAATCATAGAGTTTTAATTATTGTTTACAATATTTAAAAAAAAAGAAAGAAATCAAAATATGGATTCACTGTATACGGATACACATGTTTTGTTTTCGAGAAAAATAAGTTTGAAAATTTGTCGAGTACGCGTGCTTTCGGCTTTACGTTTGTACTAATAAACGATACTAATTTCATGAAAAGTATTGATAATACATTTATTAACGATTTCCTTAATTTAAATTTACATTGCTAATCGAACTGTTGAAAGTAACGTCTGTTAACGCATACAAATCTTTGCTCTTTAAATCGGAGAGTTATGGACTGACGATACGATATTTTGACACTTCAATTCTGTGAAAGTCTGTACCATTCTTTCTTTTAGCTGCAGATTTACACTATTCTCTGCGTAGACTGTTTCTTCGCGAAATGTGACATTGCCACTGTTTATCAACGTAAAAGTATGAGCAGAAGTAACAGTGCTAATGCCCGTGATTGTTACAATGAACTTTCGAACTTTGTAGTATTTGCACGATGTTGTGCCGTCTAATATACTGGTTCAAAGGACCATCCAATGTGATTGGGACTTGTAAATTGGTTTATTTCTATCGCGTAATGTTATAACAAATATGAGCTAGCTGCTCCTTGGTTCTTCTTGTTCCTGGTGGTTGAACGACTACTGAACGATTCACTCTCCGACGTCGCGTTTCGGACGTCCGTGAGAAGGATTTTTGTTAGGACACGCTAATTGGTTAATGGTTAACAATTGCATTTGCCAATCAGCGTGTCTAATATCGTCTTTACCGCCTTTCCAGTGCGTCCTTAGCGCGCTGTCACCTTGGAAGGGTGGGAAACGGTTGCGAGGGGTGGGCGGAAAGTCCAAAAAATCTGGAATTTCCTCCGGGTGACTCATCGGCAAGCGGACCGTTATGCGAGGGACACAAATTACTAAAAATCTAGCAAAGCAATTCTAGTGACCCTCGGAGGAGGTAATGAGACCCGTGCAAGCAATAAACGAAAATCCTGAACTCAAAAATAACCGTTCCCGGTCGATCGTGACATAAACCGATTCTACAGAAAACCTAGCAAATAGTTTGTAACGAATATTTAAATTCAATTTTCTCAGAAACAGAGCCTCGTGTAAAAAAATTTTATTCTACATTTTCGATTCAGCTTTTTCACGTAGAATCACCCCCTGCTCGTTTGTACCACCAGATACGGGACACCCTGCATGAGGCATGTTCATCACTTACGCGGAAGCATTTAAACCTCGTCCCAATTTCATTAAATATTTTTTTTCGCGATTTCTGTAATCGATATGTCGCGTATCCTACAACATTTGATATTGCTCATATAAAGCAATTAGATCCAACGTTTGGCCCTTCGACTATTTCTTTCAGGATATCGAGCTTGCAACCAACTCTCGCGATAGCTACTGTCAGAATACGAAACTGTTTCGAATTGCGAAGGTAGCTCTCCAATAGTCATAGTATGTATACTCTCGAGAGTAACTCGCGATAGTTTTACTTTTAAACGTAAACGTACCTTAACGATTTTTTGTTTACGGCTTCGTTTTTGAGAAAATTAAATTTGAAAAAGAGAGAATTATACAGGCATTTGAGCAAGTACGGGCTTAAAATTCATTGACCTCAGTTCATGCTTCCGCGATTTGACGAGCAACAATTTGTTTACGGCAAGAAGGATGACAATTTCAGTAATTTCTCCAATAATGGAAGTTTTAATTCCGCTAAAATGTAGTATTACTCAGTACCCTTCATAATATTGTCAAAATACTAACGTATAGTGCGAACTGTTAAGTCGAAAGCGCGGCAATTAAGTAGGTACACGCGTACGCGAAGAATTTTCAAACTTAATTTTCTTGAAAACGAAGCCGCAAACAAAAAATCGTTATCCTATTTTTTCGATTCATTTTTCCATAACGAATCCACCCATGACCAGTTGTACTATCCGTACCGAAACACCCTGTATTTGAATTAATTTTATCCCTAGAACTATTAGTTAATTCTATAGAATTGTCCTCCTGCTTTATTTGAAAAAGTTAGGTTCAATAACATTTTCAATAACAGCTTTATTAACATTTATGTTCAATAACAACTGCAGTAATATGTTTTTTAACATGGAATATTATTTTCACTACTCCGAAGTTTTAAGTAAATTATTTTACAGCTTTCTGGGTGAAATTTAACTTTTAAATAGATTTATTCAAATAAAACTTGTAAACGAAGCTGTTCAGCCGTGAAAAATAGAATATTTTGCCGAGGGGACGTCGCGTCGTGGCCAACAAATTATTTTATGAGCTTTACTCGAAGGCTCACACACCAGGCCGTCAATCTCTCGACAATTGTCTGATACGAACCTATTGATATGCCTACTTCTTCTGATAATTTTCTGATTGTGGAACGATGGTTTTCTTGGAGAAGGGCTTCGATTTCTTCCTTCTTCTCCTTGGTAGTGGAGGTTGAAGGCCTTCCTGCTCTTGGATCATCTTCAACGGAAGTTCGACCATTCTTAAATCTGCTATACCACTCATAAATCTTCGAATGACTCATATAAGTATCACCGAAAGCAATTTGAAGCATCTCTACTGTTTCAGATGCTTTTTTTCAGATACTTTACGCACGTTCTTTGCTCGCGGAAATCACTCATCTTTAAGAATCGCTGATGCCAAATATCACAATTTACGCTAACCAACAATTACTAGACAACTACACAACCGACCGCTACGAAACTTGGCAGGCATGTAGCAAAACAATCGAAGATCATATGCTGCAATTTACATTTTTTTACGTTGCTTCTAATGCACTTTATAACAGAAGTTCTCGAACTTTTTGAATACATTTTGTATTTTTTCTAGAAACAATCGTTACTATTTATGTAAAAAACTGAAATGAAACTCATTTTTTTTTTTTTATGTAAGACAGTATTGAAATATAACTTCTTTTTTATATTACATGCTTTGTTTTGCAAATCATTAAGGTTGTGAGATCCAATAGGATCTCGACGTTCGGTGTACGGTGGCCAGTATTTTCAACAATTTTTGCATTAATAAAGTAAATCTTGATAATTACATGCTTTATTATTACTCATAAACCTACGACATATGGTCTATATCGAGATACGTTCATCCACGACATAGTAGGGTGCATGCGTACTCGAAGAAAATTCAAAGTCGATTTTCTCGAAAACAAAGCCTCAAACGAAAAATGTTTATTCTATATTTTCGATTTATTCTTTCATGTAGAATCACCCCCTTTTCTCTTGTACCACCAGTTACCAACCACCCTGTATATCTATCATATTCAGATCAACAGAGTAATAGCGTGGCAAACTTATTAATTATTTGTTTTAAATTTTGTCCTTGTACAAAATGATACTAAATTTACATAGCACATTAACTTTATATTATACATATAGAAATTTTTAAGTATATCGAATAATAAAATATTCGTTAATGAATACTCATTTATAAAATACTATACAGAGTAAGGAATATAAAATGTGACATTTGAACACTTTCAAAAATATTAGTGATGTTAGAAAATGGTTTTAAACAGAGATAATGTGTTTAGGGAGTAGTGTATTTCTCTGCTTAAATTGCTTTTTCGTACATGAATATTTGAAAGAGATTTCAAAATTTATTTATTAAATGAGATTATGTTTTTCAATATACGTAAATGGTGTCCACGTTCCGGTGAATTCATTGACTATAATCGCGCAAAATCAATCAAAGTTGTAAATAAATGAAAAATTTTTATATGGTCCGTTGCATGTGGCTCGAACAGATGTTTCAAATATAAATTAAGATACGTCAACTGAATTTCAATGCACGTAAAAGAAAGTACGCAGCTATCTTGTAACGTTTCAAAAGAAAATTATTTATTAGAATTTTCATAATCGATGATAGAATACATAAAACATATCCAAGTATTAATATGCAATATTGGAAATTAAAGTTTTATAGTTAGGTGCTTAATGAAATTTCGTGCTTTTCAGATTATAAATTGTTCAATGTATTTATCACAATATTCTTCCATATTGTAACGAGTTTGAAATGTATTCATTTGATTTCATTTGTTTTGTCCTTTACTCACTTAACTGAAAATTGCAATCGTATTGTGAATCGTATAATGCAATATTCGTATTTAAAAATTCTCAAAGTTAAGATAATAGTATTTCATAATGAGGTAACATTCTGACAAAGCATGCAATTCTTTAGACGCTAACTTACATATCCATATTGGATTGAAATCAGATCAAATTAAGTTTCTTAAGAAACAAACAAATAAATGCAACAGTATGAAACACAAAATTAAGGGAGAAAGATATAAACCTTTTGTTAGGTTTTCTGTAGAAACGGTTTATGGCACGATCGACCGGGAACGGTTATTTTTGAGTTCAGGATTTTCGTTTATTGCTTGCACGGGTCTAATTACATCTGCGAGGGTCGCTAGAATTGCTTTGCTAGATTTTTAGTAATTTGTGTCCCTCGCGCTCAATAGCCTACGAACATACCATAAACCACGAATTTCCGAACGGCACATCTGTATGTAACGGTCCGCTTGCCGATTAGTCACCCGGAGGAAATTCCAGATTTTTGGGACCTTCCGCCCACCCCTCGCGACCGTCTCCCACCCTTCCAAGGTGATAGCGCGCTAAGGGCGCACTGGAAGGGCGGCAAAGACGATATTAGACACGCTGATTGGCAAATGCAATCGTCAACCATTAACCAATCAGCATGTCCCAACAAAAATCCCTCTCACGGACGTCGGAGACGCGACGTGGACGAGGAGTCGTGTAACAGTCGTTCAACCACCACGAACACGGAGAAGCAAGGTGGAACCAGCTCACATCACGCGTTAGACATAGATCAGTTTTTTACAAGTCCCAATCATTTGGGTGGTCCTTCGAACCAGGATCTAGACGGCACAGCATCGTGCAAACATCCACAAAGCTCGAAAGTTTATCGCCACAACCACGAGCACTAACACCTTTTATGGTTAAAAATTGATAACAATTATGGTGTAACTTTTACTCTGTTGTTGTTACAAATGTGTTAGAAACTTTCTATCTCATTAGTACATTTCGATAAGGTTACTGATTTCTTCTCCCTTTTACTGCGGGAGGAAACTAATTGCTTAAACAGTAACGTCTGTCTCAGTAAGTAACAGAAAATTTAGTTAGGTGGTTAGATGTCGTGTAGAAAGAAAAGTAAGCCGTTATTTAGGTGGCATTGGTGGCAAGTTCTTCCGAAAAGTTTATAACTTTATCACAGATATTCCAGCGGATCTAGAAAGAATTTTCTGATGCAAAAGTTTGAACGATCCCTCACACTTTTCGCGACCACTTTGTGTTTCAACTTTCCCTTTTTTCCCCTCTTTCTTTGCACGGAATGGAATGTTCTCAGTTTCTTTGTTCCTTGTCTTCTCTCTTCCTGTTTGCTCGTTCTCACCATCAGGTTTTTGACCATTCTTCCTACTCTCTTAAACGTATAAAAGTCAAAACTGTTGGTAACAGTGAACGAGAACTGAAGGAGAATCGTTTGCGTGGATCTTGATAGCCCGTTGTAGTCGAAAATTACTCGAGCGTCGGTTCCTCGCTGCTGGTTGGATTGAGTCTGTAAATTGAGCGAAACAAAGTTACGTGCGAACAGTCCGAGACTGTTTGTTACCAATTATCTCGTGCGAAGGGAATCTCACCTAGCGTACAAATGGACGAAACGGTGTAGGAATACAGGCTTATCATTAGACCAGGTTTTAATTCAAATTTTTTTAGATTATATTTCAGTGCAGACTTAATGAGTTTTTGTAAAATTTCATTTCATTTTTTTTTGAAAATTATTTTAATTGATATTCATATTACATTTACAGAACTTTAAAAACTTCAAATAACTTAAGAAAAAATTATGAACATTCAAACGCTTATATCTGTCACATTATATGTAGAATTGCTTTTCCAGATAAAGTTTTGAACAAAACAAGCCGTTTTATCTTTTTACACATTTTCTTCATTTAGAATCATTTTGTAAGCGTTTTTTGCTAGACCTTAAAACTGTTGTATAATGCAAACAGCTAAGTAATTCGCATTACCATCATCAAAAGTAATTTTTAATTCTGGCAGGGTTAATTATTTGATCCACATTCATTAATCATTTTCTATGGTATTTAGTAAGTAATCTACCCTGTAACCTGTGAAAATAGAAATATAATATGTATTATAGGTATCCAAACATTTATTTATTTGAGTAATAAAATGTGTACAAGTAATTATACATGAGAGAGACAGAGGGAGACAGAGGGAGAGAGGGAGAGAGAGAGAGAGAGAGAGATCGAACACAATTTTGTCTAAAGAAATTTCTTATTAAGCATAAAATTATTAATTATTATACCTGTTGGCTCTCAGACTTTGTGAAGGCGATTACTTAGCAAAAATTTAACAATGCTTTATTGGTCAACACTGAACATAAATAAAGTTCATGAATGACGTAACTACACAAGAAATACAATTGATTAAACGTATGTATATGGTTTACGATGTTCATTTGATTGGATGTAATTTAAATATGTATAACTATAAATATGGGTTCAAAATTCATATGGATTAGTCATCTGTGATAAAGTCCAAGTCTAAATTAATACAGTAGACGTCTAGCTCTACTAACCCTAAAACTCCTAAAAGAGTGGGGTCCTTCAACCTACAAGTCGAAAAATTTTTAATTAGAACTACAGTAACGCCTGATACACACTAGCGGTCCGCTCTCGATCCGGTCAAATATTCTTCTATGGTTTAGAACGTACTCATTCACACTTTACCCTCCGGTGACGGTTCGATCACAGTCCGGTCTCGTAGCAGCAACTATTTTTGGAAAGAATATTTTGCTGGAACGAAACTGGACCGGACAGGGACTAAATCCATAGTGTGAATCTGTTTCTTGATCTACCACAGATTATTCCATTTCAATTCCGATTTTGACGAAACTGTAATATGTTGTAGTCCATTTATTTTTCATTCGCATCACAAAAGATGGAACTTTCTAAAAATATTTTTAATTTTGTTGTACGTACTCCTTTTCAATATGAAAATTGTAAATGAATTTTTATTTTGCAAAAACGAACCCTTATGTTGCAATCTATGTGAAATAATGATGAGTTTATGTTATCATTTTGTTGGCTTCAAAGTTATTAACAAATGATAACCTGTTGAAAATCGCGAAAAAGCGGATTTTTAGCCAAACAGATGTGTAAACTAATTTATATTTCAAGAGCAAAGCGGGTTTGGACCGTGACCGGACCGGGAGCGAACCGCTAGTGTGTAACGGGCCTAAAGCTTCTCACAATGTCCACCAGCTGGGAACCTAAACAGGACAGTTTGGACAGAGGGGAGACTATTTTTGAGGCTTGCAGCCCATCTTCGTGGTTTGCGGAACAAAGGTAAGGACAACAAATAAAAGAGAAAGATGAAACGAGAGTCGGGGCAACCAAGCTATTTAAACGCCAGTGTTTTTATTTTTAACTTTTTCTGTATGAAAAATTTCTTATTCTTATTCTAATTTCTTTTTCTTATTAACAGTTATTGAGTGATTAATTTAATTTCATAATATGTATATCGCTTTGGATGAATTATAAAAACGGATTACTAGAAAAATACATGAAATATCTGTACACATTGTCCGCTCTGCGGACACAGTGGACGGCGGGACACCGTTTGGTGGACAGTGTGAGGAAAGAGACACTGTGAAGGGAGAAACACTATTTGAGGACAATGTGGGGAAAAGGGTTACCTTTGAGTAATTTATCAGAAGCTTGTAGCGAAGGCATTTCGAGAAATTTTGTTCAAAAATACATAATAGAAAAGTTGTGAAAAATGAAAACAAACATTGAGAAAATTTTTTAAATTTTTCCTAAAATTTTTCTGAGCTGAAATATGTAATTTTTTTTCTTCACAGTGTCCACCAAACGGCGTCTCTTCTCACACTGTCCATAGAGTGTAGGCTGTGCCTACGTGGCACAGTTTACATTCAACGGACAAACTGTTGAGATGTTTCATATAATTTTCTAACAATCCGTTTTTGTAATTGATCCAAAGCGATATATTATGAAATGAAATTAATCACTCAATAAGTATTAATAAGTAAATGTTGTGTAAATTATATCGTGTTTGATCTCATTTTAATCAGAAAAATCTCACCAATATGTTAAAAAAAAATTTCAGATAAGAAAAAGTAAAATTAAAGAAGTTATATTATTTTATTATGAACTTGCTAACTGCAAGCAAGATAAAATAGGCGTAGGAATAACGCATATCTAGGCGTAGGACTATCTGTATGGACACTGTGAGAATCCAAACTGATGAACACTGTGAGAGGATTTACTGTATTTCCCTTCTGAAAAAATTCTCATATTTATACATATACACATTTAAGTTTGATATTTAAAAGTAACAGAAGTAACCGCAGGAAAAAGAAAATAAACAACGTGTTGTGATAGTGGCGATCACGCGAAGCGGACCTTTACGCTCTTCTTATCTCTAAACAATGACAACCTATCACAGAACGAAGAATCAAATTAACCAATCGGAAAGGAACTTGCACTTGACGAACATGGTACTGTGCTATTCGTGTTTAACATCAGAAAAATTACTGGCTGTAGTTCCGGAAGGCACCAGTGGTCGGTCGACATTTGAGGGAGATGAACCTTAAATAAAAAATTTTAGCTTCAAGTGTTTATTAGTTTTCGAGATATTAATAAAAAAATTTTCGGTACTATACATTGAATTCTGCCTATTACTAATACAACCGTCTTCGCTGTAGTAGTCGTCGTCGTCGGTTGTCGAGTAGCCAGTGACGCAATAGCGATATCAGCCTCATTATCTATAAGGTGTCTAACCTGTAATCCGCCTGTCTCTTTTTAGGTTACGTTACGATATACCGTACCGTACCGTACTTACCAAACCATGCAGTGCTAACCATGCACCCAACATCCCACCACAGACCACCCAGTGTTAACCACACACCTAACATTCTACCACACACCACCCAGTCGGAATCCCTGAAATACGGAAATAGAATATAAAAGATTCCTTAGGCGACCGAAGTTACAATAACCGATTTTACGTTAGACACCTTGTAAATACTGAGGCCGATATCGCTATTGTGTCATTAGCTATTCGACAGTCGATGACAGCTACTATATACAGCGAAGAAGGTTGTCTTAGTAATGTCTTTCTAGGCGGAATTCAATGTATAGTACTAAAAGTTGTTTATTAATTTCTCGGAAACTAATAAATACTCAAAATTGAAATTTTATACTTGGAGCTCACCCCCTCTCTCCACTACCCCCCTCAAAATTTCGTGTCGATCAACTACTGGTGCCTTTCGGAGTAATATCTGAGTCACGTACAGACAAGGTTCACGTTAGTACATTGTTATACAATCCTATTTTATTCAATAAATACGTATATATAAAGAAAAACAAATTCAATACAGAAACATATACTACAAAGTATAACATATTCAAATGTTATATAAATATTTTCAAAAAACAATTTTGTTCAGGATAAATGTGTAAGAAGTATAGGTTCAACCCCCCGTTTAGTATTTTGTGTGACAGCTCGAGGCTCAGAAGTTCTGGAGTTAAGGGATATGAAATATATTTTATTTCAAAATGCTAACAGAGTGTCCTGTCATTGGAATGTTCTGTAAGTGGGAGACATAATCTGTCTAATAGTGCAATTGGTTATAATTTCGGGAATTATTAGTCACACTACTACACCAGGTGGACAATGCGGTAATGCAATGTACTGTATGTGTGTGCCAGTCCTCAGGAAAGGTAAGGATACAACCATTGCTATTGAAAAAGAGGCGACGAGGGCCCAAAGAATCATTAAATTCTTGTCGCTTTTAGAGGTCGTAAAAAATAATAGCATATCTAACTATTACATTGAATTTTCTTAAAAATATCAAAGACTCCTTCATCTCTATCATAAAATTGATATTAAATGTATTTAACAATACTTATTATAATGTACTAGTGCACCACGATAATAACACAACACAATGATATTTTCCGTACGCTACATTTTTACGGTTCTTTTCTTTCGGATAAGTGGAGATGACCGTGAATAGACCAGTTTGACAGATGATCACGATTAATAATTGAATTGATAAATTGACGATAAGATTGTGGACGATAGTGAAGTTGAAAATATCGCTGTTTTTAAAGGTATTTAAGATATTCAAGGCACATACTGACGAAAATAATTGAAGGCGGATTACTCTGTACATATAATAATTATATGTAAGATACTGATTTTTATAATTTTTGGAATATAATTTTATACTCTTTTGAAAGGCAAAGTAGGGAAATGACTGACGTTGCAGATTGCTAAAGAAGGAAAATAGAAGTTGATGATTGATTGGTTTAAACCTAAACTGACCTCCTAGGAACTTGTCGAGAGGGAAAGCGGGATGATGCGCAAGTGAGGGAGTTTTCGTGGGTATCGCTACGGAAGGTCACGGGTCTGATATCAAGGGGTTAGGTGCCGTCGCGGCACGTAAACTTTGAAAGTTAATAACTCAACAACAGCTTACGAAAAATAAGTGTATAAGTAGTAAAAAAATCTGGGACGCCCTGTAAACAGTACAGGATGACTCACGCAACTGGGCGGAATTATATCTTTAAAACTGTTAGAGATAGAAGAAAATATCAGAGAATAAAAGTAAATGGTATTGCGTGTTCTACATTTCTGTACCACTCTTATGTATTCTTGTGTATTGGTGCACTTACAAACTGCAACTGCACCCTTTTTCTAAGTGGAGCTATACAATTTTTCTTGCATAAATCAATTCTCTGGGTTATTCTGCGTATAAAAGTGTTTGGTGATATGATCGTAAACTAAACAGTTTACGAGATATTGCAACTTTCTTAGTAATACGTACTTTTAAGCGTTTTCTTATATCTACGACCTTGTTTAGGCTCAGTATTGTAATTACGTAGTGTTTGTAAACAATAAATAATTTCACAATCGTAGGTACCCAGCTGAAACTTCTAAATCAGTCTTATTACAGCTTACATTCAGTACAGAATCATGTCGTCCACAAACTCTTTGAAGTTGATATGATATATTTATTTGCTAAATGCAATCGGAATTCTGATACTTGAAGACTAATTCAAAGACCTATAACACAAAGTTCTTTAAGGTCAGCGAAGGTCGTATACACAAAATTTCCTATTAATTGCCGCTGCGAAGTAAAATTTTGCTTAATCTCCGACTATTGAGAACACTTCACTTGCTTGTCTACATGTTGTAAGTGTCATGGGCACTTTTAATTATGTTTAAAAATTCAAAGAAGGTGTTTCAAGTTCACTTGAACACTACCGTTCACAATGTTTGAACGACCTTCGCTGACATTGAAGGACTTAGTGTTATATTTCGTTGAATTGATCTTAAAAATGGCTATCATATCCAAATAAATAAAATGTGGCATTCTATTTAAAGAAGCAAAGTTGACCTTCTTATCTCGTTAACACTTTGCAAAGAAAGAGAACTATTGTTATTGTCCCCTATAAAACTATGAAACTTTTGTAAGGAACATGATTTCCCGTTTATTTTACTGTATTCACAGAAAAAATTCACAAAGATACCTATGATTTTCGGGCGGTCAGGGTGGGCTAAACGCATAAGGCATTTGGCTGTAATTGGGATGCATGATATCCCCAATGTGTATACAGAAAATTAAGGAAAAGATTTTATGGTTAGTTATTGACGACCACGGAACGGGACTTTCCTAAAGTGCTTACCGTCCGTGTCACCGATAGTTTATTGCGTCGCTGTAAAAACGAGTATTGGTGAAACTCAATTGCAATAATAACACTACATATGTATGTACCTATATGAAGTTGTACCGTTACGTTAGAAAAAGGAGTTATTGTGAATTTTTTTAAGTTTTTGGGATGTAAAGGGCTTTGGATCTCCGGAGAAGTGTAAAAGCCTAATGGTCTGGAATTTCCGACGTATCGACGACACAATACATATGTATACCCTCTTCTAGTATTATATGTTTATTTACAAATCTGTAGAATTTAAAACAAGATACGATACAATATTTAAATGATCGGTTAAGAAATAAACTTTTTCGTAAAGCTGATGAAAAGGGAATCTTGCACATAATCTCAAATATACGTATTGAATCGCATTTTTCTGCGTCAATGATGGAAAGGATAGAAATATCTCGTTGGCCCAGTGAAGAAACTGAGCCGCGAAGATGGCTAGCTGTCCTTCCACCCAAGAATATTACGGTATTATTGAGAATAATAAATCCCTCGAGGATGAGCTGGAATTAATTGCAGGGGCGATTGCAAGCAATTTACGACACTGATTGCAGCTGAGATGAGAACCATCTTGGGAAAACCTTTCGGACGACTGAAGAAAAGGAATATCTCTCTCTCTTTCTTTATACTCTTCCTTCTTTCTTTCGGTTCCTTCGACTGTCTGTCTTCCCTCTTTTTTCTTTCGCTCCTTTCTCCCCTTTAGAGCACGGATTTGAATCTACGTTTTACGGTGCAATTAATTCCCTAAAGAGAGTTGCATTTCTTGCTCCGTCGAGGCACGGAAAGGGATTTGCAAACGGGAAGGTTCGTGAACTTCCCATAGGGAACTGAATGCTGGATAGAAATAGAAGAGAAATAGAAGAGAAACAGAATAGAAGATGTTGGATAGACGAGGAATGGAGGAAAAGGCTGGAAAGGAGATAGCAAATCGTTTCTGCAAGCTGAAAGATATGCAAGGACTGCACCTGCATTATTGACGACCACGAACTACTCTATTTTATCTCTGTTTGTTTTGTGAACTTCATGACGTAAGGATCGTCTTCCTTGAAAAAAATTGAATTTATTTCGCTTACGATACTTCATACAAGATTTACGTCTGTGAAATTTAAAGTTTGATAAAATTTATTTTCTGGAAATAGTATTTTATGTTTCGTTGTTGATTGTTCTTATTCAGAAGATCCATGCATTATAATAGTATTACTATTTTATAATCAGTAAATCTTCTACTTATACTTTTTGTTTTTATGTCATCATTATTTTTCCCGCGAGTTTGCTGAAAAATATTTTGTTTATACGTGAGGAAGAATAGTTAGGTCAAAACTATTGCACCAACATGCTTAAATTATTGAATCACATTTAGTTGAAGTATCTCTAGCGTCGCCTCCATCAGCGGAAACATAATTCACAAGGGAGTCGCGAGCGACGATGCCAGCGCAATTTGAATTTCAGGAGATTTTTATATCCATGAGAATTCGAAGACACGCCAGAGACTTGCATCACGTAGCACAGATCATTTCCGCTTCGCAGGCAGCCTTTTGCCAACCTTAGTTTTACAGAGTACAGGTTTGAACCGAACAAACGTCGGTGTACCCGCAAGACATGTCTGCAAAGGGACTTCTTCTTCACTTGATGCAAACTCTTCGTTGGTACCGCTTCTGCTGTCCGCTAGGGAAATTCGATACGAAGTCTACCTATGTATATTTGAAAATCTTCCTTGGTTGCCGCTAGCTAAAGTAAGCTAAGCTTTCTTAACCTTTTCACGAACACCCATTCTGTCTGGTAGCAATCTTTTTCAAATAATGCTGGCATAATTGCGTATGTTTAAAACAGCCTTAGTCGTCGGTTGGAAATATTAACGAATAATAAGTGTAATGATGGCATGTGTGATTCTGAATAGAAATGTCATGTAACATTTTACTCGTAACTAAATAGTTATGGATATACGTTTAATGAAAATAGCTAATTTTCGTTATTTATGTATGTTGATAATACCGACATGAATTTTTTTTATTTTACTCGGAAGTGTTTGAATTTCCTAAATAATTTTGTAATGTAGGAAATTATTTTGACTATTTGGAAATTATAAATGAATTTCTGTAATATTTTCTAAATGAAATTTTATTTCTAAAAATCTGAAGAAATATCCCTACATTTCTTAACACTTTTCTCCATGATATTAAGTATATATCAATTTTCTGTAATCTGTTTATTTGGAAATTGATATCGTAATAGACCATTAAATATGACCTTGTACGCTAAGTCAAGTAGGTAATCAAGGCTGCATGGGTCATTAATCGACTCAAGTCTCGTAAATAGGTTTATTAGAATAATATTCAGAAATGGAGCAAATAGACTTATTACACTTATAATGGCTTTAGTGGCCTACTCTTGGTCGATAACACATTTACCATGGACTGACGTATTGAAATATAGCCTTCTTTTATTCTCTATTCAAAGGAGAAGTATCTCTTGATAAAAATGATGAAAATTAGGAGAAAATGAAACAAAAAGAGAACCGGATTTGTGCCTGTCTATCAGATTTACTTTGAATTAGAGAACACCTTCCATGACACTTCATGAAGTAAGAATCTCTTATTATTAGAACAAATGCATAGAAATAGAATTCAAGAGGCTTTTCATTCTTCACTTTAAGTATAATTGTTTATTATCATTATAAAAGATTTTAAAGGGGAAACCTTAAACTCAGTGAGACATGAAACA
>NW_017100524.1:98583-105990 GCF_001263275.1 Habropoda laboriosa | reverse complement strand
AATTTTTCTTATCGCGCTCATCTTTTTCTACAGTAATGCTTTAATTAATGTCCCTTTATCCACCTCCTACAAACTTTATTTAATTAAAAGCGTTATGTAACTTGACAATATGAACAGAATGTAAAACTCCTTTTCTCAATATTGGAAAAGTTACCATTTATTATACCAACATTCCCAATCTTAATACAAAAGCAACGAGTTCGTCGTAAAGAAACGATTAACGAGGAATAAGTACATTCTGTAGCATGCTTTCGTTACGAAAATCCAAGTTAAACCTTCAAGAAAGTTTATAATTAATTTTCCAGCTAAGGAAACGCATGCATCGCTGTTTGTATGGGTATGTGTTAAGCCAAAATCTTAATTAGATGTACCCAAAAGGAGAAGTTCAGCCACAAATTTATCGAAGTCAGGCATATCTCTGATTTGGAGCTTCCACCTTTAGATACTACATTCACTCCCTCTTTCTCAACCACGCTTACGAGCATCGAACTTTCTCCATGCAGCCTGCTTGTTTACACGAATCCGATTTAATCGAATTCGCCTGATTCACCGATGCGCCTCTGAAATTCTAAGTCGATCCTCGCGCGATCCTGCGAATCTACTGCAGCGCTCTGTGTCCTTTAGTCTGTGTCCGCAGTTTGTCGAGCAACGAAGATTGGCTACATCGAGAAAATTCGTCCCGAATTTGCATGCTGCAGACTTAGGTTCAATAGGCAAGAGGATGTTGAATGCATAAAGCTAAAGAGCGCATTTAGCTAAACTATAGCGGTAACGATGGAACAGTTCGGACTCATAGTACAGGGACGCTGCTGTACTTTGGGTGAGGAGTTAAGAGACACAAATGATAAACTGAGGAGACTGCAGGTTCGAGGGTCAGAGACAACGATGCGTGGTGTTGTAGGAGTGGGAGAAACAAGGAAACATAAAGATACAGAGAGAGCAAGAACGAGTGAAGAACTAACACCAGTTAAAGGAGACTATAATAGGAAACTTCCGAGGCCTGTGCACTATGGCAACAACCAAGTCTCGTTGTTTTGCACGCGCTGACTGCCTTTTCACCTAGCAAACTTGAGCTGCAAGTTGCATATCGTTGGTTGGTCATGTTCTATGGCTGGATGTGCAGTATAAGCATGCAAGGTGTTCGTTAGAAATCTTTCTAAGACGCAGAATCAAAAGTAACGAAATTTTCTGCGAGCGAATTTGACGTTGAATAAATCTCACCCAGCAATTTAATTTAACTTTTAGTTTTATTGAGTAGTCCTTACCTTTTAATTAATTTCCTGTTTTATTTTTATTTAGTTAAGTTAGCTTTTTACGCAATTAGTTTAGTGTCTCGTATTTTGTCTCGCGTGCAATACGTAAAAGTGTTTATATAATAAAATATTATTTTTCCACTCCGTAACAGTTTCTGCTACCAGTTAAACATGTCTTTCTTCGCTTGCTACAGCTGTGGCTGCCTGGCGTAGGTTGCCGCAAAAAAAATTGTATACTTTTGGCGCAGATTGTTAATAATTATTAAAGGAAACCTCGGACGAAACTTTCTTATTTTTGATTTTCGTCTTAAACTAGCTTCAGGAACCATCCTTTCAATGTTGTACCAAAGGTAGCCGAACATCCTATATATGATACGTCGCGTGCATCAGAGAAAACAAACTGAAAATCTTATTGACCCATTACGTCTTTTTTCTTACTTTTCCTCATCAATGTTTATTGTAAGTTCTAGGTAATAGGTGATCAAATTTCGACCTCCCTTTGGACAGTGCTTCATAAAGTGTCTGAGTTGTTACTTTGACTGATATTCAGAGTAGTTTGCAAATAATGTTATGAACTGTTCTGTTAGAAGCTACTAAAGATGGGAAGAAAATAATTAAACTTCATGTCTTAACGTATCAAGTTTCTAAAAATGTAGTAATTAAGTAGCGGTTTTTGTTCCACAATTAACTATCGACAAGCATAAAATATAAAATTTTAAGGGGTGATTCTAGTTGTCAAAATGAGACGAAACTCAGGAATATCTAAATTATGTTTAAGGTTTAGATTTTTAATTATCAACATTTTAAAATATCCGCATGTGCAAGCAAGCCTCCTTACATCAACGAATGTAGCGCACGTCAAGATACGGGGAGTACGGTGATCCTCAAAACCAACGACAAATGGCCGGCACTTTACCTCGTATGAGTCGTAGAAAAGAAGGCAGTAATATTTGTGGGATCGAGGCCTCCATGCCCAACAAAAGAAGCATATGGGGGGTAAAGTCATTCATACTTTTAATGTTAGTTTAATTTATCTAAAGGAAAATAAATTTTGCAATTTTCATTTCATGCGTGCGCGATTGCCCAACAAAAGAAGCATATGGGGGGTAAAGTCATTCATACTTTTAATGTTAGTTTAATTTATTTTCCTTTAGTTTTTGCAATTTTCATTTCATGCGTGCGCGATTTTTTTTCAGTGATATGTAAAGTATATGATAGAAAATAAAGTGGTTAATGTTTAATGTTTAAAAATGTTTACAACCTTGAGGTTTTAGAAAGTCACTACTCTCGTCCTCAATAGCCAAGGACCGTGCTATACCAAAGGGCCTTCCAAAGGGTAAACATAGTTTAATTGTAACGGTCAAGAGGTCGACGCAATCGGACCTGGAGGGAAACCCCCACTGTTGTCAAACATCGTCACTTTTAGCTAAGAACATCACCTCCTGTCCAAGATAATGCATGTTGAGGGCACAGCGATGTCACTGAGGCATGCTGACTGGCGTTTTGAGATTTCCAAAGTCACAAATCAGCGTACATTTAGTACAAGGAAAGGCGACTTGGAAGGCAGCGTAGCTTCCTTGAAGACAGTCAGGAAAGAATAGTAAACCAGTATAAAATTAGTTAAGCACAAATACCGTTACTCCGTCTTTGGAGAGAGAGTCAGTATCGTGCAAATCCCCAACAATTTGTGTGTATTGCGTTTGTTATGTGTATAGTGTACGTTGTGTTTGAAGTACACAATAGAATACAGATTTGTAGAATTTTTCGTCATGCACCTGTCTTGTGGTGCAATAAACGGTGGTACCGCAGAAGTCGGTAATACCGTTTACGGTGCTGAATGTTACTGCTTTTTTTTTCTATAGTGTGCACGAGGTAAGGTGGCGTCTATGTGTGGTTGATTTTCAGGATCGCTGTATTCTCATGCTTTGACGAGTCCTATATTCGTTGGGAGGTGCCCCATATTGCAAGGAGGGCTGCTCGACTACTGAGATATTTTTAAACGTTAATAATTAAAAAACGAAGCTTTAAATATAATTTTTTTATACTTGATTTTCGTTTTATTTCAGATTCTAGAATCACCCCTTAAATTTTCTCCCAGAAATAGCTGAGCACTCTGCATATAACAGATTTTTATTATTTTCAGAAATAGGAATTAATAGCCATATTATTTAAAAATATATACGTTCGAACATGAATATTAAAAACTTAAAAATGCTGGAATTTCGAATATTAAATTTTATTTTGACATAAAAGACGGTAAGATTCTGTTAGATCTTTAACATCAGAGTACTTTATTGTATATAAAAATACGCAAAGCCACGCAACGATGCCGAACACGCAGTGCCACGCTAACAGTGGACTAACTTTAGATGAAGGAAAACACAAAAGATAATAGTGACGAAAGTGACAAAATAAAGACAAGAAGTGCCGCCACGCGTCCGAAGCAGAAACCGAGAACAGAAATACATACAGTTACTCTCATTAATATTCGGGCACTCATTAGAACAGTATAATTGTTTTTAAATTGAACCAAACGACTTGATCTTTCTGAGATGGTAGACAGATTAGTTTACTAGGTGATGTATACCAAAAACTTTTGAAAAAATTGCAATTTGAGGTGTTAGGGCAACAGATTGCCCCAAGTTTATGATACAGTCGACTAATTTACAATTCTTGTAGAATTTTTGTGGGATCGTAAATTCCGTTTGCACTTGATCGCGACGGTCACTTGAGACGCTGATTTTCGGATCACCTACAGATAGTTTAGTTGAAATAATGTTCTATGTTCGAACTTGATTCTCGGGTAAGGCTTGAGATGTTTCGTGATGGATATAATACTGTTATGTATCTATATTTTAGTTTTACTGTGAAACTGTGTTTTCGTGTTCCTGTGATTCTGTGTGTTCTGTTCTAACGTGTTATTATGACACGTTACAATGTTTCCGTGTTACTATTCGCGTTATTATGCGCTACTATGTTACAGTGGTACAGTGTTGCAAGGTTCAATGTCGATGTGTTATGACGCGTGGGTGTATTATATTATATAAACTATAGGTGGTTCGTGATTGGTGGTTGTCAGGTGGAAGTGGAAAACTGTCTGATTGGTCGACTGAAACTGTTCTTTTTTGGGGGACCGAATTTGTTACTAACAAGTTGGATCCCCAGTAACGATATTTTTTATGGCTGCAAGTGTTTTTCGGTTCTTCAAGAAAATGCATTGTTCGACCGCGGCGCTGATTCGTCCACGGGGAGTACATGGGTGGGCCGCTGAACGTCGGCACCTCGGCCTGGCGGCCAAATGTGACTAACACATTTTATGGCGATAATCCGTTAAACCGAGGCTTCGTTGCATGATCCGGAGGTCGCAACATAGAGGAAGTAGTAGAATGCTTTAAATTAACTGATTTGTCTGTTTCCCCTTAAATAACATATTCACCCTGTCCATATTTAACTGCTACGCTTTATCAATATAAACCACGACAATTATATTCATATACTGAAAATCTACATTACTATTTGTTGCAAAAGCAATATTACAATTTGAACGCGGTGACGGTTGCCGGCGAGAGTTTTTGCCGGAGCCCAACGACTTCGGCAAAAACTAGCTAGCTCGCCGGCGTCTAATCCCAGGCACACGCATTCACTCTCACACTGAGCCGAATATTTGGGTCTGGGCTAGACGCCGGCAACTGTCACCGCAGGGCAATGAACTTTATCGCTCCGTCTCGCTCCGACTGACAACCCGTACGTCATCAGGGCAATAGCATTCACCGATGATCGATCCTTTTGCTGGATCTTTTTGAAAACTCACAATCCAGATCGTCGGTGGCGGTCCCTCGGCGGAGTATAAAGGACGGACGACAGTACGCGGCGGATTATTCGCCGTCTTTTCGGAAACATCGCCAGTCTATCAGTTTTACACGTATTCATTATCGCTGTCGTCCCAGCGTTATTATTATCCTAATCGCCTTTGCACCGTTTCACACCGTGTATACACATACGATTTCATGCGTCAAATAGGATCATCATGGATAATCACTCAGCGAGCTCCGCTGACTTCTATTAGTCATAAAACTTTGTGTAACCTATCGACTTCAGGAAAATATACTGATTGTTGTTTCAAAATTTGTGTCCTTATTATTAACTCCACTAAAGTCAAACGAACAAATTCGTTTATTGTGCTATTATAACGTTTCTCCTCAATTCCTATCTTTCTTTTATACTTTTGCGTTCCCTTTTGTCTTTTTCCTTTTTCACATACCCTGTTTTAATGAATTCAGTAAATGGCCTGTATTTTTTTCGTGTGCTTTTGTTAATTCACTTAATTTCTGTATTTCATAATAGATTCGCAAAGCTTTAAAACAGTTATTTGTGTTGCATCTATTATATTAGCATATACATACAAACAATATAATTATTGCCTTTTCAATCCAAACATTTTTTCTAATTAATTAATTCACACGTCTTACTCCAAACAACATGACCATCGTCTAGAATTACATTATTTATAGAATTGTACAATTATATTATTTGTAGTTAACTTCTGGCGTTAACTTCGTGGTAACTTCGTTAACTTGTCCGTATCAGGACAAAAAATTTAGTAGTTCTCGAGATATTTTCAAAAAATGTCTTTATTGAAGAAGAAAATACATTTGTTCTTCTAGAAAATAGTGATATTCAAACAGAATAATTCCTTGTGGAGGTATTTATATTTGTACGTCATTTTCTAAGGTGTTTATGGCAAGGACATGGCACGCACCAATATCATTTACAGATACTGAGGCTTCGCCAATATACAATCCTTTAATAGTATTAATTTTTGGTAAATATCTTTCTTTCAAGTCACAATTGATAACGTCAATAGCAACGGCTTGTCTGGAACGTGCTTTTAATAATAAGAGTCGCGGTTTTAGATTACGTTGGTTGAAATTTTTATCTGATCGTTTACCAATAAAACGTAAGGGTTTAATAGGATCACTTCGTGAAATTTCTGCTTGTTCTTGTCTGAGATATTTTTCACCTAATATACCGTCACAATTTAAAGGAAATGCAGATTTTACAACATGGAATCGAACTGGTGGCCTAATAATGTAACTGTTGTAGTACCCAAAGTCTCTAATTTTTCCATAGTTATACCCGAAATTGTAACTGATTCATGAAGATCTACTAAAATATTTTCGGCTAAAGTGTTTACTTTAATCAAATGTATATCTGCACCCGTATCTACAAGAAAACATGCTAAACCTTTTCGTAATTTTTTTCCGGTCATTTTTACTAAAGGAAATTCGCTCATTGAATACACTGCGAGTTTAAATGTTCGGATGATCAAAATTATTATTATTACCGTTATTTGTATTATATGGTTGAGATGGTCGTACTGAAGAAGGTGAAGGTGATCTGTATCTATTTGATTAAGAGTATTGAGATCTCGGAAAACGTGATGGATCATTTATTTCCGGATAGTGTGTAAAATTTGGATGAGGATAATAAGGTGTATACGGCATTGGAGGAAAGAAGTAATGTGGATAATATGGATGTGGTAACTGTTCTGGATATTTATGAGAGTAATATTGCTGTGGTGATATCAAAATTCCCATCGGGGTTTTTGGTGACTTAGATTTCGGACTAGGAGAACGTGAACGGTCTTTCTCTTGGTTCTTAACTGAATAATTTAGAAAATTAGAATAGTGTGGATCATTAAAGCGTGAATAATTTTGCGGAGGTGAAGATGATACTCGAGAATCCTTATCAGAATGAGAAAATGATAGACTTTGTGTTTCACTAGTCGGAAGTATTCCTGATTTCATTCGTGATTCGATGCGTACGGCAAATTTTAAGGCTTCATCTAAATCCTTTGGATCGCGTACGTTTACTGATCATGCTATTTCATTTGGTAAACCACGAAGGAAAGCTTCGAGAGCGAAAGGTAATAACATATGTTCGGAATTTTCTTTGTATGTATTTTCCAAAGCAACTTGTTCACCACTAACTATTTAACCTATCATAAAAATCATTAACCGATTCCCCGCGTTTCATTTGAATGTTTTTAATCTCATGATGGTAATACGGATAATTTTTCCCAGGCGCGAATCTGGATTTCAAATGTTTAATAAGGTCGTTTATGATACTAAATGGTTTACCATAGGTACTGTCA
>NW_017100524.1:81402-98495 GCF_001263275.1 Habropoda laboriosa | reverse complement strand
AGCCGATCCCTGTAATTTACCTATTACTGCTTTGAGAAGGAACTTTGTAATATAAGAGAAACCAAAGCTGAATTATTTGGAATGTCTTGAACAAAATCTTTCAAAGGAATATTTTTCCCATCAAAATTTGGAATATTCAATGTACTATTCTGTACAGCCAAGTACTGAATTGTTTGCAAAAGACGCGTTCGCGCTTGAAGCTGCGTTTTGATTCGGATTAGACATTATAAGAAAATATATGTGAAATTTTTCAAGTAAATAAAAATTTCAATAACAATATATGATGAATATAACAAAATAAATCAAGCAAATTACAGGGCCACAATAAAACAATTATGGGTACATTAACATAGAATAAAATCACCGCAATAATTTCAAGCAAAGCCCACCCGATTAGAAAATAGATTTCAATTGAATAATTAACTGTAACGACTACAATTCCAGGGACAGTCAACGCAATTTAAAAATCTTGCAGAAATCAACAGAATCAAAAATTTTATATTATCGTATCGATTTCCTAAACTGTTAATCTCTTGTTAAACTCTATGTATCCTACCGCTGCCGCCAATTTCTTTCTTGAGACTGTTAACATGCGAGCGCGCCCGAGCGGTGAGCGTGTAAGTCCTTTTTGCCTTTGGTAGCGTATAGCAGTCCAGTGAAAATATATTTAATATATATACGAGTTTCTAAAAAGTTGGGTTCGTGATTGTCTAGTCCCATACGAGCCCTTGGCATCGCAGTCGCTACAGGCAATGGATATCAATAATGGAATTTAAATTATGTCGGAATAATAAGTATTATATTGTTACCAACAAATGTGTGTGTACAAAACTAAAAAGGTAACTCTTACAAAAGCATATATATGTATATCAAATTTTAAGGGTGGAGAATTTACAATTATTTCACAATCGTTCGATGGATACTTTGCCGGCAATCGCGATGTACAGTTCAATCGGAATTTGCGTGACTGAAATAATTTTAGGGAAAACCCACAATGACTATGCATTAAATATTTCCTTCATATAGCAGAACAACATTGCCCGAAAGCAAAACGCGCAGAAATATGATTTAGACAACTTACCAATGTGCGTGTCGATATTTCTATATGTCATATTTAAATGTAAGTGTTTGAGTATGGACTGAATATTTCTCTTTCTATTGCCCTGATACCTTATTCCTTTAATTTCGGTGTACTGGCCTTTCCACTGGAGAAGAGTAAACGGGTAACAAAAGTTTTGATTTGACATAAAATACTTAATTAATAAGAGGAATGTTGAAAAATATACGCAATATTATGGAAAAACGAAAGAGAATAAAATAACTGAAAATAAAATATATGTTCTTAAATCTACTCGTGTTCTATACGTTGCACTGAGTCTTCACTTATGTTTGGCACAAACTGGTAACGAATTCTGTCTCAATTATATGTATGTCCTTAAATCTACTCGTGGCACTGAGTTCTTCGTTACTTATGTTTTAACAAAACTGTAACAACTCTGTCTCAGGTTATTGTACCACGGACTACCCGATCGCGCACCTCGCTACTGTTCGACCGTATGTCTAAAACGGTAGTGATCCACCCGTGGTTCTTTGAGAGGCGAGCATGGTGTCTTACTCCCTAAAACTTTACGGTGGAGATGGATTGTTTGTAATCTCGAACGAATCAAATCAGTCGAAGAGGAACGCAACAGAGTCCCGTCTCACGGTCTCGCTCGCCATAGCAAAGGCACAATGCCACAGTTCATTTATGCTTATGACTAATGCAGTCGCCCTACACGCCTATATCAATTTACGCTGAATACGGCACAGACAGCGCCTTAGGAACGGTGAGTACAATTCCGGTAACGCTCATCGTATTTTTATCTCCTGTGCTATCGGACCACGCTGGTTCCAAGTGTCGAATCACTTGAGACGGTTTAGATTTTACGAGTTTTCTTTATTTGTTAACAGTTGTCTTTACAATGTGGTTTTCGCGAATATAACATGGACGGTCTAACCTGCCTGGTAATTCAATGTCGACTAACTTTTTCCCTTTTTTGAGACTGCATTTATAGTAGGGTTTTTCGGAGTTTCGGGTGGGGGAATTTAGGAGTGCGTCCGTTAGGTAAGGATGAGGAATGTGTAAGGATAATGATCAGGGCTCGTTAGGATTGAGGGTTCTATGGTTAGAAAGAAGAATGCAGGGACAATGGTTCGCAGGTAATGAACTTAAGGATTTGGTGCAAAAATGGGTAGAGTGCATCAGCTTGAAGGTCTGCCGGAGATAAGACAGGAATTCGGTGGGAAAGTGGAAAACGCGCAGGTAGTTGTCAAAACGGTACCTGGGATAAGGATCTGGATGCATGGGAGTCAAGGGACAAAGGGATGAGGATTCGACACAAGGAAGGAATACGTTATATTAACAATCATTCGCGGAGCCAAACAAGGGATTTTTATGCGCACCACAGGCTGAGTCTACGATTGATAAGTGAGTTCCCACGATGCTTTGCATCATCAAATCGTATTCTCGCCTATGAATAATAATTTTAAAAAAATAATATTGTTCGGAACATAACAGTGCTAAAGAAATCAAAGAAAACTTATCACTATCGATCGTCATCACACAAATTAAACGTCGCTTGTATGAGACAAAAGACCAAATGTTTCTAAAGTAAATGCCTGCAAACGCTTACAATTCGCTAAAGAATATTATAAGCAACCAATATCATTTTGGAAAAGTATCTTCTGAAGTGATGAATCTAAATATGAACTTAACCCTTGTGTAGCCAACCAAAATATTCACCGTTGTTGAACAACCGGGGTACCAGGGTACCCACATAGGAGAAATTATAATTAGACGAATTACTGCGTTGTTTAGCAGGATCTGCCTGACACATGTGACATGATCCTACAACTCTTTTTCTTCTACTTGCATGTAACGAGACCAACGTCGATTGTACAGAACTAGTAGGACTGTTTATTGGGCATGATGTAAATAGTATACTGTCTATTGCTAATTTAGTTGAAAAGTGTCGCATTATTTGGATATTTGAAACCCGATTTTCAATAGTTGAAATACAAAGTTCTTCTCCTAATTGGCGTAAAAATATACGACGATCATTTGTTTTTTTATGCAACATCCTATTGTTTCAGTGATATATAAGGTAGGAGGAAAGAGAGGCAATATCTAATATGTTATAAAAAAGTGCTAGTGGCCATCTGGTAGTTCGTCTTTTTGTGATATATCTTCCTAACATTTGATCCACTGTGTCAACGTCAGATTTTGTTTGATTATAAAATTGAACAATTTCTGGTTTTCTTTTTGGTCCAAAGACAGCATTACCAGTATGCATTGTTGACAATAGTACGACGGCTTTTTCCTTTTTCGGCACATACGAACAAGGTGTAATATTTTCATGGTATCCAAATAAGTAGCTAATTGCTAAAGAATTTAGAATAAATTGCTAAAGAGCAAAATGAGCAAATAAAGAGTCAAGATGAACATGCATGCATACGAACGACAGGGACTGTTGACTTTATCGTGGAATTATATTGTAGTTTCGAATAATTTTTCGCTCAAATCTTTTATAATTGTATTTGGTATATTATAGGAAGGAAAAATTAAAAGCATCGGACAAGAATGACAGTAAAATTATCATTACATATCTCATGTATCGGAATAAGACGCTTGGGTAACCGGGTACCCCGGTTGTCCAGCAAGCATGTAAATAAGTTTGTAAATTAACAAAGTAAAAATAAGTTTTATATCAATTTTTTTTCACGAAACGTTAATCAATATAAAAGTGTCCAAAGAATGGGGATCTGGAACTGTTTTGCGATATTCTGTCAAGAACATTTGTCCACACAAGGGTTAAGTTAAATAAAAGAAGAAATTATATGTGGAGGAAGGAAGGAAACGCAGTAAAACAAAATGTTACAATCCTCGCTGTTAAATACGGTGGCGGGTCTGTAATGGCATGGAGGTGTTTTAAGGATGAACAAGTTGGAAATCCTACAATTATTGAAGACACACTTACTGCAGCAAAATATATTGACATATTACAAGAAAGTTTATTTACATTTATAGAAAAATTCGGAGAAGATAGGACATAAAAATTTCAGCAGAACAACAATCCGAAACAGCTCACACATCACAGCTTTCTTGGCCACCAAGAAGTCTACATCTAAACCCGAAAGAGCACTTATCGGATGAATTAGATTGCCAAATACCGCAAAATGAACGTTACACAGAAACAATATTTATAACAACTTTAAAAAAGATTTGGTGAAATAAGACCGGAAATTCTAAAAAAAATTAGTATATAGCATGCCTAATCGTTTAGTACATGTCATAAGCGCTAAAGGCTACCAAACATTTTAATAAACATATTCATATTTGTTAATTTTTTACATTGTACAACGCTATAATTTCATTTAGAATGTCTACATGATTTCCGAATGAACTAAATTCGAAAATACTTGTATTTTTGATATTATTTAGTAATAAAGTACAATTACTGATACTATTATTATTGTTAAGGATTAAAATAACATTTTATTTACGTTTATCGTAGCTTTACTGAAATGGTAAGCATCAACTTAAATACCGACACGAGAGAGCGAGATAGAGTATGTGTGTGTGTAGGTATTTAAAATGAAAAATATTAATATATTTATCTTTGTTGTTCCATACGATCACCTTCTTGTACTGCATATTTAAAATAATTCTCTCTAAAATAGTTAAAATAGATATCTTCTTTAAAGTTGTGCTTATTATTCGCTATATTCGACTATAATAAACCTGAACTTTAATAAAAAAATATTAGCATAAGAGTATAAAGAAAAAAATTGTATCTCCCTTATAAGTAAAGATGGTTGTGGAAATAACGAAGGTAACCAGAGAGAACAAAGTAAATATTTACAAGCTAATATTACACGGAGAAGACGTAAAAATAAATATAGATAGAAGAAATCTTTCAAAATGAAAAGAGTTAAGGCTAGTATTTTACATTTGGTAGTATAACATTATAACCTTATGCATATGTCGTGGGCTAAAAGGCACGGAATTACGACACAACTAACAACTCTATCTGTTGACCTGCATCGCCGGCTCATACCTGCAATAGTCAATTCGCGCAAAATGACCTTTCTTGGCTATACCAAATGACGAGCGTTGATTTGCCATTCCTGCGACTTTCTAGCTCCGGAAAGTTGTATTTAAACGACACACCATTTGTATAATAAAAAAAGCAGTCTTAAATTCTAACTCAAGCCGAAACCCTGTATCACAATAAAACGCAGCAAACGTAGAACAATTCGATTCTCTCGATTCATAACTAAACATACACTCGACAATCGTTTCATTCAATATCAACATTGGATTGAAAACGGTCCGTGACGTCTTACATATAAAAGAAGATTACGGTACACAACATATACATACATATAACGTAGTCTATCATAAGTCAATTGTGTAAATATTCTGAACGCATCCGTATACGATTAAAATATCATAGAATATATTAAAAGATAAGGGGATTCAAACTGTTTTACCAAATAATTTGCTTGAGAACGAATCGCCATTTAATTCAATATCAAGTAACTGATTTGTAATTTCATGTGTTATGTTGAATTTAGAAAACATCTCAGGTGATTTGTATTTTTGAAAAGTTCAGTTATGGACATTTTACAAGGTGTTTATTGTTAATCGTTTCTGGAGTCTAAGCCACTTTCTATAGAGGATGACGCACAATAAATCGTCCAATTTGTATGAAATGTCATTTTTGCTAATGATAGTTATTATTATCAACTTTTTATTCGTCACCCTTAGTGGAATGCGTCATGAATAGATCACAAGAATGTAGATAAATTATTTTCTTTATGTCTGAAATAATTATTTCGTAACATTTAATAACTAGTAATAATTCAAAAGTCAACAATAATTGTAATTGTTCAATAAGCTAAAAATTGTACAATATTGGTATGAAATTAAAAATATACCGTTAGAAATATGACGGACGGTAATGAAAAATGCCATAAAAAGAAAAGTTTTGTATAATTATTGCATAACAATATTTTCCAGGTGGTTTATTTTACTTGTGCAAAAAATTTTAACGTTCAAATATATGACATATCAACAATTTATTTTTTCGACTAATTTTTAAAAATATGACATCACTATATGCATTATTATACACCACTGTGTACAATTCACGATATATACATACATACATACCTACTTATGTAGTTGTAACATGTTTCCGATTCTTTATTTTAATGTTATATATTTTCATTTTCTTAAAAAGAATTTCTATAAAATAATGATTTTTATACTAAATGATTGATGTTATATAAACGTTTAATATTTTCACTATAAGAGAAAGATAAAATACATAACATTTACAGTGAAATCGCATTAAAGAAAATTAGATGCTTGGTAATTTGATCTTTCCTCAAAAGAAGAAAGTAACTTTGAACCGAATATTTTAGCAAGGTAATCCTTTAATTATCCAAATATTGAGAAAAGTGCAGTTTGTGCCGAAATACTTGTAAAGGTTAGTTTTCTTTTCGGCTCCCATTGCTTACTCAAGTGACTATAGAAACGTGACGATATCAAGGTATGGTGGATAACACGATAACAAGTGGATAATCTTCTACAGTGTGCTGGTTAAACAGTGATTATACTCTCAACTTCTCGCCTTTCTCCTGCTTAAGAATGTCGCGCAATTTACCCAAAGTTTAGTAGCAGTAAGCAACAGGGCATTTCAGTTTTAATTTCTGTTCCAAGCAATATCGTTGAATTAGAATAATATTAAACATTAATGCACATCAAATTGAATAATGTTTACGAATATTTTATGTAACTAGAACAACAATGTAAAAGTGAAACTAGAAAGATTTCTTTTAATAGAATATTAAATAGAGAATAAGAAAATTTCTGTCATAAGAAAACAAATGTTCCAAATTGTTTATGTGATTCTGTTATGTGTTGAAACAATTCAAATTTTCAATTTATCAATTAAAATAAGAGGGCAAAACAAAATATAAAATATATTCATTAATTTTTAACGCAATATTACAAAATTAAGTATTATATAGTTTGAATAGAATGGTACCAAAAATTAAAATTATTCAACATTAAGTTGTTTCAAATACATACCTATAGCATAATACACATGTAATTATGATTATGTTGTCAATTATATTGCTGTCTTCTAGTAGCTTTAAGAAGATCCATTTACATTGTTTCTTTATGATCTGAAAATTTATTATGTAAAAATTTGACTTACTGTATAAGTTAAAGATATTTATATATAGGGTGTCTCAGCTAACTTGATCACCTCGAGTAACTAATAAACGGTACACTTTATGAAAATGTTAATGTATGGAATTTAAATAGTATCGAGGGACACATTATGTAAAGTATGTGTTTGTCCTGTAGGTGGAGGCGTTTCGCAGATTTGAAGGTAAACTTTGTTTTTTTTTTTTTTCAAGAAAAGGTTTATTTTTTGTATCATAAATAGATCAAGTATCAAATTCTGAGTAAAAATGTATTGACTTTCATATATCCTAAACCTAATAGTTAACGAGATATTAACGAAATAGTTTTTAATACGTACGTACTCGCTATCTGGAAGCTAAAGTAGGTGCTGGAACTGGTGTCCACCCATTTCAATACAACGATGCAACCTATGTATTACTGAGAAAGCACCATTTTCAATTATTTCTAAAGTATGTATGTGTGTCTAGTGACATGGAAAGCATTAATTTTTAGAAGGCACTTACAAAGTCTCTCAAACATACACAAGATGCTTGATGTCGATGAGGATATTTTTGAGCACACATTATTTTCACTCTTGTTGCGCGTTCATTACAAGCACCATAAATTAGTGGTGTCCTGCATCTACTTTAGCTTTCAGATAGCAAGTG
Source organism: Habropoda laboriosa (assembly GCF_001263275.1). Lineage (NCBI taxonomy): Eukaryota > Metazoa > Arthropoda > Insecta > Hymenoptera > Apidae > Habropoda > Habropoda laboriosa. Next base: position 90,587 of record NW_017100524.1, on the reverse strand, counting down.
CATATTAAAAATAATTTCGTTAATATCTCGTTAACTATTAAGTTTAAGACATATGAAGATCAATAAATTTTTACTCAGAATCTGATACTTTATCGATTTGTGATTCAAAAAATAAGACTTTCCATAGAAAAAAACAAATTTGACATTCAAATCTCCGAATCGCCTCCACCTACAAAACAAACACATATCTTACATAATGTGTCCCTCGATACCATTTAAACTCCATACATTATACGAGGTGACCAAGTTAGCTGACACACCCTGCGTATATAATTTTATTATATGAATATTAGAATAGTGTAAAAATAACAGAGTTATTGTGTTCACATTCGCGTATAATTACGAGGAAGGGAGTACGTATGGATGTAGTTCTAGTCTTACCAAAACGATTTGTCACATACAAAAAAATATTACGGTAAGTAAATCAAATGTTTTCAACAAAAGTTCCCAGATTTAATGTTAAACATTTTAGATATTTAACGTCACTCAACAGGCTTGACAATTTATGAAGGTATCATGCTTTCCTGTTTGCTGTCATCTATTCAACCATAATAAATTATTAAATTCAGAGACTGGCAATTTCTGTCATATACTGTATAACAAGTACTCCTTAACTTAGTGCGCAGAGTATTTCAAACATAGTTCTAACTTTTTTATTCAGATAATAATTGGTCTTGCTTAAATTTTGTCGCTATACACAAATAATGAATTAATTTAAACGGCATAGCATCGTTCTTGTTCTGACAATGAAAGAAAGTGCCATTGCCAAATTGGTAGGTAAAATTGTGGTTACAATTGAGAGACGAAGAAGTTAAAGTTTCCGGTGCACGACTAAGGTGCATTTATATCTCGAGCGGTTTTTTAAGTTGGCGTCACGCCGAGGAATATCAAGAGAGGAAGGGTATTACCACAAGTAACATGGTGAGAAGCAAAACGCAGCAGATGGAGAAAGACGAAGAGGAAGAAGAAGCGTTTCCCGCATGACCAGAAGGAAACGTTCCGTTTCGTATCATTATACATATTTATAGATGGCATGCGAAACTGCTGCTATCCTAGCATAGCTGTTGGACCTCGGTAAATAACAGCTTTTGAGCCTGAACTTACACGCCAGTCGTCCCAGTTACCCATGTTATAGGAATAACAAATAAATACATCGGCGAAAAGTAGTTGTGGCTAAGTTACGCGGCTCACCTAGTCATAAATAAACAAAGTTGTGGCATTTATGGGTGCATACTTGTACGAACAACGTAGACCTATGTCTCACCCGATGTGTTCCCCGTGTTTCTCCGAGGAGGTGTACAAGCACAACGCTTCTCTGAATCGTTCCCACCCTTCCACTATAGGGATATCATGGTCGTTCGGGGAATGCCAATGGCTTACCGGAATATTTTACACGGTTTAATGGGAATCCACGAACAATGCAACGTTAGCTCAGGACTGGGCCAAAGGTTTCATTAGGTGATGATATGTATCGACTTGATCATCGGGTGCACAAGGAATCGCACAAACTATAAGAACTTTATTAAATGCACAATCGTTGGATATCTTTTTATACAAATGATATTTGATTTAAAAGTATCGTAAAAAGTATTTCATTCAATAGATGAAATTTGCACCCTTTTTCACACTTCTTATCCATATCAAAGCATGTTCCTTTTATTACAAATACAGGTATTTCCCGCCTTAACGAATTACTTAATTCCTGATGACCGTTCATAAATCGAGAATTCGTAAGGCGGAAAACACGTTCTAATTGATAATTACGTTATTGCACACTGCGTGATTCTCCGTACAATTTGAAATAAAAGTTCCAATCAAACAAATTCGTAAAGCGGGCATTCGTAAAATGAGAATTACCTGTATAACTTAACATTTTGACAATGCACAAATTGTAAAAAAATTATTTCTTGAGTTTATTTTTGTTTAGATTAAAGACATACATACTTATGTATGTATGCCATTGATCAAGCAATAATTTAGAACCAATAAAAATGTGTGTTGTGATCAATTTTCCGCGTGTTTACGCATAACTGTGGTTGTATTTATGCGATAATTGTCGCTAATTGCATTGCGGCTAATTCCCAGTAAATACCGCTTTATTTATGCGTACATCTACATACAGTTGGTCACAAAAGTATTTGTACCCCTTTTAAAAGAGATTAACTTATTTTAAAATTGGACCAAACGACTTGAGCTTTTTTGAAAAGATATAAGGATTAGTTTACTAAAATAGTGAAGCTCGCTTTTACAACTTTTTTATTTGAGCCTGTAATGAAAATTTAAAGAACACGTTTTGTAGATTTATGACAGTTATATATGTACATGCTGAAAATTTCATCGAAATCGGTTAACGTCGCTATGAACTACAATTGGTAAAAAATTGTAAAAATCGCAGGTTTTCACGATTTTCAGCCTATCCTTGTAATAAATCTGAAAATTCTTACATCTTTCGATGTCTGTCACTTGTTTCTGCATCAACCGGTTTCATTGAAATTTTCAGTATGTATATAAATAACATAAATCTACAAAACTTATGTTTTAAATTTTCACTACAAGCTCAGGTAAAAAAGTTACAAAAAGTGATTTTTTAAAATTTTGTGTACTCGTTTGTAACGACCGCCACGGGGGGCCTACGTACCTAGGCCTGGCAACTCTTGGCCCTTGAGGACATGAGTACTGCTTTGGCAATATGGGCACGCGCCCCCACTTCCTGGGACTTTCACAGAGAAAAAAGGGCTATTTAAGCGAGTACTGAAAAAGATACAGGGCTTTTTGTCGTGTCATTTACACAAAAAATTAGTTTAAGTGTTACTTGATTTAAATAAATATACATATTTTTCGTTACACAACCTTCTAGTAATTATTTTGCACCACGTCAATTCCAAATTATCTAGCAAACTAATCCTTATAACTTCTCAAAAAAATTCAACTTGTTTTGTCCATTTTAAAGAAAGTTATACTGTTCTAAAGAATGTCCGAATATTAATGTGAGTAACTGTATACATATGGCTACGCCGCTGATAATCAAGGATGAGCAATAGTCACGTTTCTGCTGGTCCCAAGGACTAATTACAGCGCTCCATCCGGTAAAGGGTAAAATCGTTGGAGTAGCCTATGTAAATATTATAACCGTTTTCGTTATTAGCCTTGCCGACGCGAAGGATAGATCAAGTAGCAAAAGAATTGCAATTACGGACATCGATATATATTTTTTAAATTAAGTATAAATGTATTATACTTTCAGCTTATTACTTCAAACGTCATTCTACACAACTGTAACGCATTTCTTTTGTGATTGCATGTCCATGTATGTATAGTGCAACATATACTTTATAGATACAAACATAGACCATAGTTGAAATACTTAGGTATGTACGAAGATTCTTGGATATTACGAGTAACGAAGATTGTTGAAATTCCACGGATAATCAATCTGCTTTAATTTCACCGATTACGATCTAGGAAAATCGAGAAAGTTGAATTCCACAAATATTCTTGCGGTTGGTTAAAACAGCCTCTTTCGGCTATAAGTAAACAGAAACTCCTTACTATGGTCAAGGAAATATTCGATGCAGTAAGGCTGGAAGTTCTGTTCGTAACTCGCCGAACGAATATATACTATCGCTGCCAACTAAATAAAACGACGTAAGTAAAAAGTTAGTTCTTATTTGACGAAAATACTGCAGTGTTTACGTATTCAAAATACGGCCGAAATACCTACAAAACTCGTTGCCACAAGTAGGAAATTGGCGACGCTATAACCGAACGAACTGATCATGTTAAAATTTGCATCTTTCACTCTGTAGAATACGAAACGATCGAGATATCTATGTACAAGAGATGTCGCACAATCATAATGAATAATTTTAGCAAGCCTTTCAAATAATGTTTAACAAAAATACAAATGTTTCTATGAAATTAAAATCTATGATTAAATATTATTGTATTAAATGCGATTTGAAATAGTGAATATTTACATTGTATTTACAATAATTAAATAGAACAAGTAAACAATCGGTGTTTCATTTATAACAATGTTCAAGTATTTACTACACTATTTTTTATCTTATCTTCCCGTACATAATTGACGCATTATTGTTAAGAAACTGCATTTATATTAAAATACGTATAATTATGCATACGTATAGTATTCAATTCTGGGGCTGTGCTAAAAAAAGTAATTTGTATGTTATACAGAGATGTCAAAATAAAGCCTTAAGAACAACAACAGCCGCCCTGTCAGCGGGGAAACTCTCCATAAAGATCCAGGAATAAAATACGTAAAAGAGTACTATTTTAATAGAACAATATTTTACTAAAAATACAAAAGGTGTTGAAAATTGTGAGTGGCCCTACTTTTGTGGCCAGGGGCTGTTCGTTAATTAGTTATTAACATTGAAAATCTGCGCCAAAGTAGGCAATTTTTTTACGCCAGCGTAGGCCAGGCAGCCGCAAGACGGCTAATGTAAATCAGTGATGTAGCTAGCTAAGAAACACAAGCTTTCCTGATAGTAGAAACTATCACAAGGGCCGACACAATTTTGCGAATATTTCACAATAAAAATCCAACGTGTATTGTAGAACGATGTTCAACTTGCCTACTTGCAGAAATCCATAAGAGCATGTTAAAACCCATCCAATGTGGTTTCTAAATAATGAGGACGAATGCCTTTTCTGTTAAACAATCTTCTTACGGATAGCAAACACCCGCGCACACGCCACGACTAGTCCGCCTTGTCGCGTGTAACTAGGAAAACTTGCACAGCATGCGCAAACATATATGCATTTACTAAAACATATATGTACATGCATCGCGAGTGTCCATAAAATTATACAAATACTGTTTCAGTTTAAAAAATAATTATCACAATGTTAAGAAGTAATATTTCACAAGCTCTTTCATATATCATACGCGCAACGAGATTACACTCAATGAACTAAATTGAAGTAAACTAAGCTAGGCTAAAATAAATCTAAAAATGAAATGAAATTAAAATCTAAGGAATATCGTTCTACCGAATGAAAATTTTCCACAGATACATTTAAGGTCTGCGCAAAGTCTACACGAGACATGATTTTTTCGTACACGAGTGGAAAAGAATATTTCAGCATGTTCGATGGATCTCTACCAAAAAACTTCGTGTATAACGATTCTCTCGTTGACGATTATACTTTTTAGGTAATAAAGCTATATATTTTTAAGTAATAAGACTTAATTTTTTTAAGGCTTTAGAAGTGCAAGCAATTTCACAGCATGTTTACGAAAATATTATGACAAAAATGGTCAGTTATTGCGAAAATTTCGGTGTAAGAACGAAATGGCATTATCTCTACATATGTATGTCTACTTAAAGTTTTTTTTTCTCTTCTTACCATCAGCAATCAGAAATAATGATTTTATATGCTGATTTGACAGCCTAAGGTCCTAGGTCCTTTATATGACATGATGAGGACCTCTCCATCGAGGAGTCCTCCTGTACCTCATTTAAGGTCAGCTGGCCATATTCCTCTCAATCTTCTAGATTTTTGCTCCTTCAAGAGTGGCTGTACGAGAGAGTTAGTGTGAAGATCTAATTTGTTACAATGTCTGTTGTTTCTTCCTTGCATTACGTCTGTGACGAAGGGAATGCCAAGGCCGACGTGAAGCCCTTTGTTGGATACATACCATGGTGCATCTGCTATTGAGCGGAATACTTTGGATTGCGATCTTTGTATGATGGCGATTTTGGATTTGTAGGAACACCCCCAACATTGACCTTTCCTTAAGGAGAAGCTTATACGATGTATGCTAAATAACGTGTAATTTAAAACTCACAGCTTTAGGGGCTCTCGTTTGTTTTTACGGGAGTCCAACATATGGCGAGTATGCGTGTCTGCCTGTTAGCAAATTATATAATAAAATTGTATACAAACGTGTAAAAGCAATTTTTTCACTTTTCTTTTTGTACACTACTTTTTACAAATTTACGTACAAGTTTTTGCAATTAATATGTTATTAATGCATCATCTCACAAGGAAAATGAGAAATCTTGGTTTGTCGCGTTACTTTCATTCTATATTAAGAAGTGACTAAACGCATGCAGACATTTACTTACTTAATTTCTTCTTTTTCTGTATATTTTTACGATTTTCTATGCATTTAATTAATGCATACACCAAATTAGTTTCAAATATGTTGTATATTTTGAATAATGTTATTTTCAAATAAGTTCACACGTAGTCGCCTGTATGTTAGAAATACCAACGAAGATTTTAATGATCTAACGATAGTCTAATTTTTTTATTATAGAGTGATCACTTTTGTAGTATTTTATACTAATTACTGGTATACCGTTATTTTATAAGAGGTATTATTTCGGAATCAGAATGCTTTGCCATAGTTTAATAGGTGAATGTTAACTTGAATTTCCTTATGAGTAATTTTCGCGGAGAAGGTAAGATAATGCACTTCAAACACTATAGAAAAACTTTCTCGAAAGTTTTTGTAATTTGTTGGAGTCTTGCTCTAGCAGTCGTGATAGACAAACGTGTTTACAAAGTGTCTCACAATAAGTGTATATTGTGAGAGAGATTCAAACATACCAGGTGAACAATGCGTAACCGCTATGGCATAGAGCTTGCTCGTGATTGTTTTAAAATCAACTGTCGAGCTTGGTTTGTACTTGCAAGTGGTGTGCCGACTTTAATTCAAAACCTTCTCGAAGAACCACCCAGTTATACTGGGACTAGTGAGATCGATACAATTTTAGCTGGTTGCTACTTGGTGTTTGTTGGACGACTGATTCTCGACGTCGTTCCTCGGACGTCCTTTGGAGAGTTTTTAGTTAGAGCACGCTGATTGGTTAAAATAGTTAACCATTACATTTACCAATCAGGGTGTCTAATAGCGTCTTCACCGCCCTTCCAGTGCGCCCTTAGCGCGCTGTCACCTTGGCAGGGTGGGAGACGGCCGCGTGGGGTGAGAGTCGGCCGCGTGGGGTGGGAGTCGGCCGCGTGGGGTGGGCGGAAAGTCCCAAAAAGCTGGAATTTCCTCCGGGTGACTCATCGGCAAGCGTACCGTTACAGGTAGATGTGCCGTTCGGAAATTCGTGGTTTATGGCATGTTCGTAGGCTATTGAGCGCGAGGGACAGAAATTACTAAAAATCCAACAAGCAATTCTAGTGACCCTCGCCAGGTTGTAATTAGACACGTACAAGCAGTAAACGAAATCCTGAACTCAAAAATAACCGTTGCCGTTCGATCGTGCCATAAACCGTGCCTGTGAAGGCCTGAACAGAGCTAATGGCTTAATAGCTAATTTATATATCAAACATTAAAAATGAATAATAATCCAGGAAAAACAGATACAACTTGAAAAACCTCAATAGAATAAGATCTTACCACCGATTACATGCAAACGGATTGTGAGACAGACAAAGAAATCGATCCAAAGTTCCCAAATTTTCAATGGAAACTCTATAGCAAAACTAAAAAACGAAAAGCAGGAAGAGATAACTCAGACTCAGGATCAGAAACAAAAATTAAGTTAACCAAAGTCACTAAGCAGAAACTGAAATCAAGTCTAAAATGTTTAGAAGGAAATCCACAAATAGGAAACAGATATGAAATACTCAGACGCATGAATAAAGAACAAACAGAAGAATCTGTAATTTCAACATCGAAGCCACCATATAACGCCACCATATCATTGTATCAGAACTATTAGGCACCAACGAATTCGTTATTAAACAAATGAAAAACAATGAAGTAAAACTGCAAACATCCAATCCAGATAGATACAGAGAAACTATCAAGGTACTCAAATCAATAAATGCGAAGTACCATACCTATCAACCCAAACAAGAAAAGAATTACAAAGTAGTAACTAAGGGATTTCACCCCCAAATAAATCACAAAAGCATAAAACAGAAATTAACAAAACTTGGACATACTACAAAAAGCATTATAAATCTCATGAGAAAAAGTAGCCAAAACCTTTACCGATGTTTCTCATTGAACTCGCACCAGCGGAAAATAATAAAGACATATACGATCTAAAATTTGTGTGCAATATGCTTGTCACAGTTGAAACACCCAGAGTAGAAAGGAATAACCCACAATGTGTAAGATGTCGAATGCATGGACATATTGGAAATTATTGTAATAGAAGACCTGCATGTGTGAAATGTGCACAACAACGCCTGACAAGGAAATTATACGGCCAACTATAAAGACTGTATGGTGAGAAAGATGTTATAAGAAATATTACACCCACCACTAACAAGGAAACTTCGGTAACCCGAAATGTCCCATTCTTTTGAAACTTTGTGGGTTTGTAGGGGATTTTCTATCATATCGAAAAATATGTCAAATAAATGCAGATAAATACCAAAATACCATAAAAAAGATACAAAAAAAATACCAAAGATTCGCACATATACTTGGTAGCTGATAAAGCATCGTTCCAAGTGCGACGATGACAACACACAAAGCACGTACCAATTAAAATTATTTCAATATCACATTATCCGATAAGATTAACATATTTATCTGCATTTATTTGACATATTTTTCGATATGATAGAAAATTAAAAATTTTTCACAACAGTAGTGGAATATTTCTTATTTGAAAAGAGAATTTTTATTAATTTAACTGCACGGTCTTATAAGGCATAAAAAGTCATTTAATTTTTATTATAAACATTTTTTTATATCTGCTATAGTTTTAAAAATATACAGGGAAATAGGGTAACACTTATCTTCATTCAAGGCCTCTTTTCACCCCGAAGAACCGAAATTGGGCCAAAAAAATATATTGCCCGATACTTCCCTTGAGGATCCCTACAAACCCACAAAGTTTCAAAAAAATCGGACATTTCAGGTTACCGAATGTTCCGTCGCGCAGGTACGGAACGCATGGGGTCTTCGTTGACCGGGTTTATGGCACGCTCGCATGGAAAGGTTATTTTTGAGAACAAAGACGCTTCGTAGCTTCGCGAAAAAATAAGTAATTTCTTACAGAACAATGCCTTTAGAATTTCGACTTATCCGCGTCCGCAATAACCGAAGACGTGTCATAAACCAGGTACTCCTGAAGGGTCAATCCACACGTGCGTATAACGGCACTCTCGACCGAGGGTTGACCTGGCGGGAATTTCCGACGCGTCACCGAAGGACAGCGAAGATTCCACGCACCCGCAGGTAG
>NW_017100524.1:71048-80936 GCF_001263275.1 Habropoda laboriosa | reverse complement strand
GCAAATGTAATCATTGGCACCAACAGAGATACTCCAATAAACAAAACACAAGATGGAGTATAATCAAAAAGACGAGAAGAACTAACTCCTCAGTCATTCGCTCAATTAAACGAAATAGTAGACTTAATTAAACAACAATCACAACAGATTACACTAATACTACAACTCCTAACAGAATTTATCACGCTACAAAAAACATCTCCAACAATAATAAATGCGAATAGTACATTGGGATTGTAACGGATTATGACTGCTAGAAATGAAAGAATTCATCTCAAGGAGCAAAGTTGATATAATACTGGTATCCGAATCACATCAAACGGAAAAATCAGACTTCAAAATATGACTATTTGCACATTACGGGACAATGCACCCAAGTGGAAGAGCTTACGGAGGAACTGGCATATTCATCAAGAGTTCACTTAAACACATCGTACTAGAACCGTTATTGGTTTGACCAATATCAATCAGACCACCTCCGTTAAAATTGGCACCACGAAAAAAGCCGTAACAATCACTGCGATATACTGCCCGCCTAATCATTCTCCGAATTCGGAAGAATGGGAAAACTTATTCAACATGCACTTTGAAAAATACCTAATAATAAGCAACTTTTATGCAAAACACCCGCATTGGGACTCGAGATTAATATATACCAGAGGATCAGCCCTTTATAACCAAATTACCAAAAGAAAATTAAATATAATATCAACAGAAGGACTAACATATTAACTCACTGATCTCCCTAAATAACCGGACCTATTAGACTTTGGTATAACAAACATCAATGTTTCAGAATTCACAGCTACAGAGGTACTGGACATGACCATGATCATATACCCATACTCGTAGACTTTACTGAAACTGGAGAAAAAACAACACGCATAAGCTTCACAAACTCTACCACAGACTGGAACAAATTTAAACACCTATTCGAAACTAAAATAAACTGCAATATTCCCCTGAAAACAGCAACTGATATTGAAGAGGCAGCTATAGTACTTATGGAAAATATACAAACTCCTGCATTCGAGAACTTATACTAACGACACGAGCAAAACATTTCAATATCCTAAATCCATAATACACAAAATTATATATAAAATAAAAATTAGAATACAGTGGCAAAGATGTCGTACACCTCATCTGAAAAGTGAACTGAACAAGATTACCAAGGAAAGCAAACAATCAATCCAGTCTCACATAAACCATGAATTTACTAAATACGTGCAGGGACTAGACGCAATAGAGGCAACACAATACTCACTATGGAAAGCAATAAAAAAAACTTGAAAGATCTACAATACAAATCCCGCCAATAAGAAAATCAAACAACACCTGGACTAAATCCATAGAAGAACAAGTTGAAGAATTTGCAACATATTTAGAATAAATATTTTCCAATGACGAAGGGTCGCCAACACCTCCTATAAACACAAATTCCACAATTTCCAATTTTAAAACTACAGCAAATGAAGTCTATGACTTGATAAAAAAACTAAGAACAAGAATCTATTAGATTCATCACAATCTTGTATAACGCTAGCTTTAGATTATCCTATTTCCCAATACATAGAAATGTGCAGAAATAATTCTTCTACATAAACCTGGGAAAAATCCGTTATTGCCACGATCATACAGATTGAAGGAAAGTGGTTACGAATAAATGACAAGGCGTGACTAGGGTTACGCTATGCACCCACACGGTATGATGAGTGAGATCTTTATTAGTTATTGACTTACGGCTTTGGAGGTTAACTTCGTTTCTTTAAACGGAATGCTATACTCGAAATATACTTTTTTACTCAAAATTTAACGCTCTTCGATATTTTGGCATAAAAATATAGCAGTGCGCCGCAGTCAAAGGGTTGATGCTCTTGTAATACGTTGGCAAAAGTGTATCGAACATTATAGAGATTATTTTAAATAAAAATGTGTGATTTCAATGGAGTCATGTTTTTTTCAAAATGAACAGCTTAAAAACCGCGAGAACTCTCAGGATGACCTACTATATTTCGTTTTTATTATACGTACAGGGTGGTCCACCTAACGTGACCACCTCAATTATTTTCATTACTAGTAGACCGCTCTAAATTTTTTTGGTAATGGAAGAGACGGTTTCGAAGGATCTCCAAGGTATGTCCTGAGGGAATATGGTTATTATTATAAATAACGAAACGTGTGTAGGGTTTCGCTAAGTACCCTCACGGTCTTAGTACGATCTTTATTTTTTTGGACTGTCGGCGTTGGAGGTCCGTGCCTGACTGGCCTCCTGACGCCTCGCTTTTTCTTATTCACTTTTGGCTGTTAGTTAATCGTACCTGATTGGTTAACCCGTCGCGTCGGTGTTAACCAATCAGGTAATTTCTTTCCCCAAGTCGCTGCGTGTCCCTTGTGCCCTTGGCGCGCTTTTTCGGGGACCGCAGTGCGACTTGGCGGGGGAGGTTTTTCCCCTGACGTCACTTGGCGGGCAGCTGAGTTTCCTCCAGGTCAAGTACTCGTGACCTGCCGGTTCGGGCCTCTGGGCCTCGTACGGCTGACCTTTCGGAAACCCTTGGTTTATGATGCGGCAATTTGCTATTGAGGCCGTCGGAGAAAGTTTCTACGCGGACATGCATTGTCGAATTTTTAGAAATTAAATAAGCTAAAAACGGTTTCCTCAAAAATAGCTTTTCAAGCGCGCACGTCATAAACCGTGCTGGTAGTCTGCTCGCCAAATGTTCTTCGCTGTAGCTGGTCACTACAAGATCAACCTCCCCCCGCCTTATTCTCTTCAAAATTCTCGAAAAAATTATATATCAGAGACTTCAGGTAATTATTAAGGAAAAAGTTTTAATTCCAGATCACCAGTTCAGCTTCCGGAAAAAAACATAATACGATCGAACTAAAATATTAATAGCTCTAGAACAAAAGTAATATTGCACGACAATCTTTTTGGACATCGAGAAGGCGTTCGATCGTGTCTGATACCAAGGCATCTTCAGCAAATTAGCAGAAATTCTCCCAGTGAATCTATACAACACCATAATCTCATACCTTACAAACCGTACGTTTTATGTAACAATAAAAGGCACTAACATTTAACTTCATCCCATTGCAGCAGGAGTATCACAAGTCAGTGTATTGGGTCTAATTCTCTATTCCCTTTTCACAGCAGATACACTAACAACATGGAATATCGCACTACCCACCTTCGCGGATGACATAGCAATATTTTTAAGAAACCACGATCTCAAAACAGCAACGGAAAATCTACAAGCACATATAACAATACTAGATGAATTGATGAACAGTAAGAAAATCAAAGTTAACACATCAAAATGCGACCATATAACATTCACACTTAGAAAAGAGTCTTCTGATAACATGTACAGGGTGTTCCATTTAAAACAGGTCACCTGAATAACTCGCTTGTTTTTGGAGATAGAAGAAAATGCATCAGACCAAGCTTACTTGGTATCGAGGGGCTCATAATCTGATGTTACTAATTTTTTGATAGGTGGAGGCGTCAAGGAGATATGAAAGTCAACTCTGTTTTTTAAAATGGAACTGTATGGTCTGGTGACGGTCCATGCAGCGCGCACGGCGCCACATTGTAAACACCATCGAGACTGCGAGATGCACGCAATGGACGTGTCTTTCGTCGCTATCGATGTCGCGGCGGGCCGATAAAGGATGGCTGTCCTCGGAAAGCGGGGAGACACTTGAGATCCGTTCCAAGGGTAGCCAGGGTCCCGACCGACGACGCGAAGGGATTCTCGTCTGCGTTTTCAGAAATAAAAGATTTCAAGCGCGAGCACGAGTACGTTCATTCTCCCGTCACCCACAGTCTTTTACTTACATTCTGATAGAGTGTTTCAAGACAAATATAATGACCTATTATAAAGGTCGTTCAAGGTCACTCAAGGTCAACTGCAAGAGAAAACAGATTATCTCAAAGCACTCTTCGGACACTTCGACGATTTACATGTAACATGTTATTTATGTACGCTAGTACAAGTGTTCAAATTGGCGACCTTGAACATGGATATACATAGTCTAAAACGTTGCAATACTGATGATACTGCATGACAAATTTCATTTGTATCTATTACAGAGCAAGCTCTTTTTATACGTTCTTGTACGTCAACTTTGGTTGTGAGTTTTTCACGGTACACTTGTTCCTTTAATTTTCCCCACAAATAAATATCTAAAGGTGTCAGGTCTGGGGAACGTACCGGCCATTTGTTACTTCCTGATCGACCAATCCAACGATCTCCAAATTTGTTGCTCAGAAATTTTGTAACATTTCGTGCTGAATGAGCAGGACATCCGTCTTGTTGGAACCACATAGATTGTCGTATGTCCAGTGAAATGTTCTCTAACAATTCTGGCAAAGCGTCTTTTAAGATTCTCTCATATTTACGACTATTTAGCATGCCATCAATAAAATATGGACCAATTATTTTATTATGAAGAAGGCCGCAATGTTATTGAATGTTTGTTTATGTTCTGTGACCCTTATCAGTAATTACAAGAGCGATATGCTAACAATCAGAAAAAACACGAAAGTATTCGAAGAGTGCTTTAAGATAACCTGTTTTCTCTTGCAGTTGACCTGGAGTGACCTTGAATGACCTTCATAATAGGTCATTATATTCGTCTTGAAACACTCTATCAGAATGTAAGTAAAAAACCATACAGTTCTATTTAAAAAAACAGAGTTGACCTTCGTATCTCCTTGACGCCTCCCCCCATAAAAAAGCTAGTAACATCAGATTATGAGCCCCTCGATACCAAGTAAGTTAGGTCTAATGCATTTTCTTCTTTCTCCAAAAACAAGCGAGTTATTCAGGTGAACTGTCTTAAATGGGACACCCTGTATATTGTATATAAAAAACGCACCTATACCACAAGTAAAACATGTCAAATACCTGGGCAGCAAATACTTAGACAGCAGATTAAGAAAAAGAATTAACAAAAAGACCCACCTATTGGCTAACAAATAGGCACTCCAAATTCGATATGCAAAACAAACTCCTCGTATATAAAATAATTATCAAACCCATATGAACATATGGCATCCAGCTATGGGGTATGGCCACAAAATCAAATATCAAAAAAATGGAACGCATGCAATCCATTTATCGCAGACAAACAACTAATGCACCCTGGTACGTTCGGAATGATGATATCTTGAAGGATTTAAAAATTGTCTCAGTACAAGAGGAAATAACTTGATACTGCAAAAACCATAATGCGAGAATAAAAAACCACACCAACCTGAACCAATTCCTAGAAGATTAAAAAGATAGCACCCGTTAGATCTCGTAAAATAAATAATTATGTGTATGTAAAACAATAAAGACTAAATAAGTGCTAATTCTGCAATGATGGAAAAAGCCACATGCTATTGTAACAAAATAATTACATATATTTGTCTATTGTCTTTTTGACAGATTGTAAATATGTAAAAGGAGTTAATAAAACAAAAACAAATATTTGTTGGAAATTTGTAGGTCTATTATCTTGAGAATTGTAAATTACTTTAGAAAATGCAACGTTCATACATATTTAAAAAACTAGACGTGAGCTCTGTGAATTGTAAATATTATAATAATCTGAATGTTCTGTTCATCTTTTAAGTAAAACTGAAGTAAAACTAGCTTCACAGATTTCATTTTATAAAAACTAACGAAAATGAAAAGAAATTACCTACTAACGGCTTTTAGTAACTATTATTTCTTGCATAAATAAAATATTTTCTGAGGAATATTTTTTCTTCAAATTCGATTTACTCTTAGTCCACAAATGATTTCACTTTAGTTCGTATTACAGTTTTTATCATTTGGTTATTACCCGACTAGAATTTCCGTTAGGCATGCCCAAAGAAGAATTTGGGCCTAATGCGGAAACGATTAGGCATGCCTAAATGCTGCAAGCCTAATCGTTACCGCATCAGGTCCTAATTCGGAAAGAATTATGCACGCCTAAGTTGGGCATTCCTAACAGTTGCCATACGTGGCCCAAATGGGGGTGGCCGAGCGCACGCCTAAGTTAGGCATTCCTAACAGTTGCCATACCTGGCCCAAATGGGGGTGGCCGAGCGCACGCTTAAGTTGGGCATTCCTAACAGTTGCCATACGTGGCTCAAATGGGGATGGCCTAATTTAGGTGGAGTGGGGCTCTCAAACTTATATGTAGGAATATTTACAGACAGATGTCAGTGTCGGACGTACGCTTGCGTGTTAGATCGCCATAAGAGAGCTTTCAACAAGGTAAAAGTTTTTACAATTGTTCCATCAGATAAATTTAATCCATACAGTGTCTTGATAAAGTGAATATATTGTTGTTTTAACATCGAAATTTATATAGACTGTTCCCATATATTATTGTTTTCCTCGACGATGTCGGAGGATATGCGAGATCTGAAAATTCGTGAACTCACACGTCTTAGAGTTCAACGACCTCGTAAGCAGCGTAGATTATTGAGTGATCAGCAATGCCCAGAATTTGTAAATTCTGAAGTATATATAATGCCCAAAAACAGCAAATCAAGGATTTATGAAGAACGTGGGAGTGCAAATTTAGAAAATTTTAACTCGGACGTTGAAGAAGTCTCGAAAGTCGATCGAAATATACTACAGGTAATTAATGATGATATTATGTCATCAGAGAAAGACGAGACAAGAGAGGATGCAGAGCGTAACAGTAGAGATAAACGTAAAAAAACTGTTATGCATTATCAGAGTACAAGCGATGAGACAGAAGAAGAGGCTGCACAGAATGTTCAAGAAATTTGTGACTTTAATGACATACAAGATATTCGTCAATGGGCTGTTATGGATCCTCGTATGCTTTCAATGTCATTCCTTTCTTCGTAATGCCTTAATTTCATTATTATTATATATATTGTACCAAATCATATTATCGTATAATCAATCCCGATGTTATTTTTCAACAGTTCATCATTTCAACTTTTGTTACCATCCCACAAATTTTAAACCAACGATTAAACATGCATAATAAATGAAAAATTGTAATAGAAGAACAGCCTTATTTCATTCACAAATAAACCAACTCAAGCCTACCACAGATCTTACGAGTTATGAGATTTCATTAATTTCTCCCAATGACAGCCTAATAAAGCTATTCCAGTATGGGCCTAATGCGGCTGGCCTCATTGGATAGTCATTGGGAAAGCCTAATACGGCCCTAACGCGGCTTTCCCAATTAGGCGGTCGTGAATATTCTGCGTTACATACCGCATGCAGGCCTAACAGGCAAATTAGGCTAGCCTAATGCGGACCTAATGTCTGCCTAACTGAAATTTCTAGTCGGGTACATATGCGTTTGCAAGTTGACGTATGTATAAGTGAAAGGGAACACTGCATCAAACTGTTTCGATTTTCGCGTACTTGTCGAATGAAAGGAAAATTAATTACCAAGGTAATATTCAGTAATGCAAAAGCTGCCAGTAAAAGAGAACAACTGTTCAACAGCAAGGGGCTGCACTTTATGACCGCAGGTCGTTTATCAGAATCGGATAACGAGGCAAGAATATTTCCCTCCCTCGAATGTGCACCTATGAATATAACATTTATTTAGTCGTGCGACCATGTGTCTGTTGCACCAGTAATCCGGCAATACTGCGGGAATTTCTCGAAACAAGAGCAACGTCGTGCGGCTAATATCGGGACGCCAGTAACTGCAGAATGGGTGCATAGATCAGGTTAGCTGTTGCAGCAATTCAAAGACAGAATGTCGCGGCTATTGCGTTTTTACACAGTGACAGTATCTGCACGTATACAGCTTTGCACGATAAACACGTACATAATACAGAACCATACGCACACGTACTTCTTTCCCCGTGTTTCTTCGTTTTTCTTCATATAAATCAACTCCACCGCTACCGTAAACTTTATTTGAAAGCACCGGGCGAAGATTTAAAGCCGTAGACAAAAATAATCCTGAGAAGAAAGACAGAAAACGGCATATAAACGGAGGTCGAAGGAGGACGGGGATAAAGAAAGGCAGGTAGAGAAAGAAAAAAAGAGGGAGAAAGAGAGAAAAAATGAGAGTTTTCCCACGTAGATGGGATAGGAAGTAAAGTCGATAAGATGTATTGAACCGTGAACAACATTGGTTGCGGGGCTAACACTTCTTTATGTCCAGCGAAGGAAATTGCCATACCTAGTGTTACATAGTCCGTTTTATCCAACACGATTCCTTGCAAACAAAAGTGAAAGGAGCACTTCACTTGTAAGCGCAACATGATACTGAAATGTACAAAATTCTTAATCATTTTGTTTCTTTATTCAATCTTGAAACTAATTAAGAGAACTAGATTCAAATCTAATCTTACACTTATTCAGAATTATAGAAAAATTATTACAAAATTACAGAATTTGTAGAAAATTTCAGCTCTTTGAAGGACAT
This sequence comes from Habropoda laboriosa, assembly GCF_001263275.1. Lineage (NCBI taxonomy): Eukaryota > Metazoa > Arthropoda > Insecta > Hymenoptera > Apidae > Habropoda > Habropoda laboriosa. The sequence goes on along the minus strand of NW_017100524.1, from coordinate 72,518 downwards.
ATTTTTTATAAAAGAGATCTCCATCTATTTTTTTCAATTTTAATTCTGTCTTCAAAGTAATAATGAATATTCAGTATTCTTAAGAATGAAAAATATCCTCCCTTACCATTGAAATGAGCTATTGTTACAGCGAATATTCTCATTCGCAAACGTTTCGTTGTTATACAGGGTGGCTCAACTAAATAGGATCACCTAAATATCTGCTTTACTTGTTGTACGAAAAAACTTCTTAGGACAAAGTTACACTATTTCAAGGGGCACATGTAATCGTGGAAACGGTTTCTTCTCAAGATCATTTTTTTACGAAATTTCTAGGTCGTCACTATTTTTTTTTCAATATGCTTGCAGAGAGTAAAAAGCAAATTCAACGACCTTAATAACCATACCATTCTCATCATTCAATTTCGAGATAATTTGCGTCCAAAAATAATTATAATTTCCTAAAGATTTACTCAAGAACATCGAGTTACACGTTCGTATTCCAACATAAACATTGCATGATGGTTTCCCATTATATTATTCAATGTGTGCAAGAACAGTGTTAGACAGGATGATTAAAGAACGTTGGATCGGACGACGAGGAACTGTGAGGTGGCCAGCTCGTTCTCCTGACCTTACCCCATTAGATTTTATCTATGGGGTAAACTACAAGGTATGGTTTATCGTGAGAAACTAACAAGATAATATGAAGGAGAGAATTGCAGCTGCATGTGCATCCATAACATTGCAGTAAATAGAAGAAGCGTATGAAGAATTGATCAAAAGATTCCAAGTATGCATAGCAGAAAATGGCTATCATTTGGAGCATCTCTAACCTTTGGAATTCACAATGAGTTGTAAAAGTATCTTCTGTTGTCGCTTAAGACGAAAGACTTATGATTGGGTACGAATGCGTGAATCAGTGTATCACGTGAATCCTTAGGAAATTTTAATTACCTTCAGACGCAAATTATCTCGAAATTGAACGATGGGAATGGTAACTATACCATAACTATATTAAGGTCGTTCAATTTGTTTTTTCACTCTCTACAAGGATACTGAAAAAATATATAGGGTTCCGTTTAAAAAAATAGCGATGACCTTGAAATTTCGTAAAAAAATGGCCTTGAGAAAAAACCGTTACCACCATTACACGTGCCCCTTGAAATAATGTAACTTTGCCCTGGAAAATTTTTTCATGCAACAACAAATAAGGCAGATATTTAGGTGATCCCATTTAGCTGAGCCACCCTGTATTATGTGTTGCTTCCAATGCTTCTTTGTAGCAAATTTTCTGTAATAACAAAATTCAATTTCTTCATCTCCCTAGATCAGAGCTTCCGTATGTATGGGCAATGCGAATACGCAAGGCACATTTATTATGTACATACATACATAAGTTTATTGCGTCGTAAAAGAGAATAGGATTAATTTCGTTAAGATGTCGGCCGCTCAATCGTCTTAGGTGGAGCATTATGGGTCTGAACCTTA
>NW_017100524.1:67404-70917 GCF_001263275.1 Habropoda laboriosa | reverse complement strand
GTTTGTTGATAAACAAATATTTACAGTACAATTGAACACCTTGAGTGCTTGCAGTCTACAGTTGTGACTTTCGAGGAGCACATTGAGATAAAAAGAATATACATACATATCTACAGTCGCCGTGGACAGTAAGTTGACACACCTTTCAAGAATACATTTTTTTCAAAAGATACGGTGCAACAAATATTCCAGCGAGGTCAGTGTCAGTGTTCGCGCACATCAACACACGACTGCAAGTTTGTTAAAAATAAGCGTTCTAACAAGGTTTTAGTGAATTAGAAGAAAATGTTACATAGTAACTTGACAAGCAGAATAACGTGTGAACATGCAAATGTTTTATACTACTCGTGGAATATTTTTGTTTCAGTCCAAATACATATACAGCTAGAATGCCAATGCTGAATGATAATAACGATGAATTCAGCCCCGCAGAAAGATCGTATAATACTTCCTATTATAATCTTACTGTAGAATGCGATAACAAGATCATAAAACGTTTAGAAAATACTGGAAGTCTTGAGAATACAGCACGATCAAGAAGATCATGTAAAACTGTTATGCGGCAGGATCATTTTATTTGGACAAAAGTTGTTATAAATTCCTTCATTTCTGGGGAACGACTTTAGGCGGTGACGTTATGGTAAAAGGAAAGAGAGATAAAGGATACGTGGAAAAGGAAAGGTTGTGCGTTTTGTTCTGGACCCCCTAGTGGACTCGTCACTAAGGCTACCTAGGAGACCTGTGCCTTAGACACGGCGAGACTGTTAGACTCAGGTCGGAAGTTAAATATCCGTATACGAATCTAGTGCCAACATGATGGTTGCTTGCACATTATGCACTTGTGGCAAAGCAAGCTGGACGAATAATTTTCCAATCGATGGATTAGTCGTGACGGAGAATTTCTGTGGTCACTACGTTCACCAGATCTAATGCTGCTAGACTACTTTCTATGGGGTACATTAAAAAATATGGTGCACCGTGAACAAATAACAACGCCGGGGAATATGAAAGAACGAATTCGTGAAGTATGCATTACACTCGGTGCAGAAACAATTCAGAGTGCAGTTTCTATGTTGGTTAATAGATTGTATCATTGTATTAATGTCAATGGATACTATTTCGAACACCTTCGGAAATTTTTGCTGATATTAAATCTCCAACTTGATATGACGCAAAGTACATTTTCAAGAAACGAAGCGAAATTATTCGTCAATTATTAGGGTTAGGATTATTAAAGGTCAATATCTTTTTACTTAGACTTTAACATTCTTCGATATTTTAGTATAAAAAGTATAGCATTCCATTTAAAATAACGAAGTTGACTTTGAAATCTTCGAAATGCCTTCACCTACAAAAAAATGTACATGCACTAAATAATGTGCCCCTCTAAACCATGCAACTCTAAAATAAAAATTTTTTTCATACAAAGCATACTTTAGAAGTTATTCTAGGTGTGCAAATTGAGTGAACCACCCTGTATAAAAACGGGAGCTTTTAGTGAGGACTAGTGAGAATTGTTCGTTAGTCCGTTTCTCTGGTGGTGGAACGTAGGAGATACCGCCACAAACTAAAAGTAGAATTACATTTACCTATTCAACAAACTTAAATTCGAATGGGAATACAAAACATCGGATTTCATGTGTGTGTAGCAACAAAGGGACTGTACATTAGCAAAGTGACCGCTCGTAAACGTTTATTTACTAAACAACATGTCAATCGTTCACTGAACGATTAAAATTTGGTTAAAATTTGAGCTCCGTTTGTACCACATATGAAAATATGTCTGAGGGAAATGCGGTGAAATATTTAAAACTGTAACAACTAGCAACGAAGACGCCGAAAAATTCCATTTTCGCGAGAGGAAGTGAGAGGGACGACTCTCTATCCTCGTCGTCAGCCGAATAATCGCGAAGCGATAGAAGCTTCTAGAAGAAACTAGCTTGTGATCCGCGGTAGACTCGCTGTTTTACGCGGGAGTCTCGCGGTTTCGCGCGGGAAAGCACTTAGCGACGCGTCTTGTTGATAAGCCGCGCTTCATTAGCAACGCTCAAATATAAATACCACGGCCGCGGACGCGGCCGGCATTCTTGCTGTACTCTGTTGGGAGAGAACGAGGTATTACCATCGGTCGCCCTTCAGAGTGGGAGAGTACGAAGCCTAGCTTTCGGACGCCCTTACAGCACAGGAGAGTACGGGGACTGACACCTGGGTCACTCTCTGGAGGAGAGAACGGCTGGACTATCCGCCGGACGCCTTCCAGAGAGTAGAGCACAGGAGGCTCATCGGACGCCTTCCCACAATAATTGTTATGAATCGTTTTATCCGTTTCGTTAATATTGTAACGGGAGAGTACGGCTGGTTAAAGCCGGACGCCCGAAAGCAAAAGCAACAGCTCGAACACTACGTTGACTTGTTCAAAATTATTTTGTACCAAACATTTAACATGTATCGACGAAAAGTAAATAAACCTTTTGTGTGTTTTTCCCAGATACCAAAGAATATCCTACCATTCCATATGTATATCCTACTACAAAACAAATTTAGCTGTGCCCATCGTTAAGCACAGTGATAAATCTATACTTGTGTTGGCTTGTTTCTCGGGTTCTGGGGTTGATAATTTATATTTTATCGACGGTATTTTAACAAGCCCAGGATATGTCAATATTCGAGAAGAAAATTTAGAAAATACGTTTTGTAGATTTATGCCTGTTATACATGTTGAAAATTTCATCGAAATCGGTCGATGCAGAAACAAGCGACAGGCATCGAAAGATGTAAAAGTTGTTAAATTTATTACAGTTTTAGCCCGAAAGTTGCGAAAAATTGCGATTTTTGCCATTTTTAACCGTTTGTAGCTCATAGCAATGTTAACCGATTTCGATGAAATTTTCAGCATGCATGTAACTAGCATAAATCTACAAAACGTATTTTTTAAATTTTCATTACCGGCTCAGATAAAAAAGTGGTAAAAAGTGACCCTTATTGTTCTCTTCGCGATTCCAATAAATTGCAATTATTTCAAAATTTTTTTCACGCATAATCTAATAAACTAATCCTTCTAACTCCTCAAACAAACTTCAGTTGTTTGGTCCAATTTTGAAAAAGTTCTTCTGTTTTAAATAGGATACGAATACTTCTGTGACCAACTGTATATTACTTGTACTTGTACTTGTTTTGCAGACATAAACATCCGCAGTCTGCTGATAATTGAATTGAGTGTAGTTAGTTCATAATTCCTTTAATAGAGTTGCCATTAAACAGTAATCCAAGGAAATTTCAGTAAACTCTCATTCATTTTATGAACGTATAATTTTGTAACGTTTTCATATTCTAGAGTATTGTACCTTCGTACGTAACCAATTAAAGAACAGAAATAGAGTTGTGTCGAATATTAATAATTATATGTATAAACAATAATTAACATAGTTATGTACATTTTATAAAACCATTGTAGGAACTAAAGAAAGATTGCGTCCTCTCTATTTCTCATTGTTATTGCTCCTGTTGATGGTT
>NW_017100524.1:66971-67356 GCF_001263275.1 Habropoda laboriosa | reverse complement strand
TATTTTTTTCAAACGATTGCATTCTCTCTTTAAAATTTTCAGCATTACATATCTACATATTAAAATTTTTTAGTCTAAATTATAGAAATGAAATATTGAAGTTAGGTTTTTCATATTATCAGCGAACGTAAGCTACGAAATCGGCAAGTATTGTGAAAAATTTTGCACAATCGAACATAGACTGACTTAAATGCTTTGACATATCAGTAATATAACTTATTATGTATTGTAGATAAGCTTGTAAGATTTTTGGATCTGCTTTAAAAGGGGTGCGGTGTATAAATGGGAGAGAGACCTTTGATTACATATATAGAATGGTTTAAAAAATTGTAAATGGCTTTCCGCGTAACCGCTGAAGCGGTATGACATGGCCAACGTAGTACCT
>NW_017100524.1:56284-66921 GCF_001263275.1 Habropoda laboriosa | reverse complement strand
TGCCAGAGAACTTAATTTCGTAGTTATCAATGAAATCATTCACTGTGGATTTATAGAATTAACTTTACAATGGCGCGTTTCCTTTTATGCGTATTTATAAAATTGTGTTGAACATAAAGCGAATTAATAAAGACAATCTTTTAGTCATGTACTTGAACTTCATGCAGAACTCTTATGGACTACAAAAAAATTTGTTGAACTGTACTTAATTCATAGTGTAACAACACTCAATGAATAATTGTTGCGTCAATAAAGCATTGTTTTATCAAATAGCATAATTTTAAGAACCTTTTAGAATTAATATATAGAAAATGATGAAGGAAGGCAAAGATGATCCATAGATAATATCAGTAATGGAAAAAACATGAAAAGTATTGTTAAATGAACAATCGTTGTTAGTGTTAAAAAATAATGTACTTTACAGTTCTTTATCAAGTAGTTCGATTACTTTTAATAATACGTCGTTTTATCCCCACTATAAAATATAAAACATTTATTCTGTAATTATCTTTGCAGTAATATAATGTTAAAAGATATTTGCAAAGTATTTACAATTTTTGTAAGAAAATACGGAGTGTGAAACTTTTTTTTGTTTCACGTTACGGCATAATGTTCGCGACTGAGGACATCTTTTACAAGAACGCCATTATAAAGAGACTTGTCTTCTAGTAGATAATGCAGATTTTTTTCATTTCGGCTGCAATCTATTAGCAGTCGAAGAATGGAATATGCGTCCAGAGAAAGCTTCGCCTGTCAAGTCTATCTCCCACTTAAAGAAACTTGTGAAAGATATGTATTTAGAATATGAAGAAACGGTATTTTTAAAGAAATATGGTGAACTCTATAATTACATGAATTGCAATTATCTATGTTGCAAATATACACCGATATTTTTCTTGTTGACAGGAATGTTAGTAACATGCATGTGAAATCAGCGGAAATTATTTGCGGTAAATGTGGAGGCCGAATGCGACGTTCTGTTTAACATCGTATGTAGAACGTTTCAACTAAACAAATCTTATCCCATCTCATATGCATACGAGACAATTAGTTTGTTCGAAATTAAGTGAATGTATTGCACAATTATATAATTAAAAATACATAATAAATTAAGGTTTCTGCTGCAATCTTGTATTTTTAATGCATTAAAAATCATCATGTATTATAAAATACAAATTGTTGAGACAATTTCTATGATAAAAATATAAATAATTTTAAGGATGTATTAATTGTTAATCTGGTTTTGATTATCTTTCATTTCGTTCAATGACAGCAACTAGGTAAAGGTACCAGTAGTTGACCAGTAAAGAGAAATCCTCCACACGAACAATAGTAACCACTTGCTCTGTGATTAAATAGCGAGAGTCGATGCCTGAAAATACTCTTTAAGCCTTCTAGATTATGTAACAATACCAATTTTTTGGCCACTTCCATAATCGCCTGTACATTTCCATGGATGAAATAAAAATAAAAATAAATAAAAAAAAATTTTTTTAAATAAATAAATAAATTTCTAAAATAAATAATTAAGTAAATGCATTTTAATTTTCCGGTGGTGTTTATAATATCACGCACATGGTTATTTTAAAAAAGTGGACACTGGACGGAGTCAATAATTGACCGTGGATCAGTCAATAGTTGACCATGCGGTCATTCAAAATTTAGAACTATATTTTGTACTTCTAACAAAGTTAAATGCAAAATGGATACATTATAAATGGTAAACAAATTTAAATAACTCACGTCGGTAATTTACCACCCCGGTCAACTTCTAAAAACTTAGAATAACAAGATTCAGAATTTGACCCCCCAATAAACTATTGCTTTTTGTGGTTAGAATAACAAAAACGTTGCATTTATCACTTAGAAAACGCTGTGAGAATTTAATAAGTAAATAATTCAGTCACGAAGAGTTCGCAAGGTATGGATTTGTTTGCCTGAACCGTTCTTAACAGAAACGTTAAGGAAATAGAAATATAGAGGCATATTACTTACCTTAATGGATTTAGACGTCCGTTGTTACTACGCATACTTCTCGTCACATGTAATTCTTTTGAAATTTAACCGATAGATGTCTTGGCATGTCAGGTGCATTTTTTTCAAAAGAGTATCACTTATAAAAACCTTATTTTTTACGTTTCTCTAAAAATTGGTCAACTACTGGTACATGGTCAACTACTGATACCTTTACCTTACTCTTTGGATAGTCATATGCCATTTAAGAAGTAAGTTTAATTTAGACAGGAAAGTCGTCACTTTGTTTAATATTCGTGGTGGCTTGAAAAACTGTTGGATTTTGTTCTATAATATTTACACGTGGCGTGCCGATTAAGGAAATGATTGATTCTCAAAGGATCATCCAAGTCCGACGTCTTGAGAACGTGGTTCTATGCCGAAAAGATATGATTGCAAGGACTATATGTATATGTTTTACGTGTTTAAATACTACTCGCTATCTCGCTGGTCGCTTACAAACTGTTTTCGTCGTAGAATAATGTTAAAATTAACTATACTCTGATTGACTATTCTTGAAAATCGTAAATTCTAATTAGAGTGCCAATGTGTATCATACACACTTGCTCATTACGCCCTTAGCGTGTTCTTTCTTAGAGAGGGTATGGGCGATACCAAAATTGTGTTAACGTGGATAAAAGTTTGCAACGGCGCAAGATTTTCTTCAGGATTGACCTTTTAGTCGATTGATCGTTACAAACAAATATTAGTTTTCCTTTCGAAAAGTCCGCTTTTTACGATACGTTTGTAGCTATTGAAGACGGGAGAAATAAACTAAACTCTGAGTAATAAACTAATTTTTTTCGTCAGAATGTAGATACATGATGATCATAAATGAGAAATTCTACTCAAAAATAGCCTTATATTCGTGATCGTGTCCAACTGTACCAACCAAAGTTCGAACAGACTTTTTCGAAGGAAAACGTATTGAAACAGAAATTGATACTGAATTATTATTGAATTATTACATTGATACTGACGTACTATTAATTGAAGTTAGTGTTTATTGCTTGCACGGGTCTCATTACCTCCTCCGAGGGTCACTAGAATTGCTTTGGTAGATTTTTAGTAATTTGTGTCCCTCGCGCTCAATAGCCTACGAACATACCATAAACCACGAATTTCCGAACGGTCCGCTTGCCGATTAGTCACCCGGAGGAAATTCCAGATTTTTGGGACCTTCCGCCCACCCCTCGCGACCGTCTCCCACCCTTCCAAGGTGACAGCGCGCTAAGGGTGCACTGGAAGGGCGGTAAAGACGATATTAGACACGCTGATTGGCAAATGCAATCGTTAACCATTAACCAATCAGCGTGTCCCAACAAAAATCCCTCTCACGGACGTCCGAGACGCGACGTCAGCCAGTGAGTCGTCAAGTAGTTGTTCAACCACCACGAACAAGGAGAACCAAGGAACAACCAGCTCACATCATGCGTTAGACATAGATCAGTTTTTTACAAGTCCCAATCATTTGGGTGGTGCTTCGAACCAGTATCTAGACGGCACAACATCGTGCAAACATCTACAAGGCTCGAAAGTTCATCGCCACAACCACGGACATTAACACTAGTACAAGACATTCTATATCTATACAATTTGTGGAAGCCATACATATGTTGGTATAATATTACATCTGTTTATTCGAATTCTGATTACAGCACAAACTTTATTTTGATCAATATTATAATTTATTACGACTAACGACACCTCAAATGTATCTTGAATTTCCAGTAAATTTTTCGAATAATTAGAAATTCCTTAAGATGTGATAAATTTTTCATAAGATCTTGTAGAAATTTCAATGTAAGTTTCAGTTCTTATATAAAGTCAAATATATTCTTGTCAATTCCATGTTAGAAATACCGGAAACATGATATTTATTAAAAATATCATTAGCTTTAAGATACGCAAGAATCCTGAAAACTTGATTTTTTTAAAGTTCGACATCTGCTTAACAATAATTGACGTAACATAATTTCATCCTTGGAAAACTGCCACATATGTACGTGGTTTGAAGTCTTCTTAGCGTACCTGTTTGTCCAAAAATATAAAATTTATACTATTAAACATTTTGTGCCTTTGTGACAATTATCCCACTGCCAACACACTTTTGCCAGAGCACTTTCCAAAACATTTTCTGTTCTTTCACGTAAACTCTCTCTTTCCCGACTTCTTTAGATTTTCGGTTTTCATTCTTTTGTCTTTTCACTTTCAAGGATCTTGCCTTCGCCCTCGCGCAGTCTAGAAAGTATATACACATAAGTACACACGTGGCGTCCAGACTTGCGCGAATGCGAACGGCTGTTTTGTACCAATTTTCCATTCCCAGTACGTTCTGTACTTCTATTTTTATGTATCTTTACTTTCGTCTTTCTCTTCTAACCCATATTTAAACTCAGCAAATTTTCACAACACACAGTTTGTTTACCACCGTTGCTGAATCTACGTCGATTTGTAATGCTGCTGATTCATGCATTACAAATCGTAGTACCCCGTCATTTTTAATTGTTAAAGCTTTTCCATGGAACTGATGTATTATCTGCAAATTTGTTACAGCATAAACTGTGGTTACGTAAAGGTGTCTTCATTTCCTTACTCACCTCATCTTCTACCCATTCGACATTCTTACGGATCTATAGGGTGTCCCGTAACTCCTCAAACACCCGGAAATGGGGTGTTGCTGTGGTGACTTTGAACAACTTTTTCCTTTACCAAAATGTTGGTTGAAGCTTCGTTTTTGAATTATTAACGAAAAACACGAATTATGTGTTATTATTGGTGTGTATGAAATTACGTTACCAAATTGAGTCTGGCAGGGTTAGATAGATTTCGCTATACATAGATGACTACCCTAATGTCGGATTTACATATTTTAAGCCATATTTTCTGATTGAGACATTTGTGGTAGCAATGACCACCCATGTTGGACTCCTCTACTCATACGCTTTTCAACCATGTATCATACGACCCAATAGACGTGGGCCCAAATACTATAGTACAACCCACTTCTGTAGTATTTCATGCGCCACAGTCAACTTCTATGCAACCGTACTGTTCTTTCACATATGATAAAGAAAAAAATGAGAGATATTAAATAATCAAATTTGTATGAACAAAAGCAAAGTAAGTTTATAAAAATATATGAAAAGTAAGTGCCCTGTTACTCTGTAACATAGAAAAAAATTAATCTATGTAGTTCCGCACACATGCGCACACGTACACATTTATACAGCTACTCTCATTTTCATACTTCTGATTTTGAAGAGTTAGCGGAGCCTAAGTGTTTTACAAATTGTAATTTAATATAGTTCGTAAGTTGGATAGTTGTAGTATATGGCCGTATAGCTACTCTCATGACAGTACTCTCAGAAGGACAAAACTGGTTCGTATTTCGAAGGCAACTCTCCGATAGAAACATTATTATTCATTTAAGTGTATCCACTTATCCATTTGAGAACAACTTACAACACAATCGCTCACGGAGAGTTGAATGCTGCTCTCCGATAGCCACTCTCATTGTCAGACGCAGTGTCCACTTGCGAGAAATACTCTCGAGAGCTCCTCACGCGAGTTTTACTCTCAAATGGATTTGTACCTATACCAGCACGAGCATTAGAATTAAGTTGTGTAAATTGATACAATGTATACACTACCGTGAGCGTACTGTTGTCGAGCGATGGCCAACCGACGCATATTTTTCTGCTTTCTTCTATGAATTAGTTTTTAGCGGTGTCTGAGAACTTGCGCCCTCTCATCGGACAAATCGGAAGTGTGGTGCTGGTGTTACCAATCTTAAGTAGAAAAGAGAGCATTGGTTTGATAGGGGAAAAGTTGCAAAAAACCCCATAGCTTGATGAATACAAGATTGTGAACAGAATGAAGCTTGTGCCCGAATTAGATGGTAACATGACTTTTGAGAAGTTCGGAAATTTATAGAATCTTTAAGTAATCATAAGTTTGTTAGTATTGCTTACGGTTTTGTGAACAAATCCTCTCTAAATATTTATGGGAAGTTAACCTTCACTTTGTAAGGAATTTTATTTGAATCGTACGTTCCTATAATCGATACCTCAGGATTTTCATGATCCTGGAAGTTATACACAGCTACAATATGGCAGAGGTAATCTTGAATAAGTTCTACTCTCGTCTCGGAGTGGGAAAAGGTCGTGGGATATTTAAGTACGAGCGATGGCAAACCGACGCACGGATGTGCTTTTGGTTTTATCAGGTCTGTCATGCTCTGTCTGCCATGAACAGGTCAGTTGCTAAAAAAGAACAGAATTTCAATATAATCGGACTTGGCTTTTATACATTCATCTTGTTGGGGACTTGCACGATAGTGCTTTACCGTGCCGTCCTTGGTGTATTTCACCCTTCTATGCCGTCTGATGGTTTTTGCTCGAAGGACCACTCAAAGGACTAGTTCCTTTGAGAATTGAACGACGCGTTTGTGTTTTCACTATATTTTATTAACAAACCCGCCAGTCGTATCAAGAAACCTGCAGTGTTTCTTGCTGGCCTGTATACCAAGAATCGAACCTATATGTTAGATCCTGTTTTCTATGTATGTGCTTAGCCTACTTCCTAAGCCTGTTCTGAATGACTGTGTTCTGTACTATTTTGATTTCTGATTGTTCTGTTTATTAACTGACTGTGTATACTATTTCTGTTTACTGACTCGAACTGTCTCGAAGGAAGCGACGCTGCTTTCCAAGTCGCCCTTCCTTTTTCTAAACTGCACACTGATTGGAGATTTGGGAAAATCCCAAAAAACCAATCAGCATGCTTCGGCGATGCCCTGGACAAGAAAGTGGCGATGTCTATTGACAGCAGGGAACTTCCGCCAGGTTTGACTTGGTCGGCCTCTTGACCGTTACGACTGTTCTATGTCTACCCTTTGGATGGCCCTTTATTGTGGTATGTCACTTGGCTATTGAGGACGAGAAAAATGACTTTCTAAAAGTCTAGAGTTGTAAACCAAACTTTCTCTCGTCAGGATAATTTTTCTACTCAAGACGCATGCTAATAATAACAAAAATCCTAATCTCAAAAACAGCATCTTCCTCACGTCCGTGTCACAAATCGCTGCGCTCAACACATCTTGTATTGGCAAATATATTATGTTTGTTTATTTCAGACACCATAACTGTTATAACCCTAATGCAAGAAAGTTATAGTATAACAATTATTTTCTCGACTTGAATGTCTTTGTCTAGGAATAACCGATACAAATGATTAAAAGTTTTGTTAGCTATCGATAACCAATGTCGATGACGAAAACTTTTAGTCAGACGATTTCAGTTAACGTGAAAAATAATATTAAATTTACTGGAGTGAAAATTGTAGTAATTAAAATGTTCAACTCAGACGATCTGTATTAAAACTCTTATTACAGAGTTATAGACTTATTATGAATGTAACCATAGAAATGTAGTCTGGCCTGTACACAGTTTAAGTACTTTTATCATAGTATGTACACCTCCGTCCATAAGTCATGGGGTACCTAACCATTTTAGAATTTTAGATTACTTTACAGCTTTAGCTACTTATTTCGATATGAACGGTTCTAGCAATAACATTTATGTTTAAGGAATATATTTTTAATGACACGGTTGGTATTGTGTTCTAATTAATATACAGAAAAAAAACTGAAATCTTTATCGTACGGTTCAAGACTAGTTTTTCAGAATTCAAGATTTAGTTTAGGCGACTTTTATCACTCTATCTTTTCCCGTCAAGATATTTGTTTCTGCTTATGTTAAAAGGTACTTAAGTGTTATCGCAGTCTGTTTATACAATTACGAATGCAATTCGTAGTTCTTGAACGAGAACTATGGCATCGCCAGTTTGGGTTTAGTTATTATTCAGCATTCAAAAGATCACCATGGCGAATATCAGAAAAGAATGGACAATGGAAAAACGTACAGAAATAATTACCCCGTCAAAACCCCGTTTACTGAGTAAAACTGGAATTTCGAAGTCCTCCGTCCAGAATACTGTTGCGCGATTCCGGTATACGGGCAGTGTTGTGCCAAAAAAGAGGTGTGAGCGACCAAAGAAGACGACACCAGTGGAGGATCTTTCTATAGAAATCATAAGCAAACGAAATAGACGCATGTCTGCACGGGAAATTGCAGCAGAAATAAATAGTGTAGGAGAAGATCTCATCGGGCTAACAACGGTGAAGATGCGACTTCTGCAGGTGGGACTTCGAAGATGTGTTGCGGTGCAAAAACCATTGTTAAAACCACTAAACAAAGCAAAAAGACTGCAATGGGCACGAGTACACGCAGACTGGACAATTTCGGACTGAGAAAAGGTGTTATGGATAGAGGAATCGAAATTTGAAGTTTACGACAACAGAAGGCGAACATTTGTACGAAAAAGACCACAAGAAACATTGTTGCGAAATTGTGTTGGGCCGACTATAAAGCACGATGGGGGGTTCCATTATTATTTGGGAGTGTTTTGGGGGAAATGCCACTGGAGATTTAATAAAAATCTGTATTTAGACCCGTGCAAGCAATAAACGAAAATCCTGAACTCAAAAATAACCGTTCCCGGTCGATCGTGCCATAAACCGTTTCTACAGAAAACCTAACAGACACCATAACTGTTATAACCCTAATGCAAGAAAGTTATAGTATAACAATTATTTTCTCGACTTGAATGTCTTTGTCTAGGAATAACCGATACAAATGATTAAAAGTTTTGTTAGCTATCGATAACCAATGTCGATGACGAAAACTTTTAGTCAGACGATTTCAGTTAACGTGAAAAATAATATTAAATTTACTGGAGTGAAAATTGTAGTAATTAAAATGTTCAACTCAGACGATCTGTATTAAAACTCTTATTACAGAGTTATAGACTTATTATGAATGTAACCATAGAAATGTAGTCTGGCCTGTACACAGTTTAAGTACTTTTATCATAGTATGTACACCTCCGTCCATAAGTCATGGGGTACCTAACCATTTTAGAATTTTAGATTACTTTACAGCTTTAGCTACTTATTTCGATATGAACGGTTCTAGCAATAACATTTATGTTTAAGGAATATATTTTTAATGACACGGTTGGTATTGTGTTCTAATTAATATACAGAAAAAAAACTGAAATCTTTATCGTACGGTTCAAGACTAGTTTTTCAGAATTCAAGATTTAGTTTAGGCGACTTTTATCACTCTATCTTTTCCCGTCAAGATATTTGTTTCTGCTTATGTTAAAAGGTACTTAAGTGTTATCGCAGTCTGTTTATACAATTACGAATGCAATTCGTAGTTCTTGAACGAGAACTATGGCATCGCCAGTTTGGGTTTAGTTATTATTCAGCATTCAAAAGATCACCATGGCGAATATCAGAAAAGAATGGACAATGGAAAAACGTACAGAAATAATTACCCCGTCAAAACCCCGTTTACTGAGTAAAACTGGAATTTCGAAGTCCTTCGTCCAGAATACTGTTGCGCGATTCCGGTATACGGGCAGTGTTGTGCCAAAAAAGAGGTGTGAGCGACCAAAGAAGACGACACCAGTGGAGGATCTTTCTATAGAAATCATAAGCAAACGAAATAGACGCATGTCTGCACGGGAAATTGCAGCAGAAATAAATAGTGTAGGAGAAGATCTCATCGGGCTAACAACGGTGAAGATGCGACTTCTGCAGGTGGGACTTCGAAGATGTGTTGCGGTGCAAAAACCATTGTTAAAACCACTAAACAAAGCAAAAAGACTGCAATGGGCACGAGTACACGCAGACTGGACAATTTCGGACTGAGAAAAGGTGTTATGGATAGAGGAATCGAAATTTGAAGTTTACGACAACAGAAGGCGAACATTTGTACGAAAAAGACCACAAGAAACATTGTTGCGAAATTGTGTTGGGCCGACTATAAAGCACGATGGGGGGTTCCATTATTATTTGGGAGTGTTTTGGGGGAAATGCCACTGGAGATTTAATAAAAATCTGTATGTGTGGGAACAGTGTTAAATCAGCAGTTGAAACTTTAATAGTGATTATTTTTATGTTTTCTAAAATAAATAAAATTTTATATATATACACTACCGGCCAAAAGTTTGGAATCACTACTTAAATTAAAAGAAATAGGATATTTCTAAGAAAACTTGAACGCCTACAAAGTAATTGAGGAAGTTTTATTTGTCAATATACTTATAAGTAGAATATTTTACATTCTATATTATTTTTTATACGAAGAAATAGACATTTTTCTTTAAATTGCCTTTTCATCAAAAAAGCCACCCTTACTTCTAATGACAACCTGACATATTCAGGGCATCCTGGCAATTACTTTTTCGAGTATTTCTAACTTTAAATTTTTCCCACAAAAATTCTATCGGGTTCAAATCCGGTGATTGTGCTGGCCATGTCATATTCCTCAAGACCCACTCTGTTTCTTTTTGCAATAAGACCCCTTTACACAATATAGATGAGTGCTTAGGGTCGTTATCTTGCTGCATAATAAAATTTCTACCTATTAACCGGTGACCTGATGGTAGAGCGTGCTGCTCGAGTATCTGTTTATAGTCTTCTTTTTTCATTGTATATTCTATATTGATTAGGTTTCCTACTCCAACCGTTGAGAAACATCCCCAGACCATGT
>NW_017100524.1:48297-55162 GCF_001263275.1 Habropoda laboriosa | reverse complement strand
GCTGATCACGTTTCAACGCCTTCGTTCACGAGAATGGTGGCAATGTATAACAAATGTCCGATTTATACATTTTCTCGGCCCCCGGACCAGCCAATTGGAATCTAATATTGTAACATTCGACGCTTATTGGTAAACAAAAGAATCGCGAATTCCTATATAAGGCGAAAACCGAAAGAGTATCTTTCCCGGCAGTAGAAAAGTTCATTCCGAGCGTTGCCTTAAACTGAGTGTATGAATTATATAATAGTATTATGGACATAAGAAAATGCTGAAATCTCTTAAAGTATAATTCAACTTGTTAACATCTGATATATTAACGATGGATCATTCCAAAATTTACCGGTATATTCGATTTTGATAGAAATCCGCAAGTGATTCCAAACTTTTGGCCGGTATATATGTATATATTCGAAACGAGCATTTCTTTATCTTTAAAATGAGTCCTTTAACAAATATCTCGAAAACTATTTGAGATATAAAGCTAAAATTTTTCACAGTTTTGTTTCTCAAGGTTATGAATAAATTTAGCGAGTTTGAAAAGATCGGTGACTATGACCGCAATGCTGTGCGATTTGATGTGGAATGGCTCTTACATAGACAATGTATAGGGTGATTTTGATATTGGTGTTTAATTTACATTTGTTAGATTATAATAAGTAGGTATAATCTTTTTAAGGCTGGTATATCCAGGTATTTAATATTGTTCTTCTATGGTATTTACGTATTGTGTAAGTTTTTAGCGCTGGCTGGCTTCTTTAATTTTCTTGTAAAAGTGATTGCTTCCGTTATCGTGGAATTAATTTTTATTTTCTTATGTGTGTAATATTCAAGGAGAGTATTCATGTGTTCTTGTATAAATTTCCTGTTTTCATGGTAGCTTTTAAGCAGTTTAATCACGTATAAGGTATTATTGATTTTTGCTAGTTTTATTATAAGGCCTGCGATGGTATTCCCGATATTTAGTAGTATCATTTGGACTGACCTTTTTTTGTTCATCTCTAGTGCAGTGAATTCTGTTACTTTTAGAAGCTCGTGAATGATGGAATTTCTTGAAGCCAAATTGTTAGTATATGATGATGATGTCGTTTGTTGAATGCTGTGTTAAGAATTTTAAGATGAGTTTTTCAAGGACTCACACTAAGTCCTTAGCAAACACACTGAGCAAGCTTATAGCTTTGTAGTTCTTTGGATCTGTTTTGTTTTGTATTGAATTTGCTAATACGAATGATTTTAGCAGTCTTCCATGCAGTTGGAAAGTAGCAAATAATTAGACATTTGCTTTCTATATAGTTTTGGATATAAAGTATGCGAGGCATTCGTTTCAATTTGGTGGCCGTGATCTTGTCTAACAAGATAACATCTCGAAGTGAACATCCCACTCGTCTATATTGAAGTGGTGAAAATCGTCCTCTAAATCAAGGGTAGTAAACATATTTAGTCTAATATTTTGAAACCTCTTAGAGATAAAGGGATGGTATAAATTGATGAAAATGCTTCTGAACGACGAATGTGACTGTAAACAGATTTGAAAAAAGTCCACTTGTTTAAATAATATACTAAAAATTAAAATTTTTTGTTAATATTTGTTGTAAAATATTTATAAATTTTCGCATAAATTTGTGCACAGGGTGTAAAAAAATTAATGGTCACGGCTTCAGGGGGGGAATCTACACCCTTGGATCGGTGGACATTTGTGAAAGAAAGTTTCCGCAAAATTGTTTCTAACATTGAAAATTAATGTTAAATTTTCTTTTTACATCAACGTATTCTGCTCGACGAGAAGAGAAAAAGTCTGAAAGGAGCCATATGCCGCAAACCAATAGTTTCCAAGATAAACGTTGATAAAGTTCGGATTTGATTGTGTAAAGTTATACGTATAGGAGCTACTGACCTACTAACCTACTAACACTCTGCCATTTGGTAAGACTAGCCGTGTAGGACACGCTCGGTATAATAGTGTGCGTGCCCCTACAAACGCCGTTTAAAGGGACAACAAGGTCTAAACTCGAAGGCAGGCCCGAACCGTTTGTAGAGGCACGCACACCATTATACCGAGCGTGTCCTACACGGCTAGATCCCACCAAATGGCAGAGTATTTGTAGGTCCTAGTCTATACGTATAGCTCTACACAATCAAATCGTTGCCAAACTTTATCAACGTTTATCTCGGAAACTATTTGTTTGCGGCATATGGCTCCTCTCAGACTTTTTCTCTTCTCGTCGAGCAGAATACGTTGATGTAAAAAAAATTTAACATTAATTTTCAATGTTATAAACAATTTTGTGGAAACTTTTTTTTACAAATGTCCACCGATCCAAGGGTGTAGATTCACCCCCTGAAGCAGTGACCATTAATTTTTTTACACTCTGTACATAAAATACATATTTAAACACAAAATACGCATAGACCAGAATTTTGATTTTTTGCAAATTAATTTCCCTGGTAAGAGTTTTGAAGCTTTCACAGCCCGGTGTGTTACAATTTATACTGTTTGAGGTTTGTGCGCGTAAACCGTGCCCAGTAGAATAACTTTCCCAACGGTTCGCCCGCGTTTCTTCATCAGGGGTCTGAGGACGCACCGATAATGTTATACGTCAAATTGTTCACTCTTTTTAAAGTACCTGTGTTCACGTTCCGGATCATTGATCAGCCGTTCAGGTTTTAATTGTTTAGCTGATCAATTAAATATTTTTGTGAGCTGACAGTATAAACTAATTTCCCTGGTAAGTCAGGGAATTTGTTCTTTGAGAGTTTGTTAATAATGTTGTATATGCATTTTAGAGAAAATATTGATGACTACTTTTGAGGAGATGTGATTTCGAAGTGATTGTTAAACGAGGTAATTTCAGATTCATGTGGGGATATCTACCGTTTGGAAAGAGTTATTATGAATTTGTTGAAACTGATTTGCTAACAGTTGTGTCATCTCATAATCGGAGTAGTATTGTTAGTTATTGCCTTGGAGAACTGGGATGGTTGAGTTTGTGTTACCAATTAGTTTGTAGATTTACCAGAGGGTGTTGTCACATTTTTTGCTGTTAGATAGTCTATTTTGCCAAGTTTCATTTCTGATGTTTAGTATTCTTTTCTGTAGTTGAAAGAAGAGATTGTTGCGTAGGGGTTTCCTGTGTGTTGATAATTTCGTCTGGCTTTATTTTCATCTTTAATAAAATGATTTAATAATATGTCCTCCGATCCCTGTGTTTGATTTGTTGTAATGTGTTTGGTGATTTTTCTGTTCAAGGATT
This sequence comes from Habropoda laboriosa, assembly GCF_001263275.1. Classification (NCBI taxonomy): domain Eukaryota; kingdom Metazoa; phylum Arthropoda; class Insecta; order Hymenoptera; family Apidae; genus Habropoda; species Habropoda laboriosa. Next base: position 51,914 of record NW_017100524.1, on the reverse strand, counting down.
TCATGTGTTTTTGTAATCTATCGATTTCCTTTCCCGTTTCTTCATTATCTTTTATATGAGGGTTCAGTTTGTAGTTGCTACAGAGGTTTTTATAGCCTGTCCAGTCTGTAGTAATTACATATTATGTGTTTAGAGAGGTTTCTATTGCAAGGTGGAAAATGTTTAGATGTACTGGGAGGTGATATGATGGTTGATCATTTATTGTAAAGCAGTAATACTTATATGGAACATTAAAGAGATATATGTATTTCTATACTTGAGGGATTCCTACTGAGTTGTTGATATGTGTAGGTGTTACTGTGTATAATGGTACAGTTCCTAAATTTTGAATGCTTTTTTAGACAGTTTTCCTTGGTGTTGTATGAGGTGTTATTCCATAATTGGCGTTTGACAGAAATACTTTGAATGCGGAAATTTTGTGATTGATTAGATCTTGCTGCGTAAAATTCTTATTCGGCGTAAATTAGGCTGCACCTACTACAATGTTGATTTTGTCCTGATTTCTATGTTAGCTGCTGATAGTTGGGGCATACTTTTTGTAGGTATGAAGTTATGTGTAATTAGTGCTACTCCTTCGCTTTTACATAATCGTGTTCTATTGGCTTGAATGATTTTGTAGTTATTGCCTTGTATTGTTGTTTAGTCGTAAAATAGAAGAAACCTAAGGGAATCCTGTAGCCGGATTTATGGCTTCAAAAGTGGTTACGTCCAGGCAAATATTTTGTTTTCAATGGACAAAGGTGTCCCTTTTCGCGTTACGTGCGACAGTCGGCCACTAGGATTCGAGAGGCCAAAAATCCTGGAGTCTTCAAGAGTTCAAGGAACAAGTGGGCCTCAATATTTCGTGACTGGGCCCACTTCACGCGAGAAAGTCTCGACTTCGCGGAGACTCCACAGGATTCCCAAACATTCCGTCGCCGAACACCTCTTCGGTCGTTGTGCACCCCTTCCCTAAAATAGCACGTTTAGGGCGTAACGGGAAGGGGGTGTCAATGCATCGGAGAAAAACTGATTGGTGGAGAATCGTTTTGGAAATCACCAATCAGGGTGATTCGGCAAGGAACTCAGCTTTCGTGGAGATGGACCACGAAAGCTTACGACAGTTCAACATAGAAGGCTACAAGACAAGGTTCAAATTAGAAGTCTCAACAAGAGACAGCTGCAATAGAAGTCTCACCAAGAGACCAGTATCGAACTCTAATTATAGATAATAGTGTAACCAGTCCGGCGTAACAGTCAATAATAAAACGACCTAACCAAGGTGAATCGACGTGAATTTTGTTTGAAACCCTTTCCCACGTCAACAAGCCGTCAGGAGAAGTTTGCAACTAAACAGTAGTATTTATAAAATTGTCACCTAATGCATCACACAGCATATTTAAATAATTTTATTTCTAACTATTGACATATTATTTATGCATATTGCAATGTATTGTATTAGAATAAAAAATTCTTTTCAGCACCGTAGACAAGTTACGTAGAATTGGTCCGGCATTCAACCTGTTTGTTAATGCTCGTGGTTGTGGCGATAAACTTTCGAGCTTTGTGGATCTTGTGCCGTCTAGATACTGGTTCGAAGGACCACCCAAATGATTGGGACTTGTAAAAAACTGATCTATGTCTAACGCATGATGTGAGCTGGTTCCACCTTGCTTCTCCTTGTTCGTGGTGGTTGAACGACTATTACACGACTCCTCCTCCACGTCGCGTCTCCGACGACCGTGAGAGGGATTTTTGTTGGGACATGCTGATTGGTTAATGGTTGACGATTGCATTTGCCAATCAGCGTGTCTAATATCGGCTGGTGGGAGACGGTCGCGTGGGGTGGGCGGAAGGTCCCAAAAATCTGGAATTTCCTCCGGGTGACTAATCGGCAAGCGGACCGTTACATACAGTTGTGCCGTTCGGAAATTCGTGGTTTATGGTATGTTCGTAGGCTATTGAGCGCGAGGGACACAAATTACTAAAAATCTAGCAAAGCAATTCTAGTGACCCTCGCAGGATGTAATTAGACCCGTGCAAGCAATAAACGAAAATCCTGAACTCAAAAATAACCGTTCCCGGTCGATCGTGCCATAAACCGTTTCTACAGAAAACCTAACAGTGTTAAACGACTTATTAGTTTATTTGTTATTCACGAATAACGAATAATTTCAGATTATTCTTAATTTAAGCCGATATAACATTTGCCGCACGCTTCCCTCGATACCCATGCTGTGCCAGTGCGTTTGTTCACGATCGCGCGCGGATGAAAGTCAGCGCTCCCGAGGTTGAGCGCGGGCTCTACGCGCGCTCTGATTGGCCAGTGTTTATCGTTAATAATTCAAAAACGAAGCTTCAACCAACATTTTGGTAAAGGAAAAAGTTGTTCAGAGTCACCCCAGCAGCTCCCCATTTCCGGGTGTTCGGGGAGTTACGGGACATCCTGTATAATTTCTAGGCTGCGCGAGGGCGAAGGTAAGATCCTTGAAAGTGAAAACACAAGAGCTGAAACTGAAAATCTAAAAATGTCGGAAAAGATTAAATTTATGAGAAAGAACAGAAAAAGGTTTTGGAAAATATGCTGGCAAGGACGTGTTGGTACTGGCGCAAGTGACATAAAAAAAATGATATATTGTACTATACTTTCAATACTGTGTTACGGGTTACGCTTGTTGTGTCCTCACACGGAGCGTAATATTGGTTTGGGTTTGGTGGATCGGTCAGAATGTTCACCGTATGAGGGTGATACGTGGTTGACAACAAATCCGATAGGATTGGAACCTTCGGCGTATGTGGTTAATACGCCGTTCTCCGAAGGATGGAAAGGTTTGGTGGTTATGAGGACAGTACGTATCGTAATGGTGGTTGACAACAAATCCGATAGGATTGGAACCTTCGGCGTATGTGGTTAATACGCCGTTCTCTGAAGGATGGAAAGGTTTGGTGGTTATGAGGACAGTACGTATCGTAATGCCGGATATACCTCGAGCGGTAAAGATATATCCTTTGTGAGTTTAACTGTTTCGTTACTAATGTTACAGGGAGATGGTTAATTGAATATAGGCTGAAGAAATTCTATAGTAACTTTGTTCTAATAATATTCAAGGAGTTTACAATAAGTTTACAATGGTTTAAAGATAAATTATAATGGTTGATTCTTGGTTGAGCAAGAATCTTCCTTCTCGACTTTACACGGCGAGTACGCGGGGTCGTCATAGACAAGTATGTCTAGTTGACACTTACGAGTTTAGTATTATACTTGGTTGCTTGAAAGGGAATTGAGCCCGATCTTGCTCGTGTCAAACGGCGACTATACGAATAGTGCTCTACGTTAAAGTTCAGGGTAACTCTGAACTGTGACTGCCCCTGAGTCTCGGAAATCATGCCCTTATATACCCAAAAATCTGTATTTTTTGGGTATTGGGGGCCCTAATTTTCCCATGAGAATGAAACGCTTTCGTTTATTTTATCTCAAAGGGGTGAGCTCTAGGCGGATGTCTCGGCTCCGCTTTGTCGGCTAGTCTGCGTACGTAACAACTGCAGTATTATTACCAAGAACAGAAATTTTTATTCCTATTTCTATTCAATTCTATTCGTAAGATTATAATTTATACACCGAGAAAGTATTTAATCTA
>NW_017100524.1:47840-48138 GCF_001263275.1 Habropoda laboriosa | reverse complement strand
CCGGAAGAAAATGTATTGCAACTGCTTGTTTTATATTTAAGGGGATATTTTCAAATAAAGATTCAATTATCATACCTTTCTTTAAGAGCTAATAATGAAGATGTCGATAAATAGACAGTGATATTTTGTGCATATTGTTAATAACACTTTGACTAACTAGAAAATACGTAGTTCAGTAACAATAATATCCTAAGAATTAAAATCCTTCTTTAAAAAATTCCTACACAGCAAGAGTAATTGAGCTTCTTCTAATTATTTGAAATGCCTGACTGACATTTTGTTTGCATCCTTATAAATG
>NW_017100524.1:27593-47810 GCF_001263275.1 Habropoda laboriosa | reverse complement strand
TTATTAATTTTTGTATAAATTCTTTATTGTACGAATAGAAATTCTAAAAATGTAATTTATATAATAATTTTTAATGATAAGAAATATAATGAGGTACATAAACTCAGTATGCATATGAAAATGTAAATAAACCAGTTCAATAGTTTACAAAATATTTATACCGCCATTTTATAAAGTACTTTAGTTAGGAAACTTTTCTTGGTATTCCGTAGCTTTATACTTACATATTATGTCCTACGTTTGTCTGATATATTCTGGCACTTCAGTAACTTTGATAATTCGTAACATTTTTTCACAATGCTTGAAAAAATATTTGTAAGATTTTAAACCTTTGAAGAATATCAGTTATAATCGTGTCAATTTTATTCTGTTTCTTCTTCCCCCATATAAATATAATTGTTCTTTTCCAAGATCATTTGAAAGTCAACATGTCATGTATAATTCACTTTGTATAAGGTACAACAATGTGGTAAAAGGAGGTTTGGTATTATTATATTCAAAACGTTGAGGAACTTGACAATATGAAAAACTGATCTTAGAGAATAAAATTCTTGTATAAATGCTACACAACATTCTTCTTACAAATTTCTTCTATTGCCAAAACTAATGAAGACGTAAAGGTGAACAAAATAAATTGAACGTCCTACATACAGGTTTTTATATTTTGAATGTTTTATTCATAATGTACAAAATTACACGTCTTTCATTATGAAATGAATATAATATACTTAAGTTACTATTTAAAATATTATAAAAGCTTCGTGTTAACAGTTGTAACATTGAAGTTCGCGTACTTATCATGCGCTGGGGAAGGTAATTTTGACAAATATATCGAAAAGCGTATTAACATAGGCGAACTATTACGGGATAGTGCAATGTCATATGGTGTTTGAGCTTGGCACATTACACGGAATTTCGCTAATAATCCCAGCAAATGGCCGTATTCGCGTACTAGCTTCAAGTATTCGTGGTAATGAATTTAACGTCGTTGTCGAAAAGTAGAGCCATAAAATAAATCACGCCGGTAGCGAGGGCCGTCATTTTACAGACGTTTATTACGGACTTTCATTAAAATCTTTATAAAATACTTGCCAGTGCGAGAAAAAGATGCGAATTACGTCGAACCTTTATCACGGTGATAGTAATCGAATACGCATACGCAAATGCGTTACCATCTCCTCCCTATAGTTACTATCTAAAGTGAAATTCTTGTTATATAAAATGAAATTCACAGAACATATTTTATGCACAATGTATATATATAATGTTTACCTCGAAATGTCTTAAACTAACGTTAGCCAAGCTATAATTTTGAATTTTTTCAATTATATAAATTTTAGTAGGCTACAGAATTTCTGAAATTGAAGATAAAGTTTGCTTATTGTACATTCAATAAATTTGATTTGTTACTTTATTATCATACGGATCAATTTACTTATCGTTAGTATAAAGACATATATTTTTAATATTTACATTGACTAAAATTAGCGTTACATTGACTAAAATAATAAGAAATAAAATGTTTTCTTCGATTAAATGACGTAGTCACGTTACAATGTGTGACAAAAGTTGTAGGATTTTGAATACCAACGAATAAACTTTATTCTTTATTTTCTTTCACTACACCATTGGATTATTTTTTGTGTACAAATTTGAAGTATTATAATAATATAAAAAATATGACTATCAACAATATTGCAAATGTTTTGTCAAGGGATACACACATGTGCATACTTTCTTTAATCAAAATGTGTTCTGCCCAATTGTTTTTATATTGATTAAATTCTCACGCCATTAAATTACAACACGTTCAGGTGCCAGGTCATCATTTTATTTTACATAGGATACAAATTTTGGTCTAACGAGTTGTTAACAGTTTGTTTTATCTCATCAAACAATAAAGTTCTATTATCGTATTTAACTGTTAGTTCCTACCGCGTTATAACAGGTATGATACAACTAGACTTTACATTATAATGCTTGCATAAATAATATCATTTTTGGCACAAGTGGGATAAAAAATAATTACATGGTAATCCTTATGTAAGTGTGCGAACAGTAGCGAAATGGACGTTAATTTAAAATTGACAAATATGTATGCAACAACGAATGCATATTTAACTGAACAAATTATTAAATCGCACTATTTTTGTTGCACTATTTTTAACAATGTTAATATCAATTGTTGGATTATAAAGAGAAATGAGTATGTGTCTGTGTAATAGTAACGGCAAAAATAATCAACATACTGAGACAGATTAATATAAATATACATATATATATAGAAATAACATAGTAACCATCTGTTTAGTATGGGTGACGCTATATGTTCTTTTTTTCTCTCAGTGTCTTGTCTATGTTTGTTTGATCGCATAGCGACGTGCCTTCCTCGCGTATCAGAATAAAGAAGATTTATAATTAAAACAATATCTTTCATTTATTACCATAATTCTAACATCAATGTTTTTAAATACTGATACGAAAATTGAAACAGTAAACTGAAAACAGATATTAATCATTATAATAATTAGACAGCGGATGTTTACGCAAATGCATAGTTTTATAGAAAGCAGATAAATCAATGGAACCTGGACAAAAATGTGTTTTATGATTTCAGGATTCTTTTGCATTTTTTGCATAATGCATACGCTTTGCATATTTATGTTTAACAAATCCTTATGTTTAACATTTATATTGCATATGTTGTCTGAAGTGCTTGTGTAGAATATCTATTATATCTTTGAAATTACTTTCGTCTAACAATTAATTATTCTTATATTATAAGTTATAATTCATAACAGTGTAGTGTTGATGATAATATGTATTTGTTACAGCTTACGCTTGTGTCTTCACATTAGGGCTATTACTTTTAACCGGGTATCTGAGATACCTGGGTATTCGAGTACCCATAAGATACCTGGGTAGATGAAAATAACCCGATCGACCCGGGTATCTCACGAGTACTCGAATATGTACATAAGACAGTCGAAATCTCGGTGGCCACTACCGCTGGTGGTTTCCCGGACAAACAAATGCGGATCGGTCGCGATAGCGATGCAACGATGCCGACGTGTCAAAGTGCACCTGTACCCTACACAATATTGTTTTGAAACCTCTGCTAAAACAGTCGAGAAATAATAGATATCTACTCTCAGCTATCTCTTCTCATGAGATACCCGGATAATTTCTATTTACCCGGGTACTTTCTGATTACCCGAGTATTTCACGAGTAACCCGGGTACCCGGGTATCTCTTAAGTAACAGCTCTACTTCACACGGAGCGGTATGTCGGTTAGTTGATAGAAGGTTGGAACATTCAACGTATGTTGATACGTCGTACTCCAAATATAAATGGATCAGGTGGAACATTCAACATATGAGAATACGTCGTACTCCAGGTATAAATGGATCAGGTGGGTTGGAAGGATCTGAGGACTTTGCGGTCGGTAAAGGTATATCTCCGTGAGTTTAGCTGATTCGTTACTAATGCTACTCAGGAGAGATTTGGTTGAAATGAGCGAGTCTGACTTAACAATGCTATATATTCTAGTATAAATAAGAAGTTACAAGTTACTTCGATCCGACGATCAGTTACAATGAAAGTTAAATAGTTACCGCCTGTACGATAAGAGCGTGATCAGCAAAACTTAATAAAACAAAATTTTTTTGGACTTGAAAAAATCACATACATATGTTTCTTAATTAGTACTTTAATGCTTTATTGTTAATATGTCGTCCAGTCCCCTTCGTTATCAATAATTGCCTGGCATCTGCGAGGCATACTTTCTATTAATTTTGTAGCGTAATTTTGAGGTAATGATTTCCAAATTAATTTAATTTGTCGCATTAGTTGCTTGACGGTCCATACATTCTTTCCATGAAGTTTGAACTTCATCCCCGACCAGATATTTTCAATTGGATTAGCATCCGGTTTACACACGTTGTTTTCTTCTTTCCATGCGGTACACAGACGACCTCGATGTTTCGTTATCTTCTTGTAGTATCCACTGATCGTTTTGCGTTGTAAACCACGTTTTAGCAGATGGCAACTAAGCCGTTTTGTAGATTTTAACCGTTCTCTCAGCGTTTGAATTATCGGTAAACAAGTGTCAAAGTCGTTATTTTTGGCGTAGTGCCACGTTTTGGTAGGTCATCGACATTTTTTACCTCCAAATAACGATTCACCCACTTCGTCACAAATGTCTTAAATTTTCTCATATATTTTGCAGCTTGTTGACGCGACATTTTCGGTCCTTTCGGATGCGTGCACAGAAACACTGCTTCGTACCGTGATGCGTAAGCGGCACTCATGGTGCAATACGTCCGTTTGTCATGAAGGTCAAACGATAAATGGAAGCATCTTAGACGATGACTCTCTCTCCCTAGTTCCGTCGAAATTTCGCGTGTAACGGGTTCGAAGTAAAAGTTTTGCTGGTCACGCTTTTATCGTACAGACTGTAAATGGTCAATTCTCGACTTGGCGAGGATATTCCTTCTCAGTTTACGCGACGAGTCGCGGAGGTGTCTTAGACCGTATTGAGAATATAGTAATTCTATGCTCGAAAGGGACTACAACCCGATCTTGTTTGCGTTAACGTTCCGACTGACAGAATAACGTTGTGGTAAAAGACTGAGCCCGTAAGCGTAAAAAATCATATCGTGAGTTTTGGTGGTGCAGGCACTAGACTTTTCTAGGAACGGAATGCGTTCCTTTGCCCTATCTCCAGGGCTCTCTAGGGGGGTGCGCGATAACCTAAATACTCGGCGCCACTGTGTTGGCTAGGCTGCGTACGTAACATATTCATGTTTTTGTAATTTCAAACTTGAAATTGAGTATCGGATGTGACAGTTTGTTTGGAATTCAAATAGTTCTGTTTGTTCATCGCAGCCAATAGGATTTGTATGAAATAGTGGATAGTATAATTGTTTTTTAATAGTATACAATATAGTATAATAGTATATAGTATAGTATAATAGTACAGTACATAATATAGTATAAATGTATAGTTTATAGTAATATCATTAAGTATTTTTTAATAATGCCAAAAGTTCGAAAAACTAAGAAGGTATTAAAGCAACGTTGGATCGGAAATGATCCTAATTTTATTAACGGAGATGATTACGAAAGTATTTATTCCCAAGTTTGTGATAAAAATTTGAAATGTGAACAAAAATGGCAATTGGTACAACATATAAACATTGCAATACACAAAAAAGCAGTCGAACAGGCATCTAGTCCATACCAAGCAGGAAATTCACAACACGAAGCAAGGAAATAAAAAAAAATGAATTGCAAGTATTTTGAACAAGAATGGAGTACAAGGACCTATAAATGCGCCAGAACGATGTTAGTGTAAGTCTAAGTATGCACCAATTACATTAAATTAATTTTGACATACAAACGCCATTAACTAACAACAGCAAATTTAGAAAAAACGTTCATAATTTATTGTGACACGAATTATTAATGTACAAGAATGATTCCAAAAAATATTATTAGGTATTGTACATGCATACATATATTGTAAATATTGTACAATATAATATATTGTTTATTATACTATATGTTATATATACGTACATATTTTGCATACTTTTCGTGCATAAGTGACATATACTTTTTATATCATATAAAATTATCATCATAAACATCATATAGTGAATAAATTTTATTCTGCATGCATGTTATTTTTAATCACGTCTTTTAATGTCATAAACTTCTGTAAACTCGTGGCTGAAATATTATTTTTTTTACTACAATAGTGTTTTGTACTTTCCATTCTTTTCAACTCTTCAATTTTAATTGGCTAAAGAATTAGAGCTATTGGAAACGATTTCAAAGCTTTAAGAATTCTTTTCTCTTCATTTGTACCTCCGTTATACGCTTTGTATCAATGTTTTGTAGTTGGGAAAATTTCTACAAATTTACGAATGGAATTAACTGTAAAATCTGTTAACGAAAGAGAATTTCGAGAATTAAAAGAGTCATGGAGTGAAAACGGATAGTTAAGAATTTATCTAGTAGAAGTAAACATTGTTTCGCAACGTAGCATCAACGGCACCTATACGTAAACGGTGACTTGCATACAACAAATCACTTCGGTAGGTATATGGGGTCGTAGGTGATAAACGATGATGTAGAAGTGTACCGCATGGTGTACAACCCCCTTATTTCTGTAATGTCATTACCTAGGCGAAGTGCCTTCGAACATCAAAAGGTAGAATATTTCCTGATGGAAAAGCACGCCTTTTCGCTTGTGAGAGCTTGCAAGAGAAACATGCGTGCACTGCATAAAAGAAGGACTCCTAATAAAAATAAACTCTGACCATTCATATTTCCATAAAGTTTTCTACAGTACGTTAGCCACTAGTTGGGATATTTACGCTTCGTTCTGGATATGAAGCATACGTTAAAAGCGCATGTTTTACATCTGCGGCCTCTATTAAGTAAAATATGTACTCAAAACACACTAAAGCACCATGTTTTCGACGATTTTTAATGCTGACAGTGGGACCACTAGGAGAAAGCTCTTTTTTCACGAGGCCATATTAAAACGAATTCATTTGCTAATATTATCTTCAAAATTTTTTCCTTCTATGCAGTAAATGTCCAACACGATTTCAGACCGTACAATTTTAAAAACAACTATATTCCTTTGCGATGCGATGTTTAGTATGGTATTACATTAATATTGTTAATTACCGTACGAATTCAACAAAACTGTAAAAGGTTTTCCAAATTTCCTGTCTTCTACATACAACTCAATAATTATTTAGGTGATAATATACCATGCAACGCATTATTTTATCAGGTAGATAAAAATAAGTTCAAACGAATAAAAAAATGCGCATGTAATTGCAAAGAGCTTTCCACACTGATATGACTAAACCTCCTTGTGGTTGTTCTTTTTACCTTTCCGACTGAGAGTTTGATATGTACTTTGATGAATCTGACCGTGTAGTTAAGTTATTCAAGTACATGATACTTTCGGTATCAGTAGACCGATCAAAGCTTTCTTATCATGGATGATGCAGTACAAAAGAGCTTTCGAGCTAACACAAAATGTTTTTATCTGTCTCCTATTGTTTTCAACACTACCTTCAATTTTTTCATTAAAACTTCCACTGTTTTTCTCTTTTCTATTATCATTGTATTATTAAAACAAGCGAACTTAATAAAACCAATTTATTTTATCTGAAAATGTTATGTTGCAAAGAAAAATATTCAGAAGGAAAGTGATTTTACACGAGTTAAGTACCGTATAACATTTGCAGTTTTATATTTCGCGCTTGCTTAAAATTCATAATGTGTGTTCTAAATGCTGTTCGTCACTTTCTCCGTACTTATGTAAACGTACATAAACACGTACAGAAACTCCACAAAAAACGTCAAATGGATCTAAATCAGGCGAACAAAGTAGCCAAGGTGTGAAACTGTAAATATAAACCATTTTTCTACGTATGTTTCTGTTAAATATCTTTTTACGGTTCCAGCATTAGGGGCTCTTGCACCTAAAACATATTCTAAAAGAATTAAAATATAAAGATTCTAAAAAATAAAGAATATTGGCATCATTTTGTTTAGATAGATGATTTAAAAGAACGAATTAAGCTTAATTGAATGGGTGAGATGAAAAAGGAAAAGATTTTAGTGGATTTTATTTTTGGAAAATCGGAAAACTTAATTTGCAACTGAATTAATTATAGAAATGAAAATCTTTTTATTATGAAATTAGCTTGTAAAACTATAGTAACAATTTCCAAGTGACAATTTAAAAATAGTTTTAGTAAATTAGCAGCTATATGAGTTTTTTCGATTTCCCGAAAATAAGGTCCAATAAATCTTTTTCTTTTCTTCTTACTTATTCAATTATTCAAAAGGTGCCAAGAATTGTATAGGGAAATATTGTAGGTAATGTAGAGATGAAACTTTTAAATATTTGTTACAACTTTTCAAAGGAAGTGAAATATTTCGTAAAGGGTTGTGTTCCGCGGACCACCCGCGGAATGTCATTAAAAACCAACCGATTTTATTTTCTCCCGGTCTAAGCATTTGTTTCACAGCGGCTAGCAATCTGGACAAAGGAAGAAACCATCCGGCGTGTAGATGGCTGGTACGTTTCATGACATACAAGCTAGAAAGCTGTTTTTGAGAATGTCTCTTTATTCATTAATCCCTTAAGGAATAGTTTCTTTTTCCTAAACGTCGTTTACGACCTCAACAGCTAATTGTATGTACGTGTCATAAAACGTGAGTTTCTAAAGGGCTTCGGGACAGAGTCCCAGACCTGGCGGAAATTCCCGTTGTGCTTTCAAATGTTTAAACATTGCTGACATTCACCCCCTCTTGTTGTCGACTAGTCTGCACGGAGCGTGTCACGGACACACGGATAGGTCGATGGCAATTAGGGAAAAATACGATTGGCTAGTACCGATAGCCAGTACCATATTCAGAGTTTTCCCCCTTCTGGGAAACTCTGAAGAGCACAGTCTAAACTCAACAGTCACAAAACAGTTGCCAAACAGAAGTCAACCAAGAATCACCAATAACCAGAGGTCTGGAGTAGTCTTCCGACCAGACTGGTCTCATTCAATCGTGTCATCACATCATCTGTTAAACAATAAAGTTCACTTGTATATATCCATAAATGCAAGTGTCAACTCATATCCAACTTAATTATCCTGGCCTTTCTAACGATTCGCCAGGACCTCTCCTAAAGCCGCGACGCCGTACTAATTAAGTGAACTTACAACCTTTGCTAGGTTGAGCTTTTAATGTTCTGATCTCACACCTTTTATACACAGAATAACTCATAGGATTGATTTACATGATAAAGTACATATTGTTCCATTAAAGATTATATTTCCATATAAGATTATACAGCGTGTACCATCTTACTTTATCACCTGAAATATTTCCGTTATAACCAAAATGTCGACAAATGTTGCATATTCTTACAAGAGTTGCATAGTTTCATGGGGACCAGTGTATAATAACAATAGTTTTATTTCGTTGCAAAGCGTTAGCGAGATAAGGTCAACTTTGTCTTTTTAAACGGAATGCTATATTTTATTTACTCTTTTATGGTAGCCATTTTGAAGACCATTTCAAAGGCTTATAGCACTTTCAAGGTTCTGAACAGTAGTGTTCAAATGAACTTTGAACATCACCTTTGAATTTTTAAGCAGGAAATTAAACAGGATGTTACTTCGCAGTGGTACTGCAAGTTAAACAGAAAACATTGTTTATACAATCTTCGTTTACCTTGAAGGATTTAATGTTACAGATCGTTGAATTGATCTTCAAAATGGTTATCATGTTCAAATAAATAAATTATAGCATTCCATTTAAAGAAACAAAGTTGACTTTCTTATTTCGTTAATTCTTTGCTGACATTGGAATAATCCAAGATACACCACGAGGAAGTTACACGATCGGACTTGTACCTCGTGTGTAGTGAGTGCGTCTAGTGTGTGTTTAGTGTGCGTATAGTTTAGTGTGTTTAGAAACGAGTATTTCCTCCTCGTTGCCTTATCACTCTTTAGCATATCTCGTGCATGTGATGGCAAGAAGTGATAAGACAACGAGTGGGTAATACTCATTTCTAAACACATTAAACACACACTAAATACACATACTACACACGTTCCAAATACTCACACTAAACACAAACATTACACGACCGTGTAGAGGAGATGGTTTAAATATGAACTAGCACTTAAATTCAGGATTTATTGTCAAACCTGTGGATAATTTGTAAGATATAACACTTGAATATATATTTGAATAACATGTTAACTATATCGTATGAAATCAAAATAAGCTGAACAAATGCAATGTATGTTGCAAATTATATATTTAAAATAAAAGGGAGAATCTTTAGATTGAAGTATAAGGTCTAACTGCATATAAAAATGTAAACTTAAACTTAAATGCTATATACAATATTTACAATTTATTTACAATAGTCACAAATGTATATCTTTTCCAAGATTTTATATATCCTTTTTTTTTGTCTTTCTTTTTAATGTTTTAGTATTTTTCTTATTATAGTCTTCATAATCACCGAATTCTAATATTGGCTAGCCCATATTAGCCCATATTATAAACCTTCTAGCTATGTGGCCCATATTTAGATCATTTGGTCAGGAACGCTTAGAGTGAAGGTATTCATTACTACGCGATGATATTCATTACGAAACTTAGACTAAAAAGAAGCTTACAACGTCAGCAATGTAGTACTCGAAATAAAAAAAGAATGGAAATAAAAGCTAGACTAAAAATATACATACAAGCTTGATTTGAAATTGAAATTCAGCAGTATGATAGTTATCTAAAAGAAATACATGATTGACACGTTAGCTTCTATATTTTAGTCTTAATGATTCTTAGTCTTAATCCAGCAAAATAAACACTACGTGTACTCTCTGATGATTTGTTGATTTTGTTCGGCAAAGAATTTTGCCTTGTTTATTGTTCTGTAGCAGATAAAGCAGCAGAAGGAATGCGAGAAGATCACGTGAGATGCGCGGTAAGATCGGTAAGCTTTGTCGTGAAAGTTAGAGATAAGTGGATAGACAGATACGAGGAGACAGAGAAAAAGGAACGACGTTAAGATGGCAGCGAGACGAATTGTAAAGACATTTTATGTGCTACTCTCGTTGCAATAGAGATGCCGAAAGGCAAAGCTTCTTCCTATATTCCGTCACGACTCAACTGGTATTTTCTTCAATCTCGACCCCAGGATTTTCGTCGAAATTTGTGTGTCCCTGTATAAGCCACTTCAGAAGCTTCGCGTAAGAAGTATTTTAACAACTGAAACTTCCCTTACAGGTCCAACTTTTATTTCGTTCAATTATTTCTGTTAGGTTTTCTGTAGATACGGTTTATGGCACGATCGACCGGGAACGGTTATTTTTGAGTTCAGGATTTTCGTTTATTGCTTGCACGGGTCTAATTACATCCTGCGAGGGTCACTAGAATTGCTTTGCTAGATTTTTAGCAGTTTGTGTCCCTCGCGCTCGATAGCCTACGAACATACCATAAACCACGAATTTCCGAACGGCACATCTGTATGTAACGGTCCGCTTGCCGATTAGTCACCCGGAGGAAATTCCAGATTTTTGGGACCTTCCGCCCACCCCTCGCGACCGTCTCCCACCCTTCCAAGGTGACAGCGCGCTAAGGGTGCACTGGAAGGGCGGTAAAGACGATATTAGTTACGCTGATTGGCAAATGCAATCGTTAACCATTAACCAATCAGCGTGTCCCAACAAAAATCCCTCTCATGGACGTCCGAGACGCGACGAAGGAGAGTGAGTCGTCGAGTAGTTGTTCAACCACCACGAACAAGGAGAACCAAGGAGCAACCAGCTCACATCACGCGATACCATAGATCAGTTTTTACAAGTCCCAATCATTTGGGTGGTCCTTCGAACCAGTATCTAGACGGCACTACATCCTGCAAACATCCACAAAGCTCGAAAGTTCATCGCCACAACCACGGGCATTAACAATGACAGTGCTTGAAATTCTACGTTTGACAGCTATTTTAGTGAACTTTTGATGTAAGCAAAAAGTGTCTATATCTCGGAAGAGAAGAGTTTTCGGACCTATGTTTATATGATCCTTTTTCATCCTTAGGAACAGTAGAATACGGTGATACAATTTCTAACGATTAAAGAATAAGTGCCATTGTGGCCATTCTCCTCTTTCTTGTATTTAAATATTCCAAGGTAATATCTAATTCCTTCGTTTTTTTTTCACCTGCATATTTGTTTTTTTCCTATTATCTTTGCTATAATTATGTTGCGATATGGAACTCAAAAATTGGTCAATATCTTTATAGTTTTTATTATGAGTATAGCTTTGGTCACATTTATATTACTTATTATTTTTGATTTATGTGCAAAGTAACCAGACAAGCTAATAAATAGTATGAGAGTGTGCTACGAAAGTAAGTAAAATTTGTAATTATTAAAAAAGAAAATTATTGTGAAATAAAGTACAAAATGGTCGAACGATAATCTTATTAGAATTTTGCAAATTAAATTAAAATTTATGAATTGCAAAAGTATTATTTTTTATTACATTCTCCAAGAACGGATTTATTAAACTTTACGCATTCGTTATATTTTTGTTTCAGAACTGTCACTATTTCAGTAGTATATCGCTGTTATTTTAATTATGAATATCTACAATAACTCCGCTAACAATCGCTAAGTGAATTATACGGAAATATTCTAATTGAAATATTCTAATTGAAGAGATAAATATAGATGTATTAACACGTAGATATAACATTTTTTACAAAATATAACACAATTGCTCGCTATTGATTTTGTAAGTAGGCCATGAAAAGTATCAGACGTACATATGTACACATTATGAAATGGACGATAATAGAAACGAGAATAACTATACCAAATGATAATAAAATTCGTTTAACAAGGATATTGACGAAGTACATATATCAATGTCAAATTGGCACTACTTTAACGTTATTGGACTAAAGGACATCAGTTTTCCCGTTGAATATTGTTGCGAAGTAAACCATATAAAAATAAGATTTTCTTCAGAATTTTAAAAATGTCATAATTTTTCGTTTTATGCTTCTGTAGACGAGACATACGTTGGAATCTGTACACAATTATTTATAACCCAATTTTTTCCGTGTTCATTGAGTGTTACAGAATTATAAATTTAGCTTTATCTTTTATTTATAAACAATTCAAAATTAGCTTGCAGTTAGTCAAACCACGTATTGCCAGCGAATGTAGGGCAGCTCATAGGAAGGTTCAGTGCTCCTTCAAACTAATGGAGCATGGTTTTCAACTTAAGCCATACAAGCCACGGAACGGAATCGTACATTTGACTTCGCGAACTATCATTACAGTTTGTAATGCGGCACTTTATAAAGAAAATCATGAAGTGAACCAGGGCTGCTTTAAGTAGGCCTGTGGCGGGCATGGACAGTGCTGAGGGCAAAGCTACGAGCAAGTGACGTCGATAGTCGTTCAAGCGGAGTGGGGAGCAACGCGAGGTTGTAGTGGAAGTGTACAGCTCGGCAAAGCAAAGATGAGGCTTCTGACGTCATCGCCTGACCAAATGAGCGGAAAATAGGCGGTCAGGCTATCCCCACTACTCTTCGGTCCTACACTGCCGCCGCTTCAGGGGAAATTGGGGTATAGGTAAATGGTTTAGACAAATGGTTTTCGATCAGCTGTCGATAATAAAAGTACAGGAAATCCTAAAGATTGCATTGATTATTATGTGATAGTTACCAGAGCACCGCCCACAACCGTTTTCTAATTCTTCTGCGCAAAGTTTCTCTTTTTCAATGTTTTTAGATTTTCAGTTTTCGTTCTTTTGTCTTTCCACTATTAAGCAGATTGCCTTCGTAATCAAGTACTCTAGGAAACACACATGTACATAGAGCAGAAGGTCTAAATATGGGCCACCACTTTTATTTCAGGATTTATTGTCAAACCTGTGGATGGTTTTTAAGATATAACACTTGAATATACATATGATGCGAAATCAAAATAAGCTGAACAAAAGCAATGTATGTTGCAAATTATATATTTAAAATAAAAGGGAAAATCTTCATTTTTAAAAAAGTGGTCTTAATATGGACCACTCGTAAAATAATCGAAATGAAAAGTAAGAACTGCATATTTTCAGCTTGAAGTAACAATGTTAGATTGAAGTATAAGGTCTAACTGCATATAAAAATGTAAACTTAAACTTAAATGCAATATACAATATTTACAATTTATTTACAATAGTCACAAATGTATATCTTTTCCAAGATTTTATATATCCTTTTTTTTTTGTCTTTCTTTTTAATGTTTTAGTATTTTTCTTATTATAGTCTTCATAATCACCGAATTCTAATATTGGCTAGCCCATATTAGCCCATATTATAAACCTTCTAGCTATGTGGCCCATATTTAGATCATTTGGTCAGGAACGCTTAGAGTGAAGGTATTCATTACTACGCGATGATATTCATTACGAAACTTAGACTAAAAAGAAGCTTACAACGTCAGCAATGTAGTACTCTTGTGGCGGGTACGTCGTCGTCAACAAACCCTTACCGAACGTCGTTCTATTCTTCCACGCGAACTTTCTCTTTTCCAACTCCTTCAGATTTTAGTTTCCGTTCTTTTGTCTCTCCCCGGGTTAAGACTTGCCTATCTATCGCTACTCCTGTCTCCCTGTCCTAACAATATAAAAACCCAGTACGCCTACACCTCCGGACAGTTTGTTCCTTTCGCGACGTACCCGCCGAACCGCTGCCGCCGGGACGAGTAACAAAATAAACGATTGTATTTCCTGGGCCGATTGTACGCCCGTACGACCATAAATTTGTACTTTAATAAATTGAGGTGAAAACAGGGTAACGACGTTCCTCACCCACCTTACTCTTAATTAATTAGCTCTTAGTTTAATAGATTATTACTAAATAAATAAAACGAACTTACCTGGAAAATGTTTTAAAATAGCGAAATAAGAGAAACGACGCAATTCACATTGTATTTTGCAACACAACACGTAAACAAAATAAATGTAGGCCACTATCTCCTCCGTAACACTTATTTTGTTCATAACTCATAGTTTCATCCCATTTTCAATAGGGCGAAGCACCAAACATGATTCAATACTTCAACTGACCCATATTTAGACCTTCTCCTCTAATCTCCTCGTGGTGTACAAGTACTTTGAGTTATTCCAATGTCGGTGGCACACTTTTCATTTAAAGTGCGATAAAACGGCGGCAAAACATCGTACGTCAACTTTTTAGAGGGCGTTGTATAAAGGAACGCCTCCCTTTTACAAAGCCATTCGAGAACGAATCTCAAAAAAAATTTTTTAAACTCCGTACAGTCGTTTGAATTTGTAAAATTAAAAAAAGAGAAAGCAACTTTAGTTTTCCACTTCCTTTTATAATATAAAAGGGTTTCTGAAAAAATTCAGCTCAGGAATGTTAAAGTAGAGGCTTCATCCTTTAAAATAAGTTCAGGTAGACTGATGTACTTTTTCTTTTCACGAAGTTACAATAGTTCACATATCGGCAATTTTTCGGTCAAAATTTAGTCATCCCTTAGTCATCAATTTTGTGGAGTAATATATTGTTTAATACGATTTTGTTCTATCTACATTTAGAACAGAGCTCAGTCCAGTTACTAGACTCACCTTTTTTCTCGGAAAGTGGCACAATTTGCTACTTTTTATTTCTAATATAGTTATAATATTACTTCAACATTAATTTGATAGAAAGTTTATGCTACATCATTACAATATTCTTTATACGAATGCATTAGTTTTTCGAATGAAAGAAATGTTCAACGAAGCAAATTTCAACATAGTTTCAGTATTATTTCTAAAAAACGTACTAACAATAAATCAACGAATTATCTTATACAATAGAATAAATGTACAACCGACACAGTATTTATAGTTTGTATGTTTGTTCGACTTTTCTTCTCGACAAAGAAAACAGATTTTTCTGTCCAGATATTTTATCACACGTACTTGAATGTAATAATTATCGTCTAGATATATCAACAAAAATGATGCTTTGCCATTTTCTTCCAGGTTTTTCTGTTGCATAACATTTATATATAACATCTCGCGTAGAAGGGCAGTCACTTATGCGAGTATATACGAAGGAGGATCTATAAGGGTTTCGCCACAGGCGGCGAATTTACTAGAGTAATGAAACTATCAGGTTGTCTGAGTTATATTAGAGCTTTGCCGCAAGCCCGCTCGCCAATAGCCTGTGGCCACCATTTGTCTGCTTGCTGACTGCACCGATTAAGATACTTAAATGATTAAATTCTACTTCGGACATGTGTATGTATCAATGCAAAAGAATTCGGTAATTCTTACTCTTTAAACACATAACTTGTTACACTGTACACTGAAGAATGAAACTAGTAGTAGAATACTTTTATCCATAATTAGGACAATTCCAAGTATGTATACTAATATTCTTTTTCCAATATGGTTTAAATATTTGAATGTAAGAACGTAATCTGCGAGTTTCAAAAATACAGTGGTATTAGAAGTATAGGTTTATAGTGCTTGTTTGAATTGAACATTTTAAAGTATAATATTGATTAGTTGTTAATGTTAATACCTACTAATACCTGCTAATACACTACTGTCCGCTACCTTTTACCATTTTTCATATAATAACTAGTTACCCCGTTGAAAGAATCTCGCATTCTTTGTATCGATGAAATTACCGACGCATTTATAAATATTGGCAGTATTTTGAAAAGCATCCTAGGAAGGGAGATTAAATTAATGTACATAAATGAAAATCGAAAAGAGCAGTGCCTGGAGAGTATGGTGGGTAAGGGAGAACTTCCCATCTGTGCTACATTACTATATCTACGTTTAATACACAGCTGTATGTGGTCGCACGATCTGGTGCAGTAAAATAACTTAGAGATATCCTTTGCCATATGGCCCTTCCTGCTCTAAAGCTGTGTTTAAACGAATTAATTAATCATTCTATTGCTCTACATCAACCCGTTTTATTCGATTTTAAAAGTTCATACGGCATCACTGCTTTCGGACCCCACCAAATACGAAAAAAAAATTCGTTTGCGTAGATATTGCATTTCGGTGTTGATATACCTGACTTTACGGAATATATTCTTTCTTGAGTTCTTAGTATGTATGTACGTATGGTGTGTATGTAGAATACCCACTTATCCTCAATAACGACTTTCTATGAAATCCTCTTCTTATTTTATTAGGTCATCCTATAAGTTTGCGTCGAATTTTATAATTTAGATCAATATTTCTAATGAACCTTTAAGTTTGATTAAAAAACAGAAAAAAAATTAGGCACCTTCTCATTCCACAACTTTTCTTTATTTTTTTGGTAAAACCATTGTGTCGTCACTACAGTATTTCCTTGAATTTTTATTAAAATATTTTTCGCTTTTAATTACTTTTAAAAGAGAAACTTTTAAATTACTTTTAAAATTACTTTTTTACTTTTTACATTTACTTATGGGATGACCTAATACTTGTTGAGCAAGAAGTTGCACACTTCGTGACACTGTTGTATGATCGACCTCTAATTGCCTTGCAAATTCAGAAAAATTACAGTGCGAGATTTTCGTTGAATAGTACGTGTGTGTTAAATTATTGGATTATATATTATAATATAACTTATTGTTAGTTACACTGAATTCTTTTTATTTTTTTATGAAGCATTGATGTTTACAAATTGCAAAAAAACTTGGCAACACTAAAATCAATATTATCTGTCATGAAGGCGTTATTTTGTAACAGTACTGCCAGTCGCCATTTGACAACCGCGTTTTACAGTTTTATTGGTTTATAGATGTTGAACATTTTAATTTTTGTTGTCGTGTTTTTACGGCTTATAATTTATAGTGAATTACTCAAAATATATCGAAAGTATGCCCAAAGGAATCAAGGCGGTAATTGTAGTGTTACGGGTTACGCTTGTTGTGTCCTCACACGGAGCGTAATATTTGTTTGTGTTTGTGGATCGGTCAAAACGTTCACCGTATGAGGGTGATACGTTGTTGGCAACAAATCCGACAGGATTGGAACCTTCGGCTTACGTGATATATACGCCGTTCTCCAAAGGATGGAAAAGGTTGGAGGTTCAACGTGTATGGTTAACACGTCGTTGACAAGGTTTGTGGTGGACCGGTCAGAACATTCAACGCATGTGGTTCTACGTCGTTCTCCGACAAGTCCGATAGGATTGGAACCGTCGGCGTACGTGGTATATACACCGTTCTCCAAAGGATGGACAAGGTTTGGTGGTTGTGAGGACAGTACGTACCGTAATGTCGGATATACCTCGAGCGGTTAAGATATATCCTTTGTGAGTCTAGCTATTTCGTTACTAACGTTACAAGGAGATGGTTAATTGAATATAGGCTGAGCAATTCTATAGTAACTTTGTTCTAATAATATTCAAGGAGTTTACAATAAGTTTACAATGGTTTAAAGATAAATTATAATGGTTGATTCTTGGTTGAGCAAGAATCTTCCTTCTCGACTTTACACGGTGAGTACGCGGTGACGTCGTAGACAAGTATGTCTAGTTGACACTTACGAATTTAGTGTTATACTTGGTTGCTTGAAAGGGAATTGAGTCCGATCTTGCTCGTGTCGAACGGCGACTATACAGTTACTGTTCTACTTTAACGTTCAGGGTAACTCTGAACTGTGACTGCCCCAGATCCTCGAAAATCATGCCCTTATATACTCAAAAATCTGTATTTTTTGGGTGGTGGGGGCCCTAATTTTCCCATGAGAACGAAGAGCGTTCGTTTACTTTATCTCAAGGGGGTGAGCTCTAGGCGGATGTCTCGGCGCCGCCGTGTCGGCTAGTCTTTAAATACTGACAAATACTGACTTTATTATTACTTCTTAACTGTATGTTTTATAACTACCTAAGTTAAGTTTAACTTTTTTGTGTACTTTTAGAAAAATACTTGTCAATTAAAAATTACTCAGTGTAGAAACCTTGATATTGTGATTTTATTTCTACACAAACACAGAAAACATATTTTTCGTACTGTGGCTGTAATAATAATTTGACTCCCCTCTGTATATTTAGAGTCTTCGAAACATAGTCGAAATTATTTAAGGGCTGACTTAATAAGCTATCAAATATTTATCACGACACTTTTGTTATTTGGTTAATTGCAAAATGATACAGATTGTTAAAATAATTTCAATACTAACGGGATCAAGGATCAATGTAAAGAAAGTATTTACAAATTAAAAACTAAAATTATTTACAAATTCAAAAACCACTTTTTACACATTTTTATAATAAGTTGTGATTTTACTTTTGTGTACATTTGCAAACATGAACTCCAAATAAAAGCGAAAAATATTGGTAAGTTGAAATGTATTTTTTCTATCTTTTTAGAAAAATGAAAACTATTGTAACAAAACTCATTTGTTCGAGATAACACGGTTAAAGGTACATTATTGTCAGTGTTTCAAAATTTTGTGATAATAGGCAGTTAAGTGGTGAAACTAGGTAAAAACTGACTGCGGTATCACTCATTGTCACAAGCGGTACGATCCGCTTCACGTTGAAACGCCCAAAATTGCGGTGATAGCCACTGATTTTTCTCAACTCACAGTATTTTTTAATAGTCTCGAAAAACTAATCTGCGTAAAATTTTAGCTTTCTATCTTGAATTTTTTGTTATTCACTGTTAAAGTTTTAAAAATTGAGCTCACAGTTTCTGTACCAATATTTCGGCTCCAATTGAAGACAATATATTGTTCTTATGCTCGTTTTAAAGTTGATGTTACCGTGTATATGCGATGAGACTTGCGGTGAGGACCGACAAGTCAAGCAAAGGTCGTAAATCTTCACGTCGATTTCTACCTCACTGGGAATATTAAGCGTTCCCTACGACCTTTTACGGAGATAGGGATGATTGAATGATGTAAGTGGATTTTAAACAGTGAATAATATATATTTTGAATTTCAAACTATAAAGATTTACTGTATCTACAGAATGACTGAATGCGTAAACAATTGTGTGCTTGTAACGAAATATGTACCGGGTGGAATACTATGTTTGCACCTCTAGTGAGGAAGGGTATTCCGAAGTCTAAAAGTGTATGTAGAATGTTTTTCGCGTGAGTGGTTGTCTAAGACTGATTTTCTTAGAATTTTCCAAAAGGGGGAAAGCCCTGAGTGTTGGGTATTTTCTCCGATTGGCTGTCAATATTAACCAATCGATTGATATTCTAATTGCAACCGACCTATTCCGTGCGGACCAGGCGATGGCGAGTGAGGGTGAAAGCCCTTGATGTTTAAACATTTGGTACCGTTACAGGAATTTTCACCAGGTCTGGGACTCGCGAGCTGACTAGGCAGGGGCTGCTGAGCTTCGATCCCGAAGTCTTTTAGAAACTCACGTTTTATGTGCACGGATAATTAGCTGTTGAGGTCGAAGATGAAGTTCAAGCAAAAAAAGAAACTGTTTCTTAAGGGATTAATGAATAAAGCGACTTTCTCAAAAACAACTTCCTAGCTCGTGTATCATGAAATGTGCTAGCCATCTGTACGTCATGTCTTCCTCCTTTTGCGCAGATAGTTAGCTGCTATGGAACAAATGTCTCTGAGATCCGAAAGTTCGAATAATGGTAAAATTCGATCTCATATTTCGGACCCAGGTCTA
>NW_017100524.1:1354-27226 GCF_001263275.1 Habropoda laboriosa | reverse complement strand
GCTTTATTTATTATTAACAAACGTAACAATAATCGATGTTAAAGCTTCAAATTCCAATTTGACGTTTTCCTGTGCGTGCATACATTTGAAAAAAATACCATTCAATTTCAATAACCTTACCTTGTAAATCGTGTTTGTCAAAAAAATAAAGAACCTTTGGGAGCTTTGAAAAAAATGTAGCTCACTATGAAGATATTTAAGTACGTCGTTGGGTGCCGTGTAGACACCATTGACTGCACTATCGCTTCGCTGTGGAAAAATTGTCATTTTATAAATATATTATTTGAAAAAATAGATTTTCCTGAAATCTATTTATATAGTTGAATTCGTAATTCCAAAACATACAATTTGCCATTTAAACCATTTTTCTATACCCAATAGTTTTTCATCGCCTAGATGTGGGCGATTGCAGATAAAACAAGTACGTTTCGAATACTTTTTTAAGTATTACATCATATATAAATCTCATTAAAATTGGCGTGCGAGACTTAAGTGTACCTCTTGTTGGAAGAGCTGCTTCGAGAAAGATCTATTTAAAGCAGAGACCCTAACTGTTATAAGATTAATAAAATACAAGTTATAGTACAACAATTATTTTCTGGACATAAACGTTTTGGTTACAAATATCTCCTACATCGGAAAATCAATATCGATCACGAAAATATTTTTGGTTACTGTCACGTCCCCGTTTCCAATAAGGGAATAAGGGGATAATAGCGACTCGGGCTATTATTTTACAGGGCCTTTGACGATCGGCAATCTTTCGACTCACACGGTACGTATGCCACGTGTCTAATCAGGATCCGTGGTCTCTATGATCGTTACTGCGTACAATACTCACGAGGGTGAACTGGTTGCGGTGTCGCTGGCGATGGATTCCTTGTCGTTAGGTATCACTGGTAGAACGCGAGAGTTTGGAGTTGACCGGTGATGCCGATTTAGAAATAAGGAAGTGCTAAGCGTATATGTATTCTTTAACTATTATAATTAACTAAACACTAACTACAATACTAAACTCTAACTTAAAACTTATAACTCAAGGTATAGGAAATAATAACACTGGATATAGAAACGTAATCGGCGACTCAGAAAGGAGCGGGAAGCGCTCCGACTGAGAATGGACGAAGTGCCTTGTTCTGAGGCTCTTCTTATATGGCTGAGTGTAGACGCGGGGCATCCTGGGGATGCTTAATAGTTGTATCGGATGTCGTCTGCGTATTGAGTTAGGCGGAAATTTGGGAGATAAATTGTGATCGAATATTATGTGAGATAGCGGTGTTGTGTATGGTTTAGCGGATGTTTGGAAGATAAGAAGCATGAGAAAACTGTGATTGAATGTTTATATGGGATAGCTTGCGAAGTGTATACGGTGTTGAATTTTGGAGGATGTTTATGTGATAGGAGTTGTGGAAAGTGGCAGTCGAGTTTATATGAGATAATTATGGAATGTGTGTGGTGTCAGGTTTGGGAGGCTGTTTTCGGGAATAAGGAGTGCAGGAGATAAAGGGGCCTTAAGCTATCGATTACGTGTGGGGCTTATATCTAGAGTACCTTATCTAGACTTAATACTAGTTCAAACGTCGGGTCGCCCGACGTCACAGTTACTAATAATCTTTATCGGTTACGAACATTTTATTTGCTACTGTTACGAACTCACTGCCTTTCCCTCACACATACCGACCTGTATAATAAGAACATTATATAATACAATTATATTATTATTAGATATTATTATTAACATTATTATTAGATATTATTATTATCATTATTATTAGATATTATTATTATCATTGTTATTAGATATTATTATTATCATTATTATTATTATCATTGTTGTTACTATTATTAGGAAGAGCTTTTACAATTATAAGTATAACTATTCATGGCAAATCGAAGCGCGAAAACGCCAAGCAACCATCACATGTAGGAAGGGGCGAAGTTGGGAAAAACCCAAGAAGCGATGCTCGACCCCAGGCCCTTTTCGTGACCGTTGATTGGTTGGAAGCAAGCTACCAAAACTTGTATAAAACCTTGTACCCACATAAACCCGCCAGATACTCTTAATTAGCACAGTTGGAACGACACCCGCTCAACTTAAACATTTAATAAAGAAAACATCAACCACATTTCTGGATTCAACTGTTTTGACAACCCGAGACGAAAACGATCTCGACCGTCACGGCCCGTTCCGTAACAGCTACTAATAATAATCAATATTGATGGTAGGACAATCTCGACTAGAAATTTCAGTTAGGCAGACATTAGGTCCGCATTAGGCTGGCCTAATTTGCCTGTTAGGCCCGCATGCGGTATGTAACGCGGAATATTCACGACCGCCTAATTGGGAAAGCCGCGTTAGGGCCGCATTAGGCTTTCCCAATGACTATCCAATTAGGTCAACCGCATTAGGCCCATACTAGAATAGCTTTATTAGGCTATCATTGGGAGAAATTAATGAAATCTCATAACTCGTAAGATCTGTGGTAGGCTTGAGTTGGTTTATTTGTGAATGAAATAAGGCTGTTCTTCTATTACAATTTTTCATTTATTATGCATGTTTAATCGTTGGTTTAAAATTTGTGGGATGGTAACAAAAGTTGAAATGATGAACTGTTGAAAAATAACATCGGGATTGATTATACGATAATATGATTTGGTACAATATATATAATAATAATGAAATTAAGGCATTACGAAGAAAGGAATGACATTGAAAGCATACGAGGATCCATAACAGCCCATTGGCGAATATCTTGTATGTCATTAAAGTCACAAATTTCTTGAACATTCTGTGCAGCCTCTTCTTCTGTCTCATCGCTTGTACTCTGATAATGCATAACAGTTTTTTTACGTTTATCTCTATTGTTACG
Source organism: Habropoda laboriosa (assembly GCF_001263275.1). NCBI lineage: Eukaryota > Metazoa > Arthropoda > Insecta > Hymenoptera > Apidae > Habropoda > Habropoda laboriosa. The sequence continues at coordinate 24,356 of NW_017100524.1, read as the reverse complement.
CTCTGCATCCTTTCTTGTCTCGTCTTTCTCTGATGACATAATATCATCATTAATTACCCGTAGTATATTTCGATCGACTTCCGAGACTTCTCCAACGTCCGAGTTAAAATTTTCTGAATTTGCACTCCCACGTTCTTCATAAATCCTTGATTCGCTGTTTTTGGGCATTATACAGTGTGTCCCGTAACTCCTCGAACACCCGGAAATGGGGGGTTGCTGGGGTAACTCTGAACAACTTTTTCCTTTACCAAAATGTTGTTTGAAGCTTCATTTTTGAATTATTAACGAAAAACACTGTCCAATCAGAGCGCGTGTAGAGCCCGCGCTCAGGACGAAGAACAAAGGCTCATCCGAGTGCGATTGGATATTACATTTGTATTTCCTAATATATAAGTGTGCTGACACCTAGCGTATGATGCATCGGGTCGTATCCCCGTTCCTTTGTTTTAATTCTCTACAGCATAGTATTCCTGGAGATGCGAATTTGCACGTGTCGCGGTAAAATTAAGAAAGTGAATATTAGAGATATAAAGTATATTTAAATATAAAATAATTAATAAATATAATAAAAAAGTACAAACTGAGTAGTTTATTTACATGGTAGCAGAGCGTGGTTCTTTTCGATTTTCTCACTGTTGATTCGTCAGTCTTTGGTTCAATTTCTTCTCTCATCTCCCTTTTTTCTTCATTTACTTCTCCTGTGTCATTTTCTGACTCTTCTTGCTCATTCTCCTTTTCATCCTCTCCAAAACCTATATAGTTTATGTTTTCCTCTACTATGTCTACATGTCTGGCCACTATTATTTTTCCTTCAATTAAAACTCTATAACCAACATCTGTATATCCTAGCAGTATTCCAAGTTTGGCCTTCTTGTCCCACTTGGACACCCTTTTTACTTCTGGAATTCGTACATATATTTTACTTCCGTATAGACGTCAATTTTTAACCGACGGTCTCTCATTGAAAAATATTTCATAAGGAGTTTTTCTGATCACTGTGTTAGCGAGTGTTCTATTTTTTATATATGCCGCAGCTTTAATACATTCGGGCCAAAACCTCCTATTGACTTTTGCTTCGCTTAGCAAACACCTGGCCATGTCCATAATTGACCTGTTAAACCTCTCTGGCGTCCCATTTAACTCATGGACATATGGTGGACAAGGACTCAGATGTATTCCTTTCTCTCTGGCAAAACAGATAATTCTTGAATTTATGTACTCCTTTCCATTATCGCACCTAAAAACTTTTATTCTCTTTCCACTTAAATTCTCTACTTCATTAACATACTGCACGAAACAGTCATATACTTCATTTTTTGATTGAATACAGTAAACTTTTGCCAGTTTGCTAAAATGATCAATGAATGATAAGAAATATTATTCACCACAGTTCCCAGTTGTCATGTGTGGTCCATTTAAATCTGAATGTATTATCTCTAGAATATCCTTTGCTTTACTCCTGTTGTTTTCAAAAGTCAGATTACACATCTTATTCTCTATGGATATTGCACATTTTAAATATTCTGGTCCTAATTCCATTGGTAATCCATTCAACAATTCATTTTTGCTTAGAATATTTAGATAGTTAAAGTTTATGTGGCCAAGTATCCTATGCTGCTTCTCCTTCTCAGATAGTTTTTGTTCAATATCAATATTTACTACATTTGTATATGCTTTACTATTTTGGTTGTTTATACTGCACTTCATTTTATAAAGGTTTTTCTCCTTAAAAGCTATTGCTATTAATTTATTATTTTTGTCATATATTTTGGAAGTATTCGCTACTGAGACAATTCTATTTTTATCAGTAATTTTTGAATAATTTATTAAATTAAGCTGCATTTCTCTAAAATACATTGGTTATTGTTACCTTTGACATCCCATTTGTCACTGGAAACATGGCTTGAATGCATCCAACTTTGGTTGCCTCCAGTGTCCTTCCGTCTCCTACTTTAACGTTGACTGGCTTTTTCAGAGTTATACTCTTATTAAAATATGTCTCCTTGTTTACTATGTGATTGGTGCATCCACTATCCAGAATCCAAACAATTTCATTTTCTACTGGTACATAGTTTTCATTTATTTCTGATGCATTCACTTCAACACAAAACTACTTCCCTCTTGTGTGAAGCCTTCACTTTGTACTTCAGTTTTATAACTATTGTATCCTCCATGGTAGTTTCCTCTATTGTTATTATAATATCCTCTACTCTGCTGCATCCTTCCTCGTGCATGTTGATATCGACCATTCCTGGAATGCCTCTGATAATTATTTATATTTCATAGCTGACAATTCTTCTGCATATGGCCCATCTTCCCACAATTAAAGCACTTTATGTGTTGTTTATTTGTTTCTTTATTTAACTTTACAGAGATGAACGCGTTTGATTTTTCTATCAGTTCATTTTCATTGTCTCCTTTTATTCCTTCCTTAAACTTCATTTTTAATTTGCCTTTCAAATATTCTACATTTCTATCCTTTTCAGGTAACACATCTATCAAGTCTCCAATATAACTGAATGCTTGGGTAGTGCCTTCAGCATGTAATTAAGTTTTTCTGCTTCACTTACAGTTGCACCAGCTGTCTTCAGCTCATTTATAGCTTTTTCAAATTCATCAAAAAATGATGTCACATCCTGGTGGTCCTTCAATTTAATACTTTCTACGTTATTCCTACATACAATCTGCAATGCTGTGGATTCTTGTAGGTACATTTCATCAAATTTTTTCATTATCTCATATGCTGTATCTATATTACTGATATATTCCAGTTGTCTATTAGTAATGGTACTATAGATATAATTTACTGCCTTTATATCTATATCTTCCCACATCTCTTGTGGTTCTTCTGATAATTTTGGCCTCTCTACTACCAGGTTGCATTTCTTATACTTTAATAGCATCATTATACGTTTTTTCCAGTTTTTATAATCTGCTCCATCAAGTATTGGTATTACAATATCATCACATTTCATGTATGCCATTTTGTTCTGGATCCTTCTACACACTATTTTACTCACAAACTTCTTTTTTTTCTTTTTTCACAATACACTCGGAACCACGGACCTCTGCTACCATGTAAATAAACTACTCAGTTTGTAGAAGGCGCAACAGGCATCGAAAGATGTAAGAATTTGCAGATTTATTACAGTTCTAGGCCGAAAGTCGTGAAATATTGCGATTTTCACCTTCTTTAACCGTTTGTAGCTCATAGCAACATTAGCCACGTATGGCAACTATTAGGAATACCCAACTTAGGCATGCATCATTCTTTCCGAATTAGGACCTAATGCGGTAACAATTAGGTTTGCAGCATTTAGGTATGCCTAATAGTTTCCACATTAGGCCCACATTCGTCTTTAGGCATACCTAACTGAAATTCTAGTCGGGTATATACATTTACACGTAAGTAAAATTATGAAAATTTTTAAATAAAGAAATAAAACAAAAACTTAAATTTCAACACTTTTGTTAGCAATAACAAGAGTATGTTATTACTAGGTGCAATCACAATTCAATTTTACAAAACTAACTTTTTGTAAATTAAGTTGAAACAAATAATAGACTAGAACAAACAAAGTAAATGTTTCTGCCTTATGATGGTTAACAATATTGCTAAAGAAATTTCCGCCTTGCTTCTGTATTAATATCCAAATTATTGCTTAACTGTAAACCAAAAGTTTTCTGTGCTTTAAGGGTAATTTTCACACCTTTCATATCTTTTTTGTTTTTTAATTTTATTACACAGTACAATAAATAGCACCATACGTACAATAAATAGCATCATAAGATTTATATGAATTATTGATACCCTGTTTATGAGTTTTTATTTGTGACTGTTACGAACCCACTGCCTTTCCCCCACACATTGTTATCAGATACTATTATAATGTTATTATTAACATTATTGTAATTACATATTATTGTTAACATTATTATTTATTATTATTATCATAACCAAACACCTTTATAATTATAAACCAAAACGCCAAGCAATCGCCACAGGTAGGAAGGGGGCGAAGTCGGGAAAAACCCATGAAGCGACGCTCGACTCCAGGCCCTTTTCCTGACCATTGATTGGTCAGAAGCAAGGTACCAAAATTAGTATAAAACCGACGTACCTGCACAAGGTCGACATATCTGTCTAAAATCATACACCTAGAACGACACCCGTTCGAACTAAACATTAAATAAAACGACATCAAACACATTTCTGGAATTTTTCGCCTTTAACCAACCCGAAACGAAGGCGATCTCAACCGTTACGGCCCGTTCCGTAACATTGGTAAACACTAATTTAAAAAAATTGGACTATTGATGATGATCAAAAGCAACCAAAAAATTTGTCCGTCATGAATATTACTTTTCAATAACCAAAAAAATTTCTCATAATCGAAATAGGTTATCCACAACCAAAAAGATTTATTTTCGCCATAGATAATAGTTATCGGTAATCAAATAATTACCGATTTAATAAAAATTAAATTTCCAATCATTTTTAACGCTGGGACAATGAACTGAGGAACATTCACGCGCATCGCGGATGCCGGGTCGATCTCGACCCAGAGTAATACTACTCTTATAAACATGTCAGAAGGAAATCTTAATTCTTTTGCAGACACTTGAAGTTTCACATAGGTGCTTAGAAACACACTTGTGACCACAATATTCTTGTTCCACAAACATGATATAATCTTGAAAAATGAGTATAATTGTCACAGTACATTTATACGAAATGTGTTTATTTAGTATAAAAGATACGAAATTATAAAATGAATTTTGGAACATATTAATTAATAATAAAGCTTAACAAATTAATTAAATATACTTTAAATATAGTAAGACTAAACTTCAAAAGAACAAAATATAGAATATGAATAGTATTTAGATATATAATAACAAATCATATTACAAGAAAAAGCTAAACATAAAAAAAATCTTGCTATATTGTCACATTTCGTTACTGTGCCATTTTTCAAAACATGGTCCTGGACATAAGGGTGGCTTTTCATCGCAATCTCTACACCGCCACGATGTTTCCTTCCGTACATTATTTTTCGAACAATACCGACATCGTAAATGGTAAATCTTTCGTCTGTAGCTTTCAGGCACAGGAATCTTTTCCTGAAAGTGGGATTGGCTTACTTCCTCTTGTTTTTCTACAGTAGCTCTTTTGCGTTTGTCTCCGTGTCTCGATCCTATTTTTACAAACTTTCGACCATCAGAGTGATCAGCTAGTATACCGATAAAATACCTTATTAGAAAATTTCTAAAATCTAATCTATTAATACAGTTTTCTTGTCTCTCTTTCATTTCATATAGTATGCATTTGAAACTGTTACATCTAGCAAGTGGAATATTATTTTTTTGTACCAGCGAATAGAATTTCTCGGACATGAATAATAAGAAATTACTTGGTCCACCCGGTCAATACCAGACATATAAGTATTATATTCTGCAAGATCTTTTGGCTTTACTTTCGTTTGGTTGAATCTATTAGTCGTTTCTATCAGTACTGGGTGGTAACGTGTAGTTATGCTGCAGACTTCCCTCTTATCTTTCCACTTTGATACATATACTTGGCCTTTTCGTTTCCATATATGTTCACCTTTTTTTAATTTCCTCCCTGTAATTTCTCTTGGATTCTGTCGTCTATCAGCACGAAGGGTGCCCGTACAGTGAGTTCGTTTCTCTAAAAGTCGGTTGCATAATTCTACAGAATTATAAAAATTATCCATAAATACATGATGTCCTTCATATAAATATGGATCAAGTAGGCGGAGAACTAAAGATTGTATTTTCGGAACATTTGTTTCTATATTAGTTTTACCCTTATATATTTCGATATTCAAAACGTAGCCGTCTGGGGTACACAACTCAAAAAATTTTATTCCATATTTGGCCTTTTTACTTTTCATGTATTGCCGAAAGCACAACCTACCCTTGAATAATAATAATGATTCATCTAAGGATAGGTTTTCATCAGGATACAGGACAGTCTGAAAATTTGCCACTAACAAATTGAGTAACGGTATTATTTTATTCAAGCGATCTTCAATTACATCCTCCGTTTCACAACTCAAACAACGTAAAATTTGTTCGAATTGCCTTCCCGACATTGTTGCAGAAAAAACAGGATGATAATAGAGTGGGTCGTAAGAAAACATTCGTCTTACTGACGGAAATTTCACTTGCCCTTGCAAAAGACAAAGACCCAAAGATTTCCACAATTCTGTAGCATCGAGGGTTTTCCAACGACTTTTCCTACTACATTTTGGAGAGGGTAGATCCTGTGTGGCAAGTCTGTTCCCATTATTGTTAGAGGAATTTAAAATTAAATTCATAACATCCTCGTTCCAAAGCGTTTTAAAAACATTAACAGGTGTTATACCTTCCAAAAAATCAATTTTCACTCCTGATAAATTTACATTAAAATTAAAATCTGGAATTTCCCTCGTTTCTTTGACCCACTCTTCAGCGTTCTGTATTTCATTGTTTTCCTCGTTAACGACGTCAGTTTCAACAGAAATATCCATAGTACTTTCTATTTCTGATACTTCTTCTGCACTCCTTTCAATGTTATCAGGATAGTAACTCTCATCACTGTCACTGGAAGCTTCGGATATATCAAATATTTCTTCCTCATCTGTCTCATTTTCATATATAATCCGTCTTCGTTTAGTACGATTCATTATTATATTGAACTTAAAATTCCTAACTACACTAAACTACACTAAATATTATGCTAAGAATTTAAACAAACTATTTCTCTAACTATGAAAATAATCTGGACTCATTCCCGCAGAGAGGTATAATTCTGACTGCCAATCTCTTGTTTCTCTACATATTTCTCACCAAAAAAACAAAAACAGATCACAATAATCGTATGTTTGTTTCTATATTCTTGGTAAGATACATTTGTGTGTATTCAAGACGGTCGCAGACATCTTGCCATTATATGGAGAATCGACAGCTATGACCGTCTTGTCCCAATAAACGATCGACAAAATGACGGTCATAGTCGTCTTGTCCGCGAAAGGGTTAAGTTATATTTTTCATTGATGCTATGTAAATTATTACTTTTCTCAACATTTTTTTTTCAAGAAATCAATGGTAATACGATGTTCAAGAATTATTATATTTTAAAAAATAAGAGCCTAGATACATATGCATCACGATAAAAAGTAAGAAAAATACGCAAAGTGCAAACAAACGATATTTATTCCAAAACTATATCATGAATACTTAGAATACTTTTTGCAATTTTTGTGTCAGTATTACATACATATACAGGGTGAGTCTAGTAACTGACCTGGACTATAACTCTTTTAATTGAAGATAGGAAAAAATTGTAGAGGAAAATTTTACATTGTTTAACGTTGTGTAGTGCGATTTTTTACAGAAGTTCATCCGTGCAGCTTCAAAATGAAATTGCACTTATTTTTCAAATGGAATCCTACGATTTTCTTTGCACGAATTGCTTCCCTCGTTCCATTCTGAATAAAAAAGGAGTAAGAGAAAGTCATGAAAAACCCAATACTTTTCAAAATATTTAACATTTTTTTTAACATCTACAGCAAATGTTCAAACGTTCCATCATTATATTCTAAATTTCTCATACGCTTTTTTAGATTTTTCATTACATTGTTCACTTGTTCAGCACTCACATTTAAATAGTTCCTTTTAATTCGTTGTTTCATGTCATCTATTTCATGTCATATATGAAGCAAATTATAGGATATTTAACATCATTTTTCAAGAGAACGGTTGAGCTACGACACATAGTTCCTGTGACACTTTTTATCCTTGCGAAGAGTAGAATACGATGCAAGCAAAAAACAATTTGACCTTGAAAATCAAGCTCAAGGTCAATTTTGCGGTCACTTTTTTTAACAGATCTCCATCGATCTAAAGGTGTAGAATTACCTCCCACAGACCTGACGAATAATTTTTTAAGACCCTGTACAATTGTGAACGTACAACAGCAGACTATTGACACACAGTTTTTACAAAACTGTGTAACAGGACTCAATAAATAATTGTTGTTGTAAGTGAAGCCTTATAAGAAAACTTTGCCAATTATTCTTAACTCCAAGACACCGAATATGTGGTGGTCACCCCCGGAGTCTACATTTAGAATCAAACTCGCAGACAACACTTCTCTCTTTACAGCGGAATCTTTGGCCATTAAACACGCTTTCAGAATTACGTATGAGAATTCCTATACACATGTGGCCACATAATAAGCACAAACTGGAACTTTCTCTTAAAGAAAATTTCAGCCACAACAAAACGCCTAACTTACTCAGCTTTATCAAAGATACAGAATTAATGGAGAAAATATAACGATACAAAAATGTCTGTTCAACGTCGCTAATAACTTTATAGCTGATGCGACGGAAAATAAGGAAAGAGAAAAAAAAATTTGTGTAACAATATGCGCGCACGCACACAGGAGGTGTTTCCTTATATGTAGCTGATAGAGGCTGGTAGGTATGAATCTGTGGAATAATGAAAGATAAAAGCTTGCACATTTAAAATTCAATAAACGTGATGCACAAGTGTACATAAAATATCACTAACAACTCATATTCGAAAAACCACAATATGATGAATTTTACGATCTCTCAGACCTCACCCATACCATCCTCGAAAAGTTCAATAAGTATCTTTCTTCTCGAAATAGTGTATCTCATAGTTTTATACTTTCCTTCGAGAATATTGGGATTTACTATCGTACATTCTTCTCGCCGGTGAAGCCTACTTATAGTTCAATCGTTACAGTATCAACAAAAGTGGTAAATCTCATTATGGGACCGAGAAAATCCATATGATATAGTAGAATGCGAATTTCAATATCGAGTTTTGGTAAATGTGTGGTACAAGCAGCGGATTATTACTAAAATTTTATAGACAATATTGTACCTTTGTATTTGAGAAACGTACTTTTACAATAAAAGAAAAGTTCTGATTAAAACAAGATGGTGCTCTACATCATGATCAAAGAATAGTGTTAGCCGTGTTAAATGGCCGTTTTGCGGAATAATACATTAGTAGAGGTATGTAGGTCTGTGACATGGCTACCAGAATTGTAGGGTTTAAATTCATTAGATTCTTTCTTTTGACGTTATATGAAGTAAAAAGTTTACACAGCAGTAAAGTTCAATGGTAAAATACACCACGAAGATAATTAGCATTATGCGAATAAATTGAAATTTTGTACAAGATCAAGAGAATAAGAGACTACAAAGTATATCTGAATTGTCGTTTCGCTATAAATATGTCTACTTTACTATTTATAATATAAATTGGTTAACCAAATGAAATAGACTTATAACGTGTATGCCTTTTTTTTATTCAAAAATACCTACTAAATACGCAAATAAAGTTTTTAAATAAATTGTCGCCAACACACATACACATGTATAATACTATAGACTCCAATGCTCCGCAACCGCTGTGCCACGGCACACTAGTGTGCTGTGAGGTGATCTTGGCTGTGCCGCGATGATTTTCTCGAGAATAATTAAATTTTTTGACCACCACATTAGTTGGAAATGTCTCTAAGTTAAATATTCCTCTAACTTTTTGCCAATATGTAATTTCTCTGAGTCGAAATTATACACAAAACAAAAACATGTAGTTACATTGTGTAAGGTAAAAACGGTCAGGATAACGGTGGTGAGCGGTGGAATAAAATATAAACGTGGGCGGTTAAACAGGGTGAATCCTTGTATTTTGAACTATACTGCACGAGTGCTGATACAATTCTGTCCTTCCTGAAAAAACTAGTCAAGAGGACCCCCTTGACAATATGGCCTTTCTTAGCCTTGAGGCAAAACTATCCCTAGGAGGGGGAAACGCAGCAGAAGACTGCACATGGCCCACTCAAGCCTTCGCTTTTTGGACTTTTCGTATTGCGCCGCTCGAGCGTCGGCACCTTTGTGTCCGAGTGACGACGCACTTTTGTTCTATCTACCGAACCTATGACCGTTAATCAGTCGTCATCCAAACGCGAAAGAATAAAGACGTTGACCCACCGAACACCGCATTTTTAGGTAATATTATTGTTATACCCTTAAAAAATATGGACCAGTATTTACGAGGAAAATATTCGAATTCACTGGCAAATGATAATGAACCTAGCACAAGTGGTGCTGTAAAAAAACAGAAGATTTGGGAAAGAAAGTATAACGAAGACTACATTCGATATGGATTTTCGTGTTGTGATAAAGAAACACCACCCAAACCAGAATGCATCATCTGCGGAGAAATGCTATCTAACGAAGCAATAGTACCCAGTAAACTGCTTCGCCATCTAAATTCAAACCATCGCAGTTACGCTAAGAAGGATAAATCATTTTTTCTTAGGCTGTTAGATCAAAGGCGAAAACAAAGGCAATCACTGTTATCGTCAGTCACAGTTTCTGATAAAGCCATAGAAGCTAGTTACCATGTTGCAAGATTAATTGCACGTCAGAAAAAACCACATACTATTGGTGAGACACTCGTTAAACCAGCATGCATAGAAATTGTTAAATCCATGCTTGCGCCTAGAGAAGTTAACGAAGTGAAAAAAGTACCGTTGTCAGCTGATACTGTTAAAAAACGTATCAACGATATGTCGAGCGATATTTTAGGAATACTAATTGCAAAACTGAAAACGGCTCAGAAGTTTGCACTTCAAATTGATGAGCCAACAGACATTAAAAACCGAGCACAACTGATAGCTATTGTACGTTTCGTTGATGAGGGCACCATAACCATAAAAGAACACTATTTATTTTGCAACGAGTTTCCAGAGCAAACTACCGGCGAGGAAATTTTCCGAGTAACAGATGATTTTTTCAAAACCTATGATATTCCATGGAGTAATTGTGGTGGAGTAAATGGTGCTGCGGCAATGATGGGCAATAAAAAAGGTTTTATTTCGTGCGTAAAACGGCAAAATCCTAATATAGAAATTACACACTGTTGCATACATCGCGAAGCATTGATGATCAAGAACTTGCCAACAGAACTATTGCAAACGATGAATCAATGCATTACTATCATAAACATTATTAAATCAAGAGCCCTAAATTCGCGAATTTTTAAACTAATCTGTGCAGAAATGGGATCGGATTATGAATCCCTATTGTTTTACACTGAGGTACGTTGGCTATCCCGAGGCAAAGTTTTGGCTAGATTGTTTGAGCTTCGCAACGAGGCTCGTGAGTTTTTGTTAAAACAAAATATGACCGAACTACACCAACTTTTTGAAGATAATCACTGGATGGCCAAACTTGCGTATATGGCTGATATCTTTGAGCACCTGAATGAACTGAATAAAAAAATGCAAGGTCGAAGCGAAAATTATCTGACGTGTTCCGACAAGTTAATGGGGTTTAAAAATAAGCTTGAACTTTGGCAGAAAGAGTTACAAAAAGGATCTCTAGAAATGTTCCAAAGGACTTACAAGTCGATGATTAAAAACAAACAATTAATTCTGGATCTGACTCAACCACATTTAAGTTTGTTGCAAGAGAAATTTAATCACTATTTTTTCACAATTAATACGGAGCAATACAATTGGATAAGAAATCCTTTTCTAACCGATGCCGAAAATTCAACAGAAGCACTTTCCCTTCAAATTCGAGAGGAATTTATAGAATTGAGGAACGACGGGACGCTGAAACTCAACTTCAGTGAAATGCCATTGGCTAATTTCTGGATTTCAGTTAAGAAAGAATATCCTCAAATTTCTGACAAGGCTATTGCAATTTTGCTCCCTTTTTCTACGACATACTTATGCGAACAAAGTTTTTCGACACTGGTTCTAATTAAAAATGACAAACGATCGTGTTTAAAGGGTCTTGACCACGAACTTCGGGTAGCACTTTCTAATATAGAGCCAAATATAAAACGTATATGTTCATCAAAACAAGCTCAAATATCTCATTAATAAATTAGTTATTATGTTTAAATTAACATTGATTAAATAGGCGTAAGTAAATACCAAACAACAAACTTTATATTTAAATTTAAAGAGGAAATTTTTTTTACATGTAATCTATAACTATATATTTTTGTTCTTGTGTTGGTGTACAATTCAAATTGCTTTATATAAAACTTAAATAAAAGTAAATATCTACATACATAGAGCTATTTTATTCTGTTTTTTATCTAATAAAAACATATACGTATTATTGTAATTTATGTATTTGCAAGCTTTTACTTGTGGTGTGCCGCGGAATTGTCGAAAAAACGTTGGTGTGCCGTGGAAGATAAAAGGTTGCGGAGTACTGCCCTATACAATAGGGTATGTGGTAGTGGTGTGATTGATCTGTTTGCACTATGCAAAAGGTTATTTCGTTAGATGACATAAATTTAACCGATTGTAAGTGTATATGATGTCACTGGACATGTGAATACTCATGTTTAAAACAGTGTAAGAACTTTTTCGGTGGGTTTAGTTATCAGTTGTACATCGCATCTGATGAACGCTAGTGTGAATCAGCGTTAACAGATCGAATGGTTCTGCAATAGTAGCTCAGAGGAACGATCGATTCGGGTGAGAAAGCAATCGAACTGTCGTCCGTGGACGTTGCGATGGCTTGTTACATCAGAAGAAGTAGGCCGTAAATTTCATGATCTTATTCAAGTTGACGGTAGAACATCGATAGGAAGATATAGACTGGCAGTACGATGCTCGTTCTCTCACGAAACGCTGCTTCTTCGAATTTGTTCTAGCGTGACATTTCAACGATCGTTGACGTGAGAAGGAATAGGAAAACGTCGGACTGATCGCTTCGTCGGGTTCAGTTTATCGTTCAAGTTATGCTTTAGATTTCATTTCGCTGCTTTCACAACAAGCTTCATGCCATATGATTGTTCTGCATTAAAGTTTGTTAATAACAACGAGAAACTTATACACAATATTCAACCTCTGCAATTTTATTGGTGCATATATTAGATACTATTAAGAAATGTTATGATAATGCTATAAAGAGGAAAGGTCTTAAAAGATAAGTAGAACTTTTATTATATAGTTAAATGCAATTACGGCTACATCACTAATATACCTAAAAGAATCTCATTAAGTTTCACAGAGCAAATTATACACTGCACCCAACCTTCGATCAATCTAGATGCACCAAGATTGTCGTGTTATTGTTCTTTGTAATTACGAGGCATTTTGTTGGAGTCTAAAAATAAGGTTAAATTAAAATATTACGATGCGTTATGAATAAAAAAATGCAATCAAGTAATATCTATCTGAAATATTGTTTTAATAATGTTAATGCGTTTGTAATCCTATTTTACCCCGTCTGGTTTTGTGGTGAAACCACCCCTTGAAATTTTGGCTCGAAACGCCTATCTCGAAAACGGTAAGTCATACGAAAAAATTGTTAATGGGCGAGGTTAATGGTTTCTGACGTACAATAACATGGTGTTAAAAAATTTAACAAAATACAGTTTGTTTATAACAAAAAAAATTTATTAACTTAATTTTTCATTTTATTGAAATTTTCATAATGACAAAAAATGACGAGCATTTTATTCCAAATCCATTAGTATATAACATTTTAAAATTGCCTCTTACAGTTTTGCAGATTTTGATGATTTACATATTGCGCACACATCCACTATGGTAGTAGCCGTTCTAACTTTGATTTTAATGAAGCACCTTAGGCTTGCATTAAATTATACATTAACAAGTAACAAATATCAATGACAGTAACAAGTTTCTTAACAGCAATGAAAGGATTAATTGTTTTTATTATTCACCTATGACATCGTGGCAAAGGTGGAGCGATTTATAAATTATAAGTACATACAGTGTGTATAGCAATTATTCTATGTAGTTTCGACAATAGTGGTACTCGTCGAAAAAATGTTTGAGACATTCCTTGTCAGTATGCAATTTTTTAAATATTACAGATTACTGATACCACCATGACGAATTGAAAATAATTCTTTTACGAATTCATATTTTAATACATGACAAATAGCATAATTCATACCAAAAAGTATTATACTTACCTTAACAATATCAGCAATTATGAAGTTTATAATTCGGTGAAAATTCAACCAGAGCACTGACAAACATGTAAGAGTACGGTTGACTGAAGGTAGGGACTCGGGCCGGATTATGACCCGCAGACCTCTCGGTCTAAGGGCTGGGTCAGGTAAGGACCCAGCCAGGTGCTCGCGCGACATGGTCCTTGCCGGGTAGGAACCCCCAACTTGCGCCAGGGTCTTCCGAAGGCAAGAGTGGGGCGTCAAGGCTGGCATATAAGGACGCGTTAGAAGCACTGCGGGCAGAATTATAAAAATTGTGAGAATCGTGAGAATTATAAGAATTGTGAGAATCGTGAGAATTGTAAGGATTGTAGGAGAATAAATTGAACCGCGTAGTCAACGACGAAATAAATATAGTTTTTGAAATTATCGGGACGAAGCATTGTTTAAACTGAAAACCCCTTACAAACACAAAAAGTATTATAACGTGAAAAGGCACATATGCATCGCGATTATATTTTGTTTATGCACTGATCTAAATGACGTCAATTTATGGCTGCATACACGCGGGAATATTTCAAACCGTTTTAAAAATAATACTAGGTCCCAATTTTAACCATGTAAGTACATATCCGGTTTTGGCCGGGTTTCCTCTATATTGGTGGCTCAACTAACGGGGATCACCTAAATATCTGCCTAATTTTTTGTTGCATGAAGGAACTGTTCAGGACAAAGTTACACTATTTCAGGGGCACATGTAATCGTGATAACAGTTTTTTCTCAAAGTCATTTTTTTACGAAACTTCAATGTCATCGCTATTTTTTTTAAATGGAACCCTATATTTTTCTTTCAATATCCTTGTAGTGAGTGAAAAAACAAATTCAACGACCTTAATAATCATACCATTCTCATCATTCAATTTCAAGATATTTGCGTTTGAATGTAATTAAAATTTCCTAAGGATGATCACGATACTATTATATTTAACGCAGTGCTAAGAGTATAATATTTTCCGAGCGTCTGGAGAATGGCACAAATAATAATGATACTCAAGCCAGGCAAGGATCTCCAACAACTTGCGTCTTACAGACCAATCTCGCTACTTTCAGTGCTAACAAAAATCATGGAAAGAATAATTCTCAACCGATTGAAACCTATTATAGAAGATAAAATCTAATACCAGAGCACCAATTTGGATTCAGGGACAAAGACGCAACCATCGAACAAACGCACAGAATAATCAATGAAATAAATCATGCAATAGAAAATAAGCAATGGTACTCAGCACTTTTTATGGATATTGAAAAAGCCTTCAACAAGGTATGGCATATACATATAGTCCTAACTAGTACAAACTATTAAGGCTCATTTCCCCAAACAAATATACAATTTACTTTCGTTATGCCTGTATAATAGAACTTTCACAGTAAAAAATAAAGATGCACATTTATAAATGAAGAATATAAACGCAAGAGTTCCTCAAGGAAATGTCTTTGGACCAACCTTGTACACGATATACACAGACGACCAGGTCTGCTATTTTTGAGGGCTTCTAATTTAAATTCTTGTGTGTTTACTTTTCTTTTCGAAGCGATGTTGAGAACCAGAAGGTGTTTTATGGACGTAGAAACTCAACGCTTCTGCGTGTCATGCGCCTTACTGATGCCCGTACATTTCCTTCAATAGCAATTGATATGTCGTAAAGCCACTACACACACATGCACACATTTCAGTCACATTTGGATTGACCTGCCTCTGGGTCTCACACCCCCGCCACAATACCATGCCACCACTCTGTCGACTGGAGAAATCCAAGATGAGTCGTGTACTCGCTACTCATAGAGGACAGCCCAAGACGAAGAAGGGTTCCTATTCGTCACCATAGGCCACTCCGTCACCATACGTTTTAAGATAAAATAGAGAGGAAAGACCAACTCGCCCCAATTTTCACAAATTGTCCAAAAAGATTAAAATAGCAGTTTACAGTAAGAATAGTTCACACTTGTATATCCTATACCAAGAAATCATTTAACTCACACAATATTCGGTTGGCGTGTGAGAGACGCGGAACACAGTGTTCAACAAAAATAAGATTCGCGTCACAACAGACACTTTAACATAAAGTTTATGATATGGGCAAAATTTCCGATATTTTTGAGAACATCGAAATTGTCGTAAAGCATGTTATTAACTTTACAAAAAAAGCAGCTCAAGAGAAAATTGACACAATTTCTAAAAAGGCTAAAAAAGGAAAAAGGACTGCTAAAAAGTCACGAATAAATTAAGCAATACTCTTGTCAAGAGAATTTTGTTTTTATTTTTGTTTACCTCTACCCAGCTGTGGACACATGAATCTTAGGCTGATTTGTATAATGTATCAATAATGACACTTACTTCATTTTGTCCCTGATTATCTCATCTGGTTCCCATACAAGGCACATATTATCCCACATGAGGTGTAACATAGAAAAGATTAGTGTTCAAGAAAAAAAGGTTTATTTAAGTTCTTAATTCCCGTGATCTCAACTTTATTGCTCAAATTTAACCATGAATGTGCGTATGCTGATTCTAAAAATGCTTTAATACATATTACATGAACAATGTATTTGATTTTATTTCCGCTTCTCCTTAGCGTTCCTCTATATGTATAATTGGAGATTTTACTTTCGCATAATTACTAATTAAATCTACACCATGGAAATATTCTTATGTGTATATATTCATACAAGAAACTGCCCGTTAATAATATATTTTACATTATAATGTAAGTTCAAATTTTTCAGCTGTAATATTACTCTTAAATATATATTTTTAATAAAGTGTTGTTCACTTTAGTTCATAGGTCATATCACTTCATTTTGGTATTTATGTATTAGAAACAGTATAACAAATTTTGATAAACGATTAAATGCTTCTTAATTTCTAAATAAAATTAGGAAAAGTATCATGACGTATATTATACAAAAATATTGAAAACAATAATAGAGATATACGTTTTATGTTAGCGTAGCGATTTACGACACGGACGAGGTAAAAAGCTAGTTTTGAGCTTAAGACTTCAGTTTATTGTCAGCATGCAGGTATTTAGAGGATTAGAATACGTCCCAGCGAGAGAAATTGAAGTTTATACTTTAGAACTTTTAAAAATATCACTTCTTTCATCCTCAATAGCCTTCTTATTTCTGAAGGTGAGTCAAAGCAATTAGTTCTAATGGTTAGAAACAAGAAAAAGGCAAAACCTGTAGAAAATTCCGTGCTGTCGCTAAAACTTCGTCATTTTCAACTTACAGGAGACAGAAAATTCCGATTTTTTTAAAACATTTTAAGTATATAGGAGACCTGAATAGCTTGGTGACATCGCCTCAACACAAAAGAGATACAAAAATACAGCATCGTATTTAAAAAACTATACATGTCCTTGAAATCTCATCTACGCCTTCACCCACGCAAATAATATTTACATCACATTATTACAAATAAGGGAAATATTCCTAGTGGACAAAGTATTTGGCCCACCCTATATGTGTTCAGTAAAAGCACCGCCATGTTCGAAACACGCATATATACGGTCGGTGAACATTTAACATGTACTTTCAACACAAACAATATATTAACCCTTATCCAGTCAAAGTGAGTCCAATGGATTTACACGCCTAACTTTTCAAAAATTTTTTGAACAGTACTTGAAGAATCTAAAATTCCTTTTATGAATTATTCTATTGTATCAACTGAATTATAGTCCTGTAATTAAAGAGTGTTAAAGATTCTTGCGGAAGCAAACAGAACATATTTAAATAATATTATTGCATAAATAAACAGTAGGAGTCCTCCAGACACTATGAGCTATTTTTCCAAAAACCTCCAGGTACTTACATATGTTATATTATTAGTTATAGGTGCACAACTGAGTTTTTACTCGATATTTAAAAAATAATAATGTATACAGTTCTCTTCCAGCTATCGAGGCAATAAGACCGTTCGCGTGTGCCCCTGTGCAAGTGGTTTGTTTGTGTTTGCAATAACGACCCAGCTCTGTATAATCTAGAATTTCAGTTTCATCACCTAAATCCATGTTCAATTTATGAACGAGTGTGGATCTATGAGAGGGAAAATGATCTCTAAGTACAGGGATCACGATCTTGCCCTACCATGCCCAAACCAATAAACCATGTACCTCAACTGAACCAAGAACCATCCCGACGAACATATGTTGAAATTATCACTAACTGTACCTTTCCCAAAAAGACCAGGCAATAGTTATGGATTCAGTAGAAGGATTGTCCATCACAGATTATGCAAGTGCCATTGATAAAATAGTAGGGTTCAGCTCCATTAAGTTTATTCACGTATTTCAAATTCACGAGTATGCCTTTACCTAGTCTCGAAATAAAGAGTCGGTGAGTTAATAGGTAAGTACAAGAATATCTCTATTAATAATATGATGTGGGAGTAAGGCCATTGATCTCTCCGTCACAACGAATTATTTTGTCGAATACATCCCCCACCATACCATATGAAATCTTAGAAAACACCTTCGTACGAGCAGAGGTCAAAAAGTTTGCGGAATGGAGGAGAAGGAGGTTGGAAAAATGATGGTATTATTTTTCTTCGTCAATGTATTTCCCCTTAATCTCAACACATTTCTCAGATTTCTGAATTAATTTATTTATTCCCTCATAAAAATGTATTTTTCCTTTCGCCTCAAAATGGTCTGAAATCGCAGACTTGACTTCTTCATCGCCCCCAAACTTCTTCCCACAGCAACACACCTTTGCTCCACTTTCCTTTCCTTTTCTTCTTTATAGCTGTTTTCAATTCTTCCAGCAGACAAGCATAGTATTTTTCCGTTATTGTCACACACTTATCCTTGTTATCAATCAACAGGATACCCTCTGTATCCCAAAAAACTGTGGCCATGATCTTTTCGATTGACTGCGACACTTTAAATTTCTTGGGAAGTATGTACCCTTTTTATGCTACTGCATTGACTGTTGCTTCGATTCAGGCTCATCATGATGAATCCAAGTTTTATCTCCAGTAACAATTCGGTGCAAAATTTGGTCTTTGTCCTCTCCACAGAGGTCTAAAAACTCGCGTGAACACTCGATACGTTGCTGTTTTTAAAGCGGCGTGAGCATTGGAAGCACCCATCTTGCGCTGACTTTTTACATGCCAAGATGTTGATGAAGAATGTTAAAAACGGTTGTAGAGGATACTCCACCCATCACTGCCCGTTGCTTCTTCTTCAAACAGGCATCGTCCAATATTAATTCCTCCACTTTTTCCGCGATTTCCACCGAGGTTATCCCGACAAGCCGCCCTGAGCGGGGGGGATCGTCTTCAATCGAATCCCCACTTTGTTTGCAAAGACAATGCCACTTGTAACCCACGGTTTTTTCAGGGCAAGAATCCCCGTAAACCATTGACATTTCTTCCAGAATGATTTGAGGTGGTTTACCTTGTTTTGCAATGAGTTCTATGACGACATGAAACTCAATTTTCTGCGTGCTTGGAA
This sequence comes from Habropoda laboriosa, assembly GCF_001263275.1. NCBI lineage: Eukaryota > Metazoa > Arthropoda > Insecta > Hymenoptera > Apidae > Habropoda > Habropoda laboriosa. The sequence continues at coordinate 4,836 of NW_017100524.1, read as the reverse complement.
TTTTCTTTCTGATTGGCTTGCTTAATAGACAATAACTCGAAATTTAATTACCCGATCGAGTTGAAACTTGGTATTTATACTAAAAAGAAGTCATAAAATAACCCATTGTGAGCAGGCTACCCCCCTCCATTATGCGAACTTTAGATCCACCCTCATAAATAACCACATCTAAACCACGTTTAAGATGTCCTTTTTGAAAGCGAGTCTCCAAGATCCGGGGTTTTCTCATGTTCTAAGTTATAGTCGCCAAATATACGTAAACCCGGAAGGTGCACCTATAATCCCAGAATCGTTCATTGGTACGCATGAAGAAACGCAGTATGTATAGAGTATTCGTAACCACGGATAAGCCTAACTATTTCCACTGTAACGAAAAGTGTCTAATGCTAAGCTTTGTCCAATAGGAGAAAACGAAAATAACAGTTTATCCCCCATGGCAGAAAATAAAGAAGAAAACCGTGACGACTATACCGACACATGATATTAAAGGTTCCGGTCCACCACCAAAAATAGAGGAACCGACCTTACCACAAACTTCAAACAAAAGAGCACACTGTACGTCCACTGCTGTCACTAAATACTATTATTATCCCTACAAACAATAGCAATACAGCGACACCGATCGCAGCATTACCCAAAAAATCTAATACTCTACCAGTTAACATACGGAGCAACACTACTAAACGCAGGAAAATTAAAGTTGAAACGACTGACCAAATAAAGGAAATGCTTGAACCGGCCAAAGCCCTAGTCAACGTTAACGGACACAGGATTTCACTAAATTTCTATCAACTTCTGAGCTTTCTTGTAAACACTTTCGGAACTGAAAACGTACTTGAAATTGGACGCGAGTAAACACACGATACATTGGCCGTGATTATGATGTTAGAAGAAATAAGTATATCCCCATCTTAAGGGTATCCTGTTGATTGATAACAAGGATAAGTGTGTGACAATAACGGAAAAATACTATGCTTGTCTGCTGGAAGAATTGAAAACAGCTATAAAGAAGAAAAGGAAAGGAAAATGGAGCAACGGTTAATTATCGACTGCTCATCTGTTACCGATTGCTTGCGCGAGACTTGATCGTCACTTACAGTTCATAGAAGAATAAGTACAGTAGCCTTACTCTACCGTGATTGGCTGGCTATCAGTGAAGACGTAAGAGTAAGAGCGATAGCCTTATTCTATCGCTATTGGCTGATTAACAACAAGACATCACAATTTCTTCTAAGTACATTTCCCACTTCTAGGCATTAAGGCACGCTTGAAGCCTCAAGTTTGCTTTATCAGACAATATACATTATCTTTTTAATTAAGTTATTTACTGTCGCATCAACTACTCTGGTTATTAGCGACTACGGTAACTATTATATTATTCTTGTCAATAGATGCGTCTCTTTTAGGAATTTGATGAGATTCTCTATCTTGTTTTTGTTGAAATTGTCCTTTAGGGGTGAACAGATTTTGAAGCGGGTACGATGATTTCTGTATTTCGAGCAGTATAGGAGTAAATGTTCTACTGTAATTATCTGGTCACATTCGTTGCAGAAAGGTGCTGGGTTTTCAGACAGTAGGTACGAGTGGGTGACATTCGTGTGGTCGATTGTAAGCCTAGAAATAGCCACCTGTCCTGTCGTTGATAGTTTGCTGAATATTTGGGTGTTCAGTCATCAGTTTCTTTTTTGAGTAATTTATTAAGTCTTCAAAATGTAGGCTTGTATATGTATCCAGGCATGGATCGGTGGGTGCCTCTTTTGCTGCTTGGTCAGCTTTTTCATTACCCGTAATTCCAATATGTGAGGGAATCCAGATTAGTGTCACCTTTTTGCCACATTGCACTAATTTTGCGTGCGTTTCCAAGATTTGTAGGATAGTGTCATTTGTGATAGTTTTATTGTTGACTGATGATATTGTACTTCTGGAGTCGGACAGTATCGCTACCTTCTGTTAGTGTTCGTCTTCGGTTATGGTAAGTGCATGTTTGATGGTCATAAGTTTCGCCGCATATATAGATGCTGTTTCTGGGAGCTTGACTTTTATTGTGGATCGTGGTGTGACTACCGCATATCCAGTACCCAAATGGTTCTTTGAACCATCGGTATATACACATATACGGGTATATTCCTGGTATTTATTTGGAAGTTCGCTAGTTAGAGACGTAAATAATACTTCACAGTTAGTATCAGATGTTGACTTGAATATGTGGTATTGTCCAAGACGGGGATTTTGGTATTCTTCTGTAGATGGTATTGGAAAGCTTGATATTTAGTTCCTGTTCTATGATATATACATTGTACTAGAATGGTTTTGGGTAATTGTTATGTTGGTGATATTGTATGCTAAATCGTTTTGAAAAGGTATTTAGGTTTATGGGTCTGTTGGGGGTCGTTGAATTTTTGATTGCTTGGGCGGTACAGACGATTTTTCTTCTTACAGTGAGTGAGTTTCATTGGCTTATTTGAAGATGCTTAAGGTAGGGCTGGTTCTAAACGCTCCTATAATCGTTCGAATTGCCGCGTAGTGTACAGAGACCAGTAGTTTGAGAAGCAAGCGGCACGCAGAGTTGTATGTAATTGCTCCATAATCAAACTTAGATCTGATAAGTGCTTTGTAGGTGTTCATGAGAGTGTTTTATTCAACTCCCCAGATGTTTGCTGCAATGATTTTTACGATACTCAGCCGGGAGAAACAGTCCTTTTTTAATTTCGTTATAGGTTTTTCCACGTTACTTTTGGGTCAAATGTTACTCCTAGAATTTTAACATTGTTCGCTTGATTGAGCATAGTATTGCCTAGGCATAATTTTACATTGTTTTGTTTTTGCTGTCTGGAGAAAACAATAATTTTTGATTTGGCTTAGGAGAACTTGAAGCCTAAGGAGTTTGACCACTTATATATGTAGTTTGTTCAGTACACGTTGCAATGATTTGTTTACTTCGAGACCCCAGAGAAGTCTAGAATTAATGAGATTTCCATTATCTTGCACAAGGTGTTCGTCAATGAAATGGGTTAGTAACTGTCCGGCACTGTAAGATTTTTCCCTGGTTTGACGATCGGAACGACCGTTGCATCCTTCCAGGTTTCTGGGAATAATCCACTTCCCCAAATATAGTTGTAAAGATTTAACAAGTAATGTCATCCGTTGGTGGGAAGGTTTACCAAGAGGTTAGGTTAGGGATTCCATCGGGGCCTGGACTGGTATTTTTACATTTCGTTAGAATCGTCTCCAGTTCTTTTTCGTTAAAAAGGAAGTTAATGACTCCTAGATCTTCACTATTTATTTCTGGGTAACTCACCATTAACGGTAGTAACTGATTTATTTGGTTTTATTAGGAACTCGATGGTACTTTTGTGAAAGTTTCCTTGTACTGCCTTTAATTTATTCCATACTGCTTTTGTAGGGATCGAGTTGTTTAATGATGACACAAATTCGAACCATGATTGTTTTTTGCCTTTTTAAATTATTCTCCTTGATTCAGA
>NW_017100524.1:0-1000 GCF_001263275.1 Habropoda laboriosa | reverse complement strand
CAGACTTACGTTTTTTTTTTTTTAATAAGATAAGGTTTTCTATAGTTTTGTGCCGTTTGTATCTATCGAAGGTTTATTTGGTGTTTTTTTATAGCTGCTTGACAGGTTTTGTTCCGCCAAGATTCTTTAATGTTGTCTGTGCTTTAGATTTATGGATAGAGCCATCTGCTACGTCTTTTATGGTGGATACGAATTTTTCTAATAGATTATCAATTTTTATTGCTTCTGTAGGAGATGGTTGAACGAGTTCCAGGATTGTGGAGTAGATTATGTGACGATATTTATCCCAATCAGCTGACTTAAAGTTCCATCACGGCGACAGGGCCTGGGAGCTTTTAGAACGATTTGAAAAGTCTTTCGTTAGGATAGGGAAGTGATCACTATCAAATAGTTCAGTGCTTGTTTCGCATTCGCAGTTACACACAATGTTTGTGCTACGGAATGTTAGATCGATTGTACTAAAGGATCCGCTAGCTATATTAAAGTGCGTTAGATTAGCATCATTGAGGAGGATTGTGCTTTGACCTAGCATCACGTTTTCAGTAATTTCTCCTCTTATCATATCTTATAAGACCTGTAGGTTGGGTAGACGGCGGAAGAAATCCTTTAGGTTCCATTTTAGGATAGTGATAGACATATAACTAGTCCGTCAGTGATAGTCCGTTGAGATCGGAGTGCTAGTCAGGACAATATTGTCGTTAAGAAGTGGTAGAGAGTTTTGTAATTTAGCTCCAAGTTTACCAGAGGTTCTGTAAAGTCTATTCTTAATGCTTCTTCCCTTAAGGTGGGGATATACATATTTCTTCTAACATCATAATCACGGCCAATGTATCCTATGTTTACTCGCGTCCAATTTCAAGTACGTTTTCAGTTCCGAAAGTGTTTTCAAGAAAGCTCAGAAGTTGATAGAAATTTAGTGAAATCCTGTGTCCGTTAGCGTTGACTAGGGCTTTGGCCGGTTCAAGCATTTCCTTTATTTGGTCAGTCGTTTCAACTTTAA
>NW_017100523.1:0-816 GCF_001263275.1 Habropoda laboriosa | reverse complement strand
TTTGTAGTTCTGCAAAACGTGGGTTGTCGCGGGAAAACAGCAGTATTATAGTTTAAATTTGTTGAAACACTATTTACGTGGCGAAACATACAAAATAAAAAGAAAACACTCGATTGCAGTATGCAAAATAAAGAGAAAACAGTCGACTGCATTACAGCAAAACGTGGATTGTCTCGAGAAAACAGCTGTATTTAAGTTTATATTCCATAGAACTCGTTTTACGTGGCGAAACATGCAAAATAAAGAGAGAACAGTCGTCTGCATAACTGCAAAACGTGGTTTGTCGCGGGAAAACAGCAGTATTACAGTTTATATTCATTAGAACTCGTTTTACGTGGCGAAACATGGAAAATAAAGAGAAAACAGTCGTTTGTAGTACTGCAAAACGCGGTTTGTCGCGAGAATACAGCAGTATTTCAGTTTATATTCGATAAAACAGGTTTTACTTGGTGAAACATGGAAAATAAAGAGAAATCAGTCGTTGGTAGTACTGCAAAACGTGCGCTGTCGCGGGAAATCAGCAGTATTTCGGTTTATATTCGTTAGAACACGTTTTACGTGGCGAAACATACAAAATAAAAAGAAAACACTCGATTGCAGTACTGCAAAACGTCTTTACAGCGAGGAAACAGCATATTACAATTTATATTCGTTAAAACACGGTTTACGTGGCGAAACATGCAAAATAAAGGGAGAACAGTCGTCTGCAGAAATGCAAAACGTGGTTTGTCACGGGAAAACAGCAGTATTACTGTTTATATTCATTAGAACTCGTTTTCCGTGGCGGAATATGCAAAATAAAGAGGAGTCAGTCAT
>NW_017100522.1:0-567 GCF_001263275.1 Habropoda laboriosa | reverse complement strand
CCATCGCTGAGAGAAAATTCGACGCCGATGTCCAGAATGCATAACAGAAATGTACTCCATTTACAGAACCAGTACCGTACCGGAACGTTACGTGAAAATGGCGAAAAAATAATATCTCTCGCGTGACGTTATATGTATATATTCGATTCATTTAACAGTAACACGGGAACCGTTTGAGCAATTGAAAAAACAAACAACAACTTTGTATCCGGTACCAAAAGAAGGTAAGGTTTCGTTGGTCACGTTTAGTTTTAGGAACTATATTTATCGTCGAAATATTTAATTATCTGTATTTTCCCCAACATCGAAGTTCGAAAATTCGACGCCACGTCCAGAATGCATAGTAGATTCAAACACCATTAGAGTACGAATATCGCAGCAGTATGTTATGTGCAAGTCGCGAAGAACGACAATCGCCTAGCCGACGTTATAGGTGTATATTCGCTTCGTTTAACAGTAACAGGGCAACGTTTGAGCTATTGAAAAAACAAAGCACACCGTTTAATTCGGTATCAAGAAATGGTAATATTTCGTTGGTCACATTTAGTTTTCGGAATTATTTTTAAC
>NW_017100521.1:0-230 GCF_001263275.1 Habropoda laboriosa | reverse complement strand
TGACAAAACAAACCACACCTTTGTATTCGGTACCAAACAAAGGTAAGATTCCGTTGGGAACATTTATTTCTTGCAAATATTTCAAACGACGAAATATTTAATCATCTGTATTTTCCTGCGACATCGTAGTTCCAAAATTCGACGCCGGCGTTCAGAATGCAAAGCAGAACCCTTCGCCATTTAGAGGACCGGAATCGTCCCAGTATGATATGCGAACGTCGCGAAGAACT
>NW_017100520.1:29128-29799 GCF_001263275.1 Habropoda laboriosa | reverse complement strand
ATTTCAATAGCTCACACGGTTGCCGTGTTACTGTTAAACGAAGCGAATATACAAATATAACTTCGGCTAGGTGATTGTAGATCTTCGCGATTATCACGTGACGTACCAGTACGATACTCTTACTCAAAATAGAGTATGATTCTGCTATGCATTCTGGACATCGGCGCCGAACTTTCGAACTACGATGTGGGGGCAAATACAGATAATTTAATGTTTCGACTTTAAAAATAATTCCTAAAACTAAATGTGACCAATCAAATCTTACCATTTTTTTGGTACCGAATACGAAGTAGTGGTTTGTTTTTTCAATAGCTCAAACGGTTTCCGTGTTACCATTAAACCAAGCGAATATACACAGTTAACGTGGCATATAGAGATAGTATATCTTCGAGATTTTCACGTAACGTACCGGTAAGATACTCGTACTCGAAATGTAGTACGATTCTGCTATGCATTCTGGACACCGGCGTCATATTTTCACACTACGATGTGGGAGGAAAATACAGAAAATTAAATATTTCGACGTTCAAAATAATTCCTAAAACTAAATGAGACCAAAGAAATCTTACCTTCTTTGGTACCGAATACAAAGTTTGGGTTTGTTATTTCAATAGCTCGAACGATTCCGGTGTTACTGTTAAACGATGCGAATATACACATATAACGTCGCA
>NW_017100520.1:20306-25213 GCF_001263275.1 Habropoda laboriosa | reverse complement strand
AATTAAATATTTCGACTTTAGACATAATGGTAACAAATAAATAGACCCAACTAAATCTTATCTACTTTCGTACCGAATACGAAGCAGTGGTTTGTTTTTTCAATATCTTACACGGTTGCCGTGTTGCTGTTAAACGAAGCGAATATACACATGTAACGCCGCACATGGTTATAGTAGTTCTTAGCGACCTGCGCATATCATACTGGGACGTTTCACTTTCTCTAAGTGGCGTACGGTTCTTCCATGCATTCTGGACGCCAGCGTCGAATTTTCGAACTGCGATGTGGGGGAAAACACGAATAATAAAATATTTCGACGTTAGAAATAATTACAACAAATAAATGTTCCCAACAAAATCTTACCTCTTTCTGCTCCCGAAAACGAAGTGGTGTTTGGTTCTTCAATATCTCACACGGTTGCCGTGTTACTGTTAATCGAAGCGAATGTGCACCTATAACGTCGGCTAGGGGATAGTAGTTCTTCGCGCCTATCACAACACATACTGCGGCGACATTCGTACTCTAATGGAGATTGATTCTGCTATGCATTCAGGACGTGGCGTCGAATTTTCGAACTACGATGGTGGCGGAAAATACAGATAATTAAATATTTCGTCGTTAGAAATAATTCCAACAAATAAATGTTCCCATCGAAATCTTACCTTTTTTTGGTACCAAATACAAAGGTGTGGTCTGTATTTTCAATAGATCAAAAGGTCCCGTATTACGGTTAAACAAACCGAATATACACCTATAACGTCGCACTTGGAAATAGTATTTCTTGGCTATTTTCACGTAACGTACCGGTACGATAATCTTACTCTAAATGGAGTACGTTTCTGCTATGCAGTCTGTATATCGGCCCCGAATTTTCGAACTACTATTTTGGGGGAAAATACAGATAATTAATTATTCCGACGTTAATAATAATTCCTAAAACTAAATCAGACCAACGAAATCTTACCTTTTTTGGGAACCGAATACAAAGTTGTGGTTTGTTTTTTCAATAGCTCAAACGGTTCCCGTGTTACTGTTAAACGAAGCGAATGTACACATATAACGTCTCGCTTGGATATAGTATTTTTTAGCCATTTTCACGTAATGTATCGGTACGATACACGTACTCTAAATGGTGTTTGATTCCGCTATGCATTCTGGACGTGGCGTCGAATTTTCGAACTACAAATGGTGGGGGAAAACACAGATAATTAAATATTACGACTTTAGACATAATTGCAACAAATAAATAGACCCAACCAAATCTGACCTTTTTTTGGCACCGAATACGAAGGTGTGGGTTTATTTTTTTAATAGCACAAACGGTTGCCGTGTTACTGTTAAACGAAACGAATATACACCTATAACGTCGGCTAGGCGATAGTAGTCCTTCGCGACTATAGCAAAACCTACTGCGGCGACATCCGTACTCTAAATGGGGTTTGATTCTGCTATGCATTTTGGACACCGGTGACGATTTTTCGAAATACGATGTGGGGGAAAATACAAATAATTAAATATTTCGTGGTAAAAATAATTCCTAAAACTAAATGTGACCAACGAAATCTTACCTTTTCTTTTGGTACCGAATACCAAGTTTGGGTTTGGTGTTTCAATAGCTCAAACGGTTCCCGTGTACCAGTTAAACGAATAGAATATAAACATATACCGTCACGTTTGAGATATTATTTCTTCGCGATTTTCACGTAACGTACCGGTACGGTACTCGAACTCTAAATGGAGTACATTTCTGCTATGCATTCTGGACACCCGAGTCGAATTTTCGGACTGCGAAGTGGGGGAAAATACAAATAATTAAATGTTTCGTCGTTAGAAATAATTCCATCAAATAAATGCTCCCAACAAAATCTTACCCTTTTTTGGTACCAAATAAATAGTTTCGGTTTGATATTTCATTAGCTTATCGGTTGCCGTGTTACTGTTAAACGATGCGAATGTACACCTTTACGTCGGGTAGGCGATAGTATTTCTTCGCCACGTTCACATTACATGCTGCGGCAACTCTCGTACTCAAAATTGCGTACGATTATGCTATGCATTTTGGACATCGGCGTCGAATTTTAGAACTACGATGGTGGGGGCAAATACAGATAACTAAATATTTCAACTTTGAAAATAATCCCTACAGCTAATTGTATCCAACGGAATCCTATAATTTTTTGGCCTCGAATATAACTTTGTGCTTGTTTTTTCAATATCTCACACGGCTCCCTTGTTACTGTTAAACGAAGCGAATGTACACATATAACGTCGCACATGGTTAAAGTATTACTTCGCGACCTTCGCATATCATACTGGGACGATTCTCGTCCTCTAATTGGAGTACATTTCTGATCTGCATCCTGGACAATGGCGTCGAATTTTCTCTCTACGATGGTAGGGGCAAATACAGATAAATATATATTTCGACTTTAAAAATATTCCCTACAAACAATTGTTCCCAAAGAAACCTTACCGTTTTTTGGTACCGAATACAAAGGTGTGCTATGTTATTCAATCCTCAAACGGCGCCGATGTTACCGTTAAACGAAGCGAATATACACATATTACGTCGCGCTTGGAGATAGTATTACGCCGCGATTTTCACGTAACTTACCGGTACGATACTCGTACTCTAAATGGAGTACGCTTCTGCTAAGCATTTTGGATATCGGCGTCGAATTTTCGAACTACGATAGTGGGGCAAATGCATATAACTAAATATTTCGACCTTAAAAATAATCCCTTCAACTAAATGTATACAGTTAATCTTACAATTTTATGATCCCGAATATAATGGTGTGCTTTGTTATTCAGAGCTCTAACGGTTCCCGCCGTACTGTTAAACGAAGCGAATATACACATATTACGTCGCGCTTGGACAATGTATTTCTTCGCGATATGCACGAAACGTACCAGTACGATAATCGTACTTATAATAGATTACGGGTGACAGCGGTGGAACAAGCCGTGCACACACCCTTTTCATAACAATGTATACAACGAAATCTGACAATATTTTAATCCCGAATATAATGGTGTGCTTGGTTCTTCAATATCTTACACGGTTGGTTTGTTACTCTTAAACGAAGCGAATGGACACCTATAACGACGGCTAGGCGATGGTATTTCTTCGCGACCTTCGCATAACATACATGGACGATTCACGTCCTCTAAATGGCCAACGGTTCTGCTATTCATTCTGGATGCCGACGTCGACTTTTCTATCTACGATGTGGGGGAAAATACAAATAATTAAATATTTCGTCGTTCCAAATAATTCACAACTAAATGTGACCAACGAAACCTTACCTTTTTTTGGTGCCGAATACAAAGTTGTGGTTTGTTAGTTCATTACCTCACACGTTTGCCCTGTTATTGTTAAACGAAGCTACTATACACATATAACGTCCCTCATGGAGATAGTATTTCTCCGCGATATTCACGTAGCGTACCGGTACTGTAATCGTACTCTAAATAGAATACGTTTCTGCCATGCATTCTGGACATCGGCGTCGAATTCTCGAACTACGATGTGGGGGAAAATACAAATAAGTAAATATTTCGTCGTTACAAATAATTCCAACAAATAAATGTTCCCATCAATATCTGACCTTCCTTTGTTACCGAAAACAAAGGTGTGGTTTGTTTCCTCAATAACTCAAACGGTTCCCGTGTTACTGTTAAACGAAACGAATATACACATATAACGTCGCACATGGTTATAGTAGTTCTGCGCGACCTTCGCAAATCATTCTGGGACGATTTTCTGCCTCTAAATGACCAACGGTTCTGCTATGCATATTCGACGCCGGCGTCGAATTTTCGAACTACGATGTGGGGGAAATTACAAATAATTAAATACTTTGTCTTTAGAAATGATTCCAATAAATAAATGTTCCCAACGAAACCTTACCTTTTTTTGGTACCGAATACAAAGGTGTGTTCTGTTTTTTCAATAGATCAAAAGGTCCCGTGTTACTGTTGAACAAAACGAATATCCACCTATAACGTCGCGCTTGGAGATAGTATTTCTTCGCGATTTTCACGTAACGTACCAGTGCGATAATCGTACTATAAAAAGAATACGTTTCTGCTATGCATTCTGGACATCGGCGTCGAATTTTCGTGAAACGATGGCGGGGGCAAATACAGATAACAAAATATTTCGGCTTTAAAAATATTCCCTACAAATAAATGTTCCCAACGAAATCCTACCTTTTTTTGTTACCGTATACGAAGGTGTGGTTTGCTCCTTCAATAGCACAATCGGTTCCCGTGTTACCGTTAAACAAAGCGAATATACACTTATAACGTCGCGCTTGGAGATAGTATTTCTTTGCGAATTTCACGTAACGTACCGGTACGATACACGCACTCTGAATGTAGTATGATTCTGCTATGCATTCTGGAATCCGCCGTCGAATTTTCGAACTACGATGTGGTAGGAAAATACAGATAATTATATATTTCGAAGTTAAAAATAATTCCAACATATAAATGTTCCCAACGAAGTCTTACCTTGTTTTTGGAACCGAATACAAAGATGTCGTTTGTTTTTTTAATAGTTCAAACGGTTCCCGTGTTACTGTTAAACGATGCGAATATACAAATATAACGCGGCTCGGTAATAGTAGTTCTTCGCGACATTCACATATCATACTGCGGCAACACTCGTACTCTAAATGGAGTACGATACTGCTATGCATTCTTGACATCGTCGACGAATTTTCGAAGTACGATGATGGGGGAAAACACAGATAATTAAATATTTCGACTTTAAAAGTATTCCCTCTAAATATTTCGTTCCCAACGAAATCTTACCTTTTTTTGGTCCCGAAAACGAAGGTGCGGTTTGTTTTTTCACTAGCACAAACGGTTCCCGTGTTACTGTTAAACGAAGCGAATATA
>NW_017100520.1:18360-19596 GCF_001263275.1 Habropoda laboriosa | reverse complement strand
TGTGGCCAACGAAATCATACCTCTTTTTGAACCCGAATACAAAGGTGTGCTTGGTTCTTCAATATCTCACACGGTTGCAGTGTTACTGTTAAACAAATGGAATATACACCTGTACGGTCGGCAAAGCGATAGTAGTACTTCGCGACTTTCACATAACATACGGCGGCGATATTCGTACTCTAATGATGTTTGATTCTGCTATGCATTCTGGACGCCGGCGTCGAATTTTCGAACTACGATGTGAGGGAAAATACAGATAATTAAGTATTTCTGCGTTAAAAATAATTCCTAAAACTAAATGTGAACAACGAAATCTTACCATTTTTTGATACCGAATACAAAGGTGTGCTTGGTTCTTCAATATCTCACACGGTTGCAGTGTTACTGTTAAACAAAACGAATATTCACCTATAACGTCGCGCTTGGAGATAATATTTCTTCGCGATTTTCACATAACGTACCGGTACGATACTCGTACTCGAAATGGAGTACGATTCTGCTATGCATTCTGGACTCCGGCGTCCAATTTTCCAACTACTATGTGGGGGAAAATACAGATAATTAAGTATTTCTGCGTTAAAAATAATTCCTAAAACTAAATGTGAACATCGAAATCTTACCATTTTTTGATACCGAATACAAAGGTGTGCTATGTTATTCAAGGCTCAAACGGTTCCGGCGTGACTGTTAAACGATGCGAATATACACATATAACGTCGCACATGTTTAAAGTAGTTTTTCGTGACCTTCCCATATCATACTGGGACGATTCTCGTCCCCCAAATGGCGTACGGTTCAGCTAGGTATATTGGACATCGGCGTCCAATTCTCTCTCTACGATGGTGGGGGCAAATACAGATGATTAAATAGTTCGACTTCAAAAATAATTCCTAAATCTAAAAGTGACCATCGAAATATTACCATTTCTTGTTACCGAATACAAAGGTGTGCATGTTTCTTCAATATATCACACGGTTGCCGTGTTACTGTTAAACGAAGCGAATATACAAATACAACGGCGGCTAGGTGATAGTAGATCTTCGCGATTATCACGTAACGTACAGGTACGATACTCTTACTCCAAATAGACTATGATTCTGCTATGCATTCTGGACATCGGCGCAGAATTTTGGAACTACGATGTGGGGGAAAATACAGATAATTAAGTATTTCGACATTAAATATAATTCCTAAATCTAAATGTGACCAACGAAACCTTACCTTTTTTTGGTTCCG
>NW_017100520.1:16677-17799 GCF_001263275.1 Habropoda laboriosa | reverse complement strand
TACCTCTTTTTGATACCGAATACAAAGGTGTGCTTGGTTCTTCAATATCTCACACGGTTGCAGTGTTACTGTTAAACAAATGGAATATACACCTGTACGGTAGGCTAGGCGATAGTAGTACTTCGCGACTTTCACATAACATACTGGGGCGAATCTCATCTTCTAAATGGCGTTCGGTTCTGCTATGCATTCTGAACTTCGGCGCCGAATTTTCGAATTACGTTGGTGGGGGCAAATACAGATAACTGAATATTTCGACTGGAACAATAATTCCTCAAATTAAATGTGACCAACGAAATAGAACCATTTTTTAATAACGAATACAAATGTGTGCTTAGTTCTTCAATATCTCACAGGGCTGCCGTGTTACTGTTAAACGAAGCCAATATACACATATAATGTCGCGCTTGTAGATAGTATTTTTTCGCGACGTTCACTTAACGTACCGGGACGATACTCGTACCCTAAGTGGAGTACGATTCTGCTATGCATTCTGGAAAATGGCGTCGTATTTTCGAACTACGAAGTGGGGGATAATACAGATAAATAAATATTTCGACGTTAAAAGTAATTCATTCAGCTAAATCTATCCAACGAAATCTTACCTTTTTTTGGTACCGAATACAAAGTTGTGGTGTGTTATTTCAATATCTCACACGGCTGCCGTGATACTGTTAAACGAAGCGAATATACAGCTATAACGTCGTGCTTGGAGATAGTAGTTCTACGCGACATTAACATAACATACTGCGGCGATATTCGTACTCCAATGGTGTTTGATTCCGCTATGCATTCAGGACGTGGCGCAAAATTTTCGAACGGGCAAATACAGATAATATAAATATTTCGACTTTAAAAATAATCGCTACAAATAAATATTCCCAACGTAGTCTTACCTCTGTTTGATATCGAATACAAAGGCGTGCTTAGTTCTCCCATATCTCACACGGTTGCCGTGTTACTGTTGAACGAAGGGAATATACACCTATAACGTCGGCTAGGCGACAGTTGTTCTTCGCGTCATTAACATAACATAATACGGCGATATTCGTACTCTAATGGTAATTGATTCCGCTATGCATTCTGGACGTGGCGTCGAATTTTCGAACTACGATGTGGGGG
>NW_017100520.1:13226-14572 GCF_001263275.1 Habropoda laboriosa | reverse complement strand
TACAAAGGTGTGCTTTGTTTTTTCAATAGCACAAATGGTTCCCGTGTTACTGTTAAACGAAGCGAATATACACGTATAACGTCGAACATGGTTATAGTACTTCTTCGCGACCTTCGCTAATCATACTGGGACGATTCTCGTCCTCCAAATGGCGTACGGTTCTGCTATGCATTCTGGACATCGGCGTCGAATTCTTTCTCAACGATGATGGGGGCAAATACAAATAACTAAATATTGCGAAATTAAAAATATTCCCTACAAATAAATATTACCAACGAAATATTACATTTTTTTCATACCAAAGACAAAGGTGTGCTTTGTTATCCAAAGCTCAAACGGTTCTGGTCTTACGGTTAAAGGAAGCGAATATACACATGTAACGTCGGCTAGGCGATAGTAGTTCTTCGCGACATTAACATGACATACTACGGCGATATTCGTACTCTAATGGTATTTGATCCCGCTATGCATTCTGGACTCCGGCGTCCAATTTTCGAACTACGATGTGGGGGAAAATACAGATAATTAAATATTTCTACGTTAAAAATAATTCCTAAAACTAAATGTGACCAACGAAATCTTACCTTTTTTTGGTACCGAATACAAATGTATGCTTTGTTATTCAAAGCTCAAACGGTTCCGTTGTTACTGTTAAACAAAGCGAATATACATATATAACGTAGGGCTTGGAGATAGTATTTCTACACGATTTTCACGTAAAGTACCGGTACGATACTCGTACTCTAAATACAGAACATTTCTTCCATGCAGTCTGGACATAGGCGTCAAATTTACGAACTACGATGTTGGGTCAAATACAGATAATTAATTATATCGACTTTCAAACTAATTCCTAACAACTGTATATTCCCAACGAAATCTTACCTTTTTTTGGTACCGAATACGAAGGTGTGATTTGTCATTTCAATAGCTCACACGGTTGCCGTGTTTCCGTTAAACGAAGAGAATGTTCAACTATAACGTCGGCGAGGCGATAGTATTTCTTCGCGATTTTCACATAACATACTGATAAATGTTCCCAACGAAATCTTACCTTTTTTTGGTACCGAATACGAAGTTGTGGTTTGTTTTCTCAATAGCTCATACGGTTTCCGTGTTTCTGTTAAACGAAGCGAATATACACATATATCGTCGCTCATGGAGATATTATTTCTTCGCGATTTTCACGTAACGTAGCGGTACGATACTCGTACTCGAAATGGAGTACGATTCTGCTGTGCATTCTGGATCACGGCGACGAATTCTCGAACTACGATGTGGGGGAAAATATAGATAATTAAATATTCCGACGTTAAAAATAATTCCTAAAACAAAATGCGACCAAC
>NW_017100520.1:4355-13096 GCF_001263275.1 Habropoda laboriosa | reverse complement strand
CGGCGGCAATACACGTACTCTAAATGGCGTACGATTCTGCTATGTGTTCTGGACGACGGCGCCGAATTTTAGAACTACGATGGTGGGGGCAAATACAGATGTTTAAATATTTCGACGTTATAAATAATTTCTAAAACTAAATGTGACCAACGAAATTTTACCTTTTTTTGGATCCGAATAGAAAGATGTCGTTTGTTTTTTCTATAGCTCAAACGGTTCCCGTGTTGCTGTTAAATTAAGCGAATATACAAATATAACGTCGCCAAGGTGGTAGTAGTTATTCGCGACTTTCACATATCATTCTTGGGCGATACTCGTAATCTAAATGGCGTACGATTCTGCTATGCATTCTTAACGACGGCGTCGAATTTTAGAACTACGATGGTGGGGGCAAATACATATAATTAATGATTTCGATTTTAAAAATAATTCCTTAAGCTAAATGTATACAATAATTCTTACCATTTTTCGATTCCGAATATAAAGGTGTGCTTTGTTATTCAAAGTTCAAACGGTTCCCGTGTTACTGTTAAACGAAGCGAATATACACCTATAACGTTGCCTAGGCGTTAGTATTTCCTCGCGATTATCACGTAACGTACCGGTACGATACTCGTAATCCAAATGGAGTTCGATTCTGCTATGCATTCTGGACATCGGCGTCGAATATTCGAAATACGATGGTGGGTGCTAGTACAGATAGCTTAATATTTCAACTTTAAAAATATTCCCAACAGATAAATGTTCCCAACGAAATCTTACCTTTTTATGGTACCGAATACAAAGGTGTCGTTTGTTTTTTCAATAGCTCAAACGTTTCCCGTGTTACTGTTATACGAAGTGAATATACACCTATAACGTCGGCTAGGCGAAAGTAGTTCTTCGCGACTTTCACATAACATACTGCGGGGATACTCGTACTCCAAATAGAGTGTGATTCTGCTATGCATTCTGGACTTCGGCGCCGAATTTTCGAACTCGTACAATAAATGGAGTACATTTCTGTTATGCATTCTTGGACATCGGCGTCGAATGTTCTCTCAGCGATGGTGGGGGCAAATACAGATTATTAAATATTTCGACTTTAAATATAATTCCTTCAGCAAAATGTGACCAGCGAAACCTTACCTTTTTTTGGTACCGATTACAAAGTTGTTATTGGTTGTTTCAATAGCGTTGTTCGCGACTTTCGCATAACTTACGGCGGCGATATTCGTACTCTAAATGGTTTTTGATTCTGCTATGCATTCTGGACGTCGGCGTCTAATATTCGAAAGACGATGTTTGGCGAAAATACAGATAATTAAATCCATCGACTTTAGAAATAATTCCTTCAGCTAAGTGAATACAACGAAATCTACAATTGTTTGATCCCGAAAATAAAGGTGTGTCTGCTACTTCAATATCTCTCACGGTTGCCGGGATACTGTTAAACGAAGCGAATATTCACGTATACTGTCGGCTAGCCGATAGTAATTCTTCGCGACTTTCACATAACATACTGCGGCAAATGTCGTACTCTAAATGGCATATGATTCTGCTATGGATTGTGGACGACGGCGTCGAATATAAGAACTACGATGGTGGGGGCAAATACAGATAATTAAATATATCGACGTTAAATATAGTTCCTAAAACTAAACGTGAACAACGAAATCTTACCTTTTTTTGGTACCGAATACAAAGTTGTTGTTTGTTTTTTCAATAGCTCAAACGGTCCCCGTGTTACTGTTAAACGAATTGAATATACACATATAACGTCACGCGAGAAATATTATTTCTTCGCGATTTTTACGTAACGTTCCGGTACGGTACTCGTACTCTAAATGGAGGGCATTTCTGTTATGCATTCTGGACATCGGCGTCGAATGTTCTCTCAGCGATGGTGGGGGCAAATACAGATTATTAAATATTTCGACTTTAAATATAATTCCTTCAGCAAAATGTGACCAGCGAAACCTTACCTTTTTTTGGTACCGATTACAAAGTTGTTATTGGTTGTTTCAATAGCTCAAACGGATCCGGTGTTACTGTTAAACGAAGCGAATATACACATATAACGACGCACATGGTTATAGTAGTACTTCGCGACCTTCGCATATCATACTGGGACGATTCGCTTCCTCTAAATGGATAACGGTTATGCTAGGCATTCGGTACGCCGACGTCTACTTTTCTATCTACTATGTGGGGGAAAATACAGATGATTAAATATTTCGTAGTTAAAAATATTTCCAACAAATAAATGTTCCCAACGAAACCTTACCTGTTTTTGGGTCGAATACAAAGGTGTCGTTTGTTTTTTCAATAGCTCAAACGGTTCCCATGATTCTGGTAAACGAAGCGAATATACACATATAACGTTGCGCTTGGAGATAGTATTTCGTCGCGACTTTTACGTAACGTCCCGGGACGATACTCGAACTCTAAATGGAGTATGATTCTGCTATGCATCATGGACATCGCCGTCGAATTTTCGAACTACGATATTGGGGGCAAATACTGATAATTATATATTTCGACTTTAAAAATAATACCTTCAGCTATATGTATCCAACGAAATCTTACAATTTATTGATCCCGAATATAAAGGTGTGCCTGGTTCTTCAATTTGTCACACGGTTGCCGTGTTACAGTTAAACGAAGCGAATATACACCTATAAGGTCGGCTAGGTGATAGTAGTTCTTCGTGACTTTCACATAACATACTGGGACGATTCTCATCCTCTAAATGGCGTACGGTTCTGCTATGCATTCTGGACGCCGGCGTCGAATTTTCGTACTACGATGTGGGGGAAATTACAGATAATTAAATATTTCGACGTTAAATATATTTGCTGAACATGTAAATGTCCATCGAAATCTTACCATTTTTTGTTACCGAATACAACGGTATGATTGTTTTTCAATAGCTACCACGGTTCCCTTGTTACGGCTAAACGATGCGAATAAACACGTATAACGCCGCGCTTGTGGTTGGTAGATTTTAGCGAATTTCATATATCCTCCACGGCCGATCCTATCATTGTTGTCGTTGGATTGATGATCGAAGAGTGGCTCTGCTTCGTGTTGCTTGCTGGTTTGTTGGCGCCTTGCCGTGTTGGCGTCGGGGAGTGGTGTGGGCTTTGACGACTGTGGTGTACCATGGAGGGTGTATGTGACGCTGCCCGTTTAAGTTTATTTGCGTGTACAATACGCGAGCCGTTCCTATAACTAATTTGGACATTGTTGTTTTCCAAATTTTGAAGTACAGAGAATGGCCCGGTGTATTCTGCATCGAGTTTTCCCTTTCGGGGCTCCTTTAGAAGAAAGACCTTGCCTCTCGGAGAAAATTGCTGTTGATTGACTTTTCTGTCTTAATAGGACTTAGATTTTGCTTTAGCCGAATTTAAGTTATTTCTGGCCTGGTCTATGGTGTTGACGAGTTTTATCTGGAGGTCACGGATAGGATTCGTTGTTGGTGACATCGGGGAGAGGAATGGATATGGAACACGTGCGAGGCGCCCGAACACCAGTTCGTGTGGGGTGAATCTCGTGGCCTCGTTCATGCTGGTCTTATAGCTGAACATTGCTAAGTCCAGCCATTCGTCCCAGTTATTATCTTTAATATAATGTTTTAGGTACTCTGTGAGTACATGGTGGGACCTTTCTATTGACCCTTTACTCTGAGGATGGAAAGCAGTCGTTTTGCAGTGAGCTATGCGGAATCGTTTGGCTATCACCTTGAACAGGGAACTCATGTAATTGGACCCTTAGTCAGTTAAAATGGCTTTTTGCGTACCGAAGCGACAAATGAATTTATGAACAAACGAGTCGGCCGTGCTTACGGCGTTTGGGTTCTGGAGAGGAATATCTAGGGAGTATTTGGTTAGTAGATCCTGTATTGTTAGAATGTAACTGTTTTTGGAGGGAGTTGTATGGAGTGGACCCATGATGTCCAGGGAGACTTTATCAAATGCCTGACCTGGAGTGTCGGTTAGTGTCATGGGCTGTCTGGTTTTTACGCGTTGGAGTTTCGGTATTTGGCAACTAGGGCTTGAGGTTACAAAGTTTTGAACATCGATTTTGAGTGTTGGCCAGTAGTAATATTCGCGAATTCGTTTATAAGTTTTGGTGTTACCCTTGTGTCCACTGAAAGCGGATGCGTGGTTTTCCGTGATGTCATGTCTTAAATCTGTCGGAGGAATTTATATTTCATTGGTACAAATGAAGATTTGAGTTGGCGTTGTTGCGAACAGATCGATGAGCGCGTCATAAATTTCCGTCCAATAGACGTCGTCAATCGCGGAGCGTGAGATGCTGATTGTTTGAAGATTGAGCTCCGTCGCGACGTTGTATAGTAAACGAAGGCATTCGATGACGTCATCGCGGGTAGCTGTATGGGTAGGAGTTGATTTACAAGGTAAGAGAATGAGACTGTGTGAACAGTTCTTGTTTAATTTAGCGCGGCAGAATGTTAGATCTTTCGTTGACCCGAGTTTGTTTTGCCGGGCTAATTCTACGGAACCGGTGTCGAGTGGCTGTCCGTTCTGTGTGACGAAGCATGCTATATTTTCTTTTCGCATTGTCAGTCGGTCGCGTATGTATATGGCAGTCCTGCGTCTTTCGTGCGAGTCTACGTAGTCTGATTGAAATAGTGGTGCATCGTCGGCGTCTTCATCGGTGTCGGATGCGGCTGGCGACATGGATTGAGGGGATACTTTGGATTCAGAGGAATTGCATGCAGGTGACGGATTGTGGTCGTCTGGGGAAAGTGGAGTTGGAGGAGAGTCTGTGAAGGCTGACGGATTGTATAGTTCCATACCGGAGGAGTCGGAGCTTATCGGTAAGACTGGAATGGGATTACGCGAGAGTGCGTCAGCGTTTGTATTATGTCTGCCGGCTTTGTAGATTATTTTGTAATCATATTCGGCGAGCTATAATCGCCACCGTAGGAGACGCGAGGAGGGGTCCTTCACGGAATTCATCCACACCAATGGTCGGTGATCAGTTATCAGTGTAAACTGATGGCCGTACACATATGGCCGGAAGTACTGGACTGCGTAAATGATTGCCAAACATTCCTTTTCTATTGTTGAATAATTAAGTTCGGCGCCGTGGAGCAGGCGCGACGCGTATGCGACTAGTTTATCGCATCCGGTTTTCCCTTGGCTAAGTACTGCTCCCAGGGCGTAACCTGCGGCGTCGGTCGTGATATTAAATGGTTTTGAGAAATCTGGGTATTGCAAGATTGGTTCGGAACAAAGGGCTGTCCTGAGCGTGTCGAAAGAGCGTTGTTGATCATGACCCCACACAAACTTGGCGTCCTTGCGTAGGAGAGTTGCGAGGGGTTTGGAAATTTGTGAGAATTTATCTATAAATCGTCTATAGTATCCTGCCAGGCCGAGGAATTCGCGTATGTTTTTCGCATGTTTAGGCGTTGGGAAGTCCTTTACTGCAATCACCTTCTCAGGAGACGGTCTTACTCCGGTTTCACCGCATAGCAGGAATCCGCATTTATACGGCTGCAATTTAAGGTTCGCGTGGCGCAGACGTTCCGCGAGCTTGTTGAATTTAGAGCGATGTTCCGAGAGGGATCTCGCGTAAATGACGATGTCGTCTAGATATACGAAAAGCTCGTTGCCGTGAAGATCGTTCAAGACATTGGAAAGTGGCTGGTGTGTTTTTGAGACCAAAAGGCATGCGGCAGAATTCGTAGTGTCCATAGGGTGTCTAGAAGGCGGTCTTCTCGGCATAGGATTTTCCATTCCGATCTGGTGGAATCCACTTGCCAAGTCAAATACGCTGAAATACTTGGCGCTTCCAAGTTGATCTAGAATCTCGAGAATGCTTGGCAAGGGGTATGCATCAGATATAGATTTTTCGTCGAGAGCACGATAGTCGATGACCATTCGCCATCGCTTGTTACCAGATTCGTCCGGTTTCTTGGGAACGATCCACAAGGGGGAGTTGTACGGTGAGTTAGACGGACGGACTATATTATTGTCCAATAGATCTTTCATTTGGGTATTGATCTCCGCCTTGTGGATCGGTGGATGTCAGTACTGTTTGACGTGTGTTGGCACATCGTCGGATGTCGTAATTTTGTGGGTTACTACATCAGTTTTCCCCAGCTTGTCTCCGGGGAGATGGAAGTGGTCGTAGTTACTTCTTACTAACTCCTTTACGTGATCTAGCTCCTCGTCGTTTAAGTGAGACTGGCTAATTATGCCCATGGTCTCGGAAATTCGTTCAGCTGGGAGCTTGGTCGAGATTGCGAAGGATTTGGAATTGAGAATTTGAGATTGGTCCTCCCGTGGTTCCTTGTTGGCCACGGGGGCAGCTGAATTTGATTTAGGAATATGAGATAGGTCCTCCCTTGGTTCCTCGTTGGCCAAGGGGGCAGTTGAATTATAATAAGGCGAAGTCGTGGATATCGTCTGGACCCCTTCCAACTCCATGGAGGGTGTGGTTAAGGTAATGTCCGAGGATGTAGTGTTCACGCAACGCATAACCACCTTGCCGTGCCTGTTGCGCACAAGGCAGTCAAAGGTATGGACGCCGGGCGCAAGTTTCGCACTCGGAGCGTAGCCATATTTGGGTCCGGTGACACGAATTTGGATGCTCGAAACAGTTCGAGCTGGAATCGTGGTAACTTCCACTTTAGCGAAGGGAATGGTCCTACCTTTCTACCTGATGCGTGAGTGCGTGTAGTCTATGATGCATCCTAGGCACATGAAACTCGTCCCGAGGATTCCAAACGTTTAAATGGGGTGTGACGTCGGTTACATCGACGATTGAATTAGCACATAAGACAAAACGTAGAGATAAGACATATATTCAAAAGCGTAGTAATAAGTCACGTAAGCACTACGACTCCACTGAACATTCCAATCCAATCTATCATAAACATCCTCCGAAGCCAACTCCTATCTTATCTCCCATAAACATCCGCCGTCCGAACCAACACCTTATCTCCTATAAACAATCTCCGTCTAGACCAAATTCCATCCTAATCTTATCTTCCATAAACACTCCCCAGACTAAACACATCCGAAACAATAATATTCACACGTCTATCCTTATCCCCGCGATACCCGCATCCACAACACGATAGTATCAAAGAAGCCACAACCGAAAATTACACAGTCTTAGAGTTAGACAGACAGTCGACTCAGTCTCCGAACTCACACGAGACCCAGAGTCTCCGTCAAGTAGCGCTCAGCCGAGAGCCTACTCTGACCACCGCGATCCGACTCGTACAATTCCAAAGTCTTACTATATATAGCGAATAATCAACTTAGTTCTTAGCCACTATATCCATTTATATTGCAATATATTTAATCCTATATATATACAGTTTCTCTTATTCAATATCCTCGTTCATTACTCTAAGTGCCTACGATACTCTGCTTACAATAAGTTGTGGCGGTGCTGACTCAGCTGCACGGCGACCTTCGTTAAGAGAGTATCCAGTGTAAGAGCATAGACGGAGGCGCTGAATCAGCTGCGGGGGTCTAAACTATTACGTGAAAACACATAAAAGTTAATGCCGCGGACGCGACGCGCCGGTTATAAATACCAGATACGTAAAATAGTACGTGAGTATCACCGTCCATCTCAAGGATGTTGGCAGCTCGGAGTCGAAACGACTCTCCCGGAATCTCAAGGACTCCAAGCAGAACCATATAGAATGGAAGCTGATCCCAATAGACCTGGAACTACCGTGAGCGGATTCATCGCACGCAGACCGACATCGCAGTCCCGCCATCAGACACAGACGTACGTGCTGTGTGGAAGGCAAAGATTGTTACATCTGTATCGTCCGGCTGAAATAGCGAAGGCTATTCCGTCGCATTCCTTAACCGGAATCCCGGACGTGACAAATTGGTGGCAGCGGTGGGATCGCAATCGCTGCGATAAGAAGTCTGCCGCAACGCATCCGCTTCCCCGGGAACAGGCGGAGTGACGTCACACTCACATTCCACAAGCGCCGCACGTGCATCAGGCAAGGCCAGAGCGGTGACATCATTCTCCCACCACTCAGACGCTGCGCGCGCTTCAACCAAGACAAGTGGGGTTATCTCCTCCCCACTCCACACGCGCTCCCAATGCCGAGAGAGAGCACCCGCAGAACGCGCAGTCTTACGCGAGAAGTCACCACGAAAACACGTGCCAAAGTATCCGTGCTGCAGTTCTCCGTGCATCTTCGGTGTGGGAAATCCAATCGCGACGTAGAACACAGAAATCTCGAAGTGCCTCTAAACATTGCGCGCCCAAAGGCGATCAATTAACAGAAAGCGCAGAGAGAATTCTCTTTAGACTTTTCCCCGACGCTCCGGTAACTGTGCGATCATCCGAACAGGGCGCCAAAGGGCGAACGTGGGAGGAGATTGCACAAGAGATCGAAGCGCAATTTAACTTCAAACCCAAGGGAAAATTGTAAGAGACACGCGCCCAAAGGCTGTGTGTTGATGACAATTATCCTAGTCAGATAATTACTCGAAAATATTATTTCTACTATTTCAAACTCCGTTTTCCACACCCGATTCACAAAGGTTCTTGCAGCAAAGGAAAAAAACGGTCGAAGTGCTAAGTGAATGAACTAACTGACTCCAATATCGTTTCTGAACTCCGACAAAATGACGACGCGTTCGAAGACAGAAGCAGCAGCCATGCAGCAGGCACTCGCCGAAGAAGATCTGCTGTCCATGCAGAGACAGATCGAGATCAGGGAGAAACGTGTCCGAGAAGAAGCACGT
>NW_017100520.1:0-368 GCF_001263275.1 Habropoda laboriosa | reverse complement strand
ACTGTTCTCTATACATTTTGCATGTTTCGCCACGTAAAACGTGTTTAAAGTTTGAAAACTGAAATACTTCTGCTTTCTCGCACAGACCACGTTATGCAGTACTGAAAACGACTGTTTATCTTTATTTTGCATGATTCGCCACGTGAAACGTGTTTTAACGTATATAAACCGTAATACTGCTGTTTTCTCGCCACAAAGACGATTTGCAGTACTGTAAACGACTGTTTTCTCTTTATTTTGCATGATTCGCCACGTAAAACGTGTTTTAACAAATGTAAACTGAAATACTGCTGTTTTTCGCGCAAACCACGCTTTGCAGTACTGCAAGCGACTGATTTCTTCTTATTTTGCATGTTTGCGCCACGTAA
>NW_017100519.1:527091-544569 GCF_001263275.1 Habropoda laboriosa | reverse complement strand
AGGTGAGTATTACACCCGTCGCATTCAAGCGTAACACATTTTCATTATTGCAATGGAAATGCCTGATAAATTATGCACTTTCAGGAGTGTGGAATCTAGAATGGATCTTTATCTATATTCTTCAATTAGTTTGGTAGCTGTAAGTCGTGTGGTATATTAGATATTAACAATTGTTTGTAACACTTGACTATATACCAGTACGACCAAAAGCGGACTCTCCCCTATAATGTTTAATAACTCGTAAACTAAATCGAATATGTTAGGAAGACTTGCAGAAGAATCTAGCTAATGGAATTGCCTTTCAGATACATGTAGTTACTTGCATGAGAATTTAGTAGAAAGCTACGAAATTATTGATAAACCGTAAACGTATATAACCGTAAACGGCACTGTTCCCGACATCCCGTCCTAAAATTGTTAATAACTAATTATTGAAATGGTCTAGAGCCCTAAAAACTATATGTGAAAGTTGCTGAAGATCCACACTTCATTCTTCAATTCTAAAAGTTCACAAAATCATCGTAATTAATGAGTTATTAATGATTTTTCACCGGCCGAATTAATTTAGCCCGTGGGAGGTGGAGCATGGCGGCCCGCCAGCCAATAGGAAGCGTCTGCTCTCTGTCTTTCTCGCACACTAGCGCGTTCCTTGTCTAATACCTCTGTTTACATTCTGTGTTCCTAGTAACGAATCGTTAGTTCGCGCGGCCAAATAAAAGATGGCGTTATTTTATGTTTGAATGTTCTCTATCCTTGTCTAACCGTATTCCTTTCCTTGTCTTACTCATTTCTTTGGTGCTATCCTTATCTATCGTTAGTCGTTTCCTTGTTTCTCTTCGCTATTTCTATTCTTGTCATCCCTATTATGTTTAATCGATACCTATAATCAATTTTTAATTGTTTTAACAATATTAATAAAGTGGATAGTAAAATACGGTGTTTCTTGTTAAATACTAATTTAGATGATTGTTTATAATTACTGGAAGTCTAAAATAAAACTGTTGCATTCGCTAACTTAATGAATAAGCCTAATATGTTAATTTTTCTTTGAATTAACCATTGCATTCGGTGGATTAGTCAAAAATTATTTATAACTTTTATTAAACATTAGAAAAATTCATGTTCTTTTGGTATAAATTACAGATGGATCTTTTAGGACACCATAGAAATCAACGAAAATACTAGAACATTGGAAAAAATGAAGAAATGCAATTATTCATTAAAAAATCAATTATTAATTGTAAGATAACTATACAAAATGTATTTTACAATATATTTATTTCTCTCTTACACACCAAATCCGTTCCCCTTTACGAAATACACATTCTTTGAAACTCGTAATAATTGAAAGTCAAAAAAATCGAAACGCTCAGAAATTGAACCTAATGTATATATTATACGTTTAGCGTCGTACAGAATTTTATACCTCATGTACCAGTATGTGATATCCTGTCCTATACCTTATTTGTAATTTCAAAGTAACGTTTAGATCTAATACCAACCGCTAATAATGTTGTGATCTTATTCTATGCTGAATCGGTAACGTTGGGAGTGACATGCAAATGGTAAAGTTCTTCTTGGCCCCAAATTTCCCGTCAAAAAGTCTCATAAGGTGTTATTTCTATCTTGTACATCATCTGTAGTTAGGTTCATCCTGTATCTCGTCTATAATTATAGATAGCTTCACGAAGAAAAGTATTACCCTCTGTTCGTAATGCAGAAAATGATATTACTGGCTTACGGTACGTTTTATCATCCATCGATAAAACTGTTTCCTACGCTAACAACCGAGTTCTTTTTCAGGAACTCTGGATTTTCGCCTGCAGGTGGTTTATAAGAGGTCAAAGCCCGCCATTACGCGACGCCACGGCGGTTATTAAGGCGCAATTCTTTAAATATTGATTGAAAGTGGGTTGGAGTCGGTGGGTGGAAGCTCGAGAAGGACAGAAGGAAGGGAAAAGGAGGTGGAGAGGTTAGACGAACGGACGAGATGAGATGAGAAGGTGGATGGGAAGAGAAGATCGTCTATTATATATGATGGGCGCGGTTGGTCTCTATGGATTTTTTTTCTCCTCCCATTATAAATGCGGCTTATTTCGCAGATAAATTTTTAATTACCGACTCGTTTAAAAGTTTCACGAAGGGCCACGCGTCCTTCCTCTTATCGTTCATATATCGCGCTGTATTGAAAATTTCCGAACGTGTCCCCCGGTGAATTTTATACGAGCAACATCGACCCGACATTCGAATTCTTATTTCGCGCACGTTAGATGGAAAGAAATGCTTAAAGGATCGCATCGTTGATTTCTCCATCAATCATTGTAGAATATTTAACGTATGTTCCTCCGATGGTACATAAATTCGACTGTACGACGAAGAAAAAGTCTCATGCATGGTAAACGTATTATATACTCATACTCGAAATTCCATTTTCCTAACTCTGTTATACCTACATTAAATACTCGAAGTATCGATATTTCAAGAATATCATCTTCAGTCTGAACATTTCCAATACGTACAATTTATCTGCTTCACCACTGAATTAACTAAAATGTTAGTCTTCTGTTAACTAACCCTTAAGTACGCATAATCAATGAATATACACAGACAATATCGTATAGTAACCAAAGTTCGACAATTTCAGTCAATTTTCCTAAATCAACGATCCGTAAGAAAATGTAGTAACAAATATCCAAAAATATTTAATTACACAACATTAACGCTCTGTTTCCTCTTTCATCAGCGTCAGATCCGGTCGTATTTCATCTAGAAACGCGGCATTCAACTCTAGCCGGTCTCACCACTAGTCACGGTGCGCGGCCATGTTTTCGAAGCCGTCCAAGAATGTCGATCGGCTGTTGTTTTGCCTTTAGCGCGACCGCCACCGCCATCAGTACCACCCTTGCAGAATTTTCTTTCCCCGTCGAGCTGTAGACCCCTCCCTACCCACCCAACTTTCGCACTACCCGTTTCAGCGAGCCTCTTCCTTTTTTTTTTCAACGCTAAAGTCGAGAGAGCAAGAGAATAAGAGAGCGAGAAAGAGAGACGAAGAGAGGGAGAGAGAAGGAGAGGAGGATGAGGGTTAGGGACCCCTATGGATTTTTTTTCCGTACCGCGAGTTCACCCCCTGTCTGTGCTTACCCCTCTCCGCCCCTCGCCAGGACCGGTCTACGATGTTTTAAGGGCTCGAGCAACCCCTGGCGAAGGCTCTAAAAAAATTCAACCCCCAATTTGTAGGGTTGGCGGCCTGTTTAATTGCGATATCCAGTACCTTCTCGCGATTCATCTTGTATATTTTGTTTCGTTCTTTTTTTTCTCTTCCTCTGACGGTGGTTTCGCCTTCTGTTACTCTATCTCTTTATTATTTCGTTCCGTGGCTTTTTACCTCGTGCCTCTGGTGATTTTCGAGGCGTCAAGCTGGTTCATAAGGGCTCGTTGCTCGTTAATCTTCCGCCGGTCCTGTTCTTCTTTCTCTCCTTTTCTGTTCTTTCTTTTCTTTTTCGTTACCGCGGTACCGTGGTTGCTCGGGAATAGTAATGAGACTAATCCGTCCGACACACCCTGTACATTAATTCTTCGCACGGACCGCTCTCCTCGAGCCGACCACTTGAAAGTCTTACCGATACGAATTGCGTGTTTCCTCGAGAGTAATCGCGCGACAAGGGGTACGCATTAATGGAGCAATAAAAATATCCAGTTCGAGTGTGTTTACGAATCTGCAGCGATCGATCAGCGCGATACGAACCATTGGCGATTTACGATGAATTTGAAATTTTGTTTCATTTTTCCTTCACTTTGAATTGTATCTGTCCTCGAGTTTATTAGGTTGCAATCGAATTAGCAATAATTTACAGTGAGTGATATCTATTTCTCCTATTGAATTTCTTTATGCTTGCGAAAATTGCTTCAGAACACACTAAATAAACTAAAAAAGACAAAAATGTGATTTAGAAAAGCAAAAAGGGTTTGGGTCATACATACTATGAATTGTTAACGCACTGAATTGAATGAAGCATATTTAACAAATATCAAAAATTTGATATGTGACGAAATCAGAGTTTTATCATAAATTCTTTGTCGAAGGTCGTTCAACACGTTCGCTAGCAGCGTCACATATGTGTGTCACCAATTCCCACGATAGAACGGTGTTATCCACATATGATACATCACAAAAAATGCACAGTTTGAGAATTTAATAAACCTTAAGCGTGTGATAATCCATCATAATCTATCGCATCGTGTAAAACTGAAAAAGATACTAAGAATGTGAATCAAAATAATTCGAAAGATAGTGGGCGGTGCTTCGAACGTGTTCGAAACACCTAGCGAAATTATGTTATTCAATGGTCCACGTTGCTCCGTTAAAGAAAAAAAAGAAGAAAAAAAAAGTGTGACATATTCAGTGTCTACCCATTAGCCCCCGAGTATAGTGACGCAGGGGCATAATGCGGAGTTTACAGTGGCGGCGCACCATCCCTTTCGCCACGCTGTGGGATACTTTGCAACCCCCCCCTGGTAACCAGTCTAATTGCGATATCGTCGTATATATATATATATTTTTTTTTTCACTCGCGTTTTTTCTCTCCTCTTCGGCTCGTACCTTCACCCGACCGCTTCTCGTCCGCCGGTTTTTTGCCCGTTATTTTCCTGCCACCCGGTAATTATGTGGGCGCGGTGGAGCAAACAAGGGAAGGAGCCGCGGTGGCGAAGAAAAAAGTCGTTTTGCATATTTAAATCGGACGGAGAACGGGCACGGGAGAGAATCGGATGCGGGGTGGTCCCGAGGGAGGAAGAGAGAAAGGGAGAAAGGGGTTGCTAGAGTTATTCGTCGAGAGCGAGACGGAGGAATTGGAGGAAAAGGGCGCGTGCGCCATGACAATGGGCCGTGTTTGCACACCCGAAAATTGGCCGGCGCAGAAAAACAGGCGGCTGTCTCTCGGCATGAGATAAAAAAAACGAACGTTGGTGTAGATGCAGGAAGAAAGGGAGAGAGAGTGGCTAATCGAAAGACACGCGTTAAATACCTTCAATCCCGTCACGCTGGTGCACGTTGGAAAGGGTTTCTTGAATTCGAATGAAATAATTAGGACGCTATGAATTATGATACTTGGAGGACAGGTGGCTGAGAAGAACGTGGTTGCTTCGTAATTTATCAGGTTTAGTCGGCGTCGTTTCGTCTTTGAGATCTTCCAGCGATATCAAGTGCAGAGGCGATACTCGCTAATCAGAGGTACTAGAGAATGTGAAGAAGAAGGCTGCGTTGTTAAGACGAAATACAGATGGAATTAATATAAGGTCCATTTCAATCTTATTGTTAATACCGTTAACGTTATCTTGAACAAATAAATAACCAATTGTGGCGCGTAGGGTGATCAGAAAATTGCCAAGTTGATAAATTAAAATTACTTAATCTAAAATACTACGAAGAATGTGAAATCTAATAATTATTATATTAAGGAGACTTCGTTGCTAAGACAAAATGCACATGGAATTAATACAAGTTCAATTTCAATCTTAATACCCTTAATGTTCATCTTGAATTAAAGTAACCAATTCTAGTGTGTAGGATAATTAAAAAATTGCCAAATTAATAAATGAAAATTACTCAATCCAAAATACTAATTGCGAACGTATGAAGGAACAATGTAAGATTGTACACTTTAACACGTTCCGTGCCGCGTGGGTCGCATACGCCCCACTCTGGTCTTTCCGTTCAGGCCATCTGATATTTCGGCCTTTTCCTTCCGCTAACTTAAACTATGCAACTACGGCGATAATTTGTTAAAACAAAAATTTTTCCTTTGCTCTATAGAATATCTTAAACGTTACCTTTTTCTCGATAACAATGATTTTTGCAATCTTATAAATATTGGAAGACATATAGGGCGAAAAGCAAAACTGTTAGTCTCGACAATGTGGGACGCATACGACCCGCGCGGCGTGAACGGAAAGTCACCGAAAATCGGTCTGGCACGGAACGTGTTAAGAAAGATTTTACCCCCAAGAACGAGCAAAGTGAATCTTTCTTAATTCCGCTTGAAATTAATCGTGACGGGAAACAATCGAGCGTCTCCTCCCATCCAGGTGGGTTCGATACAATCGTGCATCATTCGTATTGACGTGGTTCGTTCTGGATACGTGGACGTAGCCGGGCATTGATCGTCGGGATTAGTCGGATCCAATTTTCTGCGGACGATAAATTAGAATTTATGAAATGAGAGTGGAAGGCAACGCGAGTCCTTCGAGGGTGAAACATTGTGCTAGGGAGGTCCACTCTCTCCCTCCTGTCCTCGAAACTCTCCTCACCCCCGCTTATATATAAAAAAAAGCGCCCTTTGCACACCCCCTCGCAGACCGGAACTAATAGTTTTCTCCTTCTTTTTTTCACACGCTACCCCACCACGTTAGCCGGGGATCGCGTCGTTTCGATCGTGAAAATTGTTCATTTCCACGAGATAGACATCGTTCTCGATATATGATATTCCTGTTATCATCTCTGCTGTGACTATCGTTTATGATCATTAGGCTGAGGATTTTTCTGCGTTTAGGGAAAATTTGAAGGCACGAAACTACACAGAACGCTCGTGGCAAGTAAAAAAATATAAATTAACCCAAAATATGGTACTCGTTGCAATATTTAGCGAATAAAATGATTGCCTATGTAGCTTTTATTTTTTTTTAATTATATTCATAAAAATTTTAAGTTTAATAATTATGTTGTATTGCACATATACATTATGCATATGTATTTTTTAACGTAATTTATCCTTCGGTGCTTTTCGTTGTGCTTTTGATAGGAATAATAATTGATACATGCCTTGTTTTTTCTTTTCAGTGCTGTCTAGATGAACAGACACGAGCTGAAATGATTTATGATATAGACAGTAGTATTACTTAATAAACGTAATTTAATCTGAAGAAAGATGAAGCTCTGTCTTTCTGCTGTGCTTCAAAACAATCTTTCTTTCATTACAATATCGTCAAATACAAATTTTTACATTTGTTGTTTACTGTAACTTTTGTTTCTTTTATAACTCGAAGGATAAAAAAGGGAGACAAAAACTTGAACGAAGAGCTGAAGCTCTATGGATTGAAATCTTTTCCATTAAGTGTAAACGATGATATCGTTTAAGTGATATCGCTTGAGAAAGGAAAATTGAAAATTATTATAATATTTTTAAACGTGTGTTATTTGGTCTAAAAACATTCTATTTATTCTATTTATTAGTAAATCTTATTATTTTATCAATACCTCACAAACACGATAAATTTAATAATTTGGATAATATTGAAAATAAAAAAGCAGTATTAGACGGCTTCGTTTTAGGCCAGAATGTTGGTATTCAACGAAATGGGTCGAACCGTTCGATAGACATCGAGGACCGACAGATGTTTCCTATTTTTTTCACACTCTTTTCTCTGTCGATGGAACACCGTTATTTTCGCAAAAAAATTTCCCGAAACTGATCGGCTGCCTTCGCGCGCACACATGATCACGTACCGTTCCACGCACGGCCAACTCATCGAACCGATCGTTTTCTTCCTGAGGGTCCCTTTTACAAAACGGTCCAAGTACGTCTCTTGCATACTCTCCAATAGAATTTGAATAATTCTTCATATTTTTCTCTTCAAATTACTACAATTTCTCCAACAATTGTTATCGCTACATACAAGAAAATTGTTCCAATAACAGATCTTTCAAATCATTCATAAAATAAATTCACTCTCTACCGAATTTTATAACTACCTCGATATTTACACGAAAATCGAAACTACAGGCGGTAGATACGACGTAAAGTTGTCAGTTATTTGAAAATTCCGATTTTGCGCAGCTTGTGTTCGATAAAAACGAGGGTGAAAAATGATCGATAGGAAAATGGACGATCTCGAGTGCGATTACTACGGTCACTAATTTTTTTCCCTGCAAGATTATACGAATGCTGGTCATTTTCTGGCGCGCCACTCTTGTAATCCTATCGTGATACACTCGGATATAGGAGTTTTTCCTCGAGAAAAAATCCTGAAAATCCCGTAATCCTGGATGGACAGGAATAACGAGTGTTTGATGATGGCCAGTGCGGTGCCTCGTGAAACCACCCAGCGGCTCGTAAATTCTGAGGGGGTAGCGATGTGAGAATAAAAAAAACCTGGGGCGCACGCTTCTCAGGGTACCGTTTTATACCCCCACGAATACAGGACGAGGACAGAGAATTTCGGTCCTACGGTTGAAAAAACACTTTATCGCGTCGATTGCGTACGGAGACAAAGCAGGTCTCCATTAAGTTCAGGTAAAAATTATCCATTAATATCTGAATTAATTATTTTCTACGTTCTGAAGATTTTTGTAAGTTCTCCGGCGTACTTATTACGGCGTTATTCTAGTTAGCACAAGAAGAATTTGTTCATTATTTGTACATAACGTTTCTAAGAAGCAAAAAGACTTTTTCCTAGATATTTCTGACATGTAGAATAAAAATTTAAAAATTGTTCAACATATGTATCTACGATACACAGCAATTTTATCGAGATAGTGACAATATTCAAGTTTTACATTTCTGAGGATTAGATCGCAATATGAACTAAAGAAGTTTCTCTATAACCTAATAAACGTAAACAGTACTCAACTAAATTGTTTCTCAATTACCGTGCAATAGCAAGTAACTTGAAAAGGCCAACATTAATTTCTCCAATTAAAATACAAATAATAAAATTAAATTAATCCTACTATTAAATTCGATTAGACAGTACAATTAGTCAAATGACTTCCTTAGAAAGTAATGGGAAAGAAATGTAATTTATGACTTTCTCTCAGATGCAATATCTCGAAAACGACACAAATAAATCATGATTATTAACTCAAGCAGTACTTTTCAGACAGCAATATTAATTCTAATTACTGTAAAATAAATTCTTTCGTACTATGAAAAAAAATTACGCATATTTACAATATCGTTAAATTATTTCTACCGAACTGGCAGGACGATTCGTGGAGCTCGAGAAATTTCACCAACATCTCGATCCCCTCGCTACCCAGGTTCGGTAGGTGAGTGACCCCCTTCGGTTTTTATACAAGGGTTTTCCTGAGGGGGGAGCGTTTTTTTTATTTCGGGGGCACCCGTGCCTAGGGTGGAGATCTTTTTTTATAGACCAGCATCTGTACCCCCGTGGCTAGGAAAGCAAAATTTTTCAGTCAGCCAGTCATTCACCTGGCTTACGTCGATGCGGCGAGCCTTTGGAAAATTTCTTTCCACCTCCGAACGTTCAACTCTGCTACGTTCTCTTTCTCCGTGAAATCGCGTGATAAATCTCGCTAGTTCATAACGTAAACGTTGCTACGTAACAGATAGTGTAAACGAAGTGCGACCATTAGAGTAAGTGCCAATAGTGTATCGATGGAGAAATCGGATCTACAGCGGCTCGATAAATGTCACTGCTGCGCAACGGTATGTACGTTCCATGATTTTTCTTATTATCAGTCTGTGTAGATCGAAGTCTGGAGTGAAATAATGCAGGTACAATTGTACTATTTCAGGCGTGAATTTAATTGTTACAGTCGATACCGTGAATTGTAATAGGTACTTGCTTCCTCGAAGGAATTTCTTAGCGACTTTATTGAATCTCGTCTTTAAGTTGCAAGAGAACGCGAGCGAAGAATATTATTTTGTCAGAAAGATACCTGAAATATCTGTCCTTCCTTAAAGTGTCATAGATTCTATTTCTATATATTGAAAAATTCCCGAAAGCCTGACGTGTCGATAATATTCCAGGAAACGTGTAAAAACTTCAATAACCCTTCGGCGATAGTAATTACTGCAAATATGCAGAAGGAACGCGTAATTTGCATGCGCGTCAGAAGCTCCGAAACGAGGCGAAAAATTCGGCCGGCAAGGGAAAAAAATCAGAGATCTCGCGTCGTCCTAACCCTCCGCTTTTCTGGTCTTCCATTAAAACGAAAATGCTTTTTTTCCACTCCCCAAGTTCCCCCGAGATTAAAACATTCGCAAACGAGTAGTGAACTCGTTTGTCGTTTATACTCTCACCCCACGTCGACTTCACTTTCTGCCTCGCTCTCGCTTCCCGGCTTTTTTCTCGTGACAAGATGAGTCGGATAACGAAGCGACCTCGTCATGGAACTAATTTTCTGTAATTTCTCAAAAAGAAGAGAAAGATAAAGTGAAAGAAACAGAAGACACAACGGTGGGAAAGGGAGAGAGGGAGAGAAGGAAAGAACGAGGAGGGAAAGGAGAGAAACGGCGGAGTCAGGCCGAGCTTTTCTGGACGTTACCCCCTGCAATACTCATCCCCCCGACACGCTTTCAGAGACTTGCTGGCACGTCGACGTGGCCTCCAGAAGAAAAAGATGGAAAAGGGAAAGAAAGGTAAACACGAAGAAGAAAAGAGCGGTGGCTTGGTGGGGAGTGCGGCAGGCGAGAGAAAAGAAAAATAATCTCTTATATACGACGCCCACGGTGTAATGGAGGGTATTTCGCGCTGCAAAACACCCGAGCCACCCCCTTGGCAACCCACTCCTTCGCGCTGCTCATCCCTGGCCATGCCACGATGTTGAAAATAATATCTATCTCTCGCGAGCGGCAAGCGGGAACGCCGAAGAAGATCTAGCTGAAAATAGAAGGAAAGAACAACGTAGGGAAGGGGGAGAGAGGGGAGGGGAAAAAGGAACGGGGATGAGAGGAACGTGTGTATACGAACATGCTTGATGTAGCCGCGTTATATCATCCCGGGAGAGAAAATGCAATTTCCAGGAGATGGCTCGGTGTTTGTGAGGAATCAAGACAATTTCATTGTGTTAATGGCAATTAGGGGAAGAGATGTTTACGGCCGATTTGCCGTAGACAGGTAAGGCGAATCGTCAGTTTTTGCATGGGTAATGGAGTTAATAATGGGAGTTTCTTGCGGAGAATAATCGTTTTTGTTCGAAGGAAACGCACGGAGTTAAGAGAAGTTTCGCTTATGCGAACGGCCATTATGCGTGACGGAACGAACGCGAGTGGCGCGGAGCCATCGATAGAAATGATGATTCCGGGGAAGAAAGAGGCTGCGAAGCTTCATCGGCTTTGCGTTCGCATGAGTAAACGCCTGACTGAGCAAGAAAGACCGAGTTAGAGAAAAGAATGTAAAAAAGATTGAAGGAAAAGGGAAGAAGCGAAAGTCATTGACGGAGAATATAAGAGAACTCGGGGATCCTTGGAAAAAGCAGGCGGGACTTGAAATAGAATGTAGGATAGCGGACTCGGAATCATTTGACGAGGCAGAAAGATTCGTACGTGTGCATAAATCATGCGATATTCTGCTTGTAGCGAAAGATACATTAATTGAGCAGTTGAAATATGGAAAACAGAGACTTACTGTTCGTATTGGAAGACTCTAATCGTACGAGAATTTCTCTGAAACGTGAACAGTTCGCTACAGTTCGACACAATTAAGAATTAATGCTAACTGAAAATGGTACTGTAAGAGAAAAATGAAATGTTCATCTATAAGTAATTTATATGGACTTCGATTCGATGTAAATTATACAGAAAATCGTTTCTAACGAAATAAAACAAGATCTATCAACGTAAAATTTCCTAAAAATTATCTGCAATTTATCTGTCGCACGAGCATACAGAAGAAGAATTTATTTGCAGCTTGTGTCTATAATTCGACGAATCCATGAATGCGGCGTGGTCGCAGTTACGCGAATATTTATGGGCTATTGATTTTAAAGAAGGACTCGTGAATTATTTCGCTGAAAGTCCTAAGCACATACGTCTCGCGGACGAAACGCTGAAAAAGAGAGAAGAGAAAGCAGATTGTCACGGGGAAATAATAGATCTCAAGCGGAACACAAAAACTGGAATAATAGACGCAACTTTCGAACAGATAAATCAAGCAGAATCGTATCAGGATAAACAAAAATAAATAACACCAGTGATTCATAATTAAGGAGCCGAACAGCCGATTGAGAATAAAGGGAGCAAAAGGAGGTAACCGATGGAAAGGGAGGGGAAAAAATCCTGTGCTCTATATTTTTTTCTTCCGACGTGTAAATCTTGTGGGACAAGAATATTGTATAAACAATTTCAAGCAACGGTGTATTCAATTAAATACGGACCGATGATTATTTCCCAAATGAAAAGCACGATTACGGAATATTTTGTAAATATTGTAAACTTGTTTACTTATTCATTTCAAGACGATGTAAAATTAGAACGATAAATTAATAGTTCACTTTTATTTAAGAACAAGTGGAGTATTATTAAATAAACTTTTACATACGCTTGAACCAGCTTTGATGCAAAAATCTGCAGAAAAAGTTCTTTTTTTTTTTTTCTGAATTCCCAATATTCTAACTTTCTTACCGCAAGAAGTATATTCATGACCGATAACGAACAAGATTCCATTCTAAAGAACGATTCAAAAGGAAAGATTACTACGTTATGCCTCTTGGCTAGGAGAAAAACCTTTCTTCAAGTGCTCGAAGTACATTCATGTCTGGCATCGAGTCCTGTAGCAGCAATTATCCTGGAAAGCTCCACCGACTTTGCGTTCGCATGAGGAAATACCCGACTGCGCAACGAAAGAACGAGGAAAGGGAAGGAAGAAAATAAAAATGACGAAGGAAGAAAACAGAAGAAAAGAAATTGTACAATTGATACATAGTAAAAGACACAGATATTCGTCCATTTCCATGCGAAACAAAAAGATCCTCTAAACCTGTCGTTAAAAATTAGTCAAAAATACTACAGACGTTCGAGAGAAACACGGCAATTACTAGAATTAACATTTCCAGCAAACTCCAGGAAAACTCGACTTTGGCGTAGAAACTGCTCCAGATACGCCAGTAGTCCACCACAGTAATTATCTCGAAAAGTTCCGTTGATTTTGCACTCGCATGAAGGAATATCTGACCCCTCGGCCAGAGCTCCTAAGAAGGAGTGTAGAGTAAGAACGAAGGGAAAAGAAGAAGAAGAAGAAGAAGAAGAAGAAGAAGAAGAAGAAGAAGAAGAAGAAGAAGAAGAGAGAAGAAGAGCAGGAAAGAAAGGAAATTCTGAAAAAGAATGCACTTTGCAGCGGCGACGGAGTATAAGCGGGTTCCATTTTGTCCTGGGGGTCCTTAGGCGCCCCACGCTACACAACCAACACACCAACGTGTCCACACGGTGCACACATTCATTAGGAACGGTCACGCATGCATGGTACCGTGGCACACACCACTGCACACTTTTCTTCTCCCTTTCTCACCCTCTATCTTCATTCTCTCTCCTGCCTCCGCGTCTCGCTCTCTCCCTTTCTCTGGCTGTTTCTACGTGTGGACCTCGAGGGTTCGTCGGAAGGGATGCTGGATGGTGCGCAGGCGCAGCTCACGAGATATTGATAAAAATACGCGAAGGCCCATCCCCACCCCCACACACGCCCGTGAAGCCAGCCCCATCAGAGGGAACTAAGGAGATATTCTGACGTCGAGGGCCACCCCTCCCCCCTCGACGTCTTTCGCCCCTCCCGTCGCGACATTAACATAATTATTAATATTTTTCCTATTCACGTATTCCCTTTTTTTTCCACCCCGTGTCCCACTTCGCTCTTACGTCCTTCTTTAACGTGCCATCGCGGTTTCGCGTGTCTCTTCTTTGGAACAATCGTGCTTCATTCGCTGGCAGTACGGCTGGAAGAATGTTAACCTTGTTTCTATATGAATTTTGTCGGAGTGGCGTTGACAACATGTTTCTTACTTTTGGCCATTTAACGAGTGTGGGTGTGTTGTAATTCTTTCTATCGGTGGTGATTCTTGCATTTTCTTGGACACAGACAACAGGAACGGTATTGGACCGAATCTTCCATTTCTCTAGCGATCCAATACAGTTGAGAAGTCCAACTTCTTCAGAATTTTGTTCCGTGTCTTTTATTCATGTCCTTCGATCGCTTTTTATGCTGCTCCTCGTCTCTTTCGTTTTTCGTATCGTAATCCCGATACTGCTGGAAGACATTGCTAATGTTGATAATACGTTCGATAGTTGAACTAACGATAAACTAAAGAAAACTTGTAAATTTAACTAACTTTATTCTCTTTATAAAAAAAAAAAACTGTCTGAATACAACGCGTCTTAAAATGAACGAAATTTCTAAGAATTTCCTATTTTCCATCCTTTAATTGTCGTATATCATATAATGGACCGTCATTTTGAAATTTCTACCGACTTGGTTTACATATTTATAAGTTGGATTTGAAGGTGTCAAGCGACCTACATTAAATTTATCGATTAAAAATGAACTTGAAGGTAAGAAGGGAGAAGTCTCTGTAGAGAAGGTGCAGAAGAGAGAAAATTGGATGATTAAAAAGTAGTCCAGTAAGGGAAGAAGAGCACGGATAGGTACATACACACGAACCTTTATTCCCCGTGCAATGAAAGGGCTTATCGCCCTCTCTCATTTTTAAGTTTTTAAGAAGTATTTCCCTCGTATTTCCCTACTTCTATCACGGCGGAACACTCACAGGCCAAGCGGAAACAATGAGATCGTTGCGGGCCTCGCAATTAAAACGTTCTGGTTCAAGTGTTTCCCTTTGAGGATGCCGGGGCATCCCGAAGGAGGGCCAGAGGGGGCGGAAAGGTCAGAGAAGGAGGTCGATCAAAGGGGATTATTTCATTAAATCGACTAATCATTCGCATGGCCTACCGGAACAGAGGATTCTCGATACACTGGCATGAGGGAACACTTAAAAGCCGAAGATTGACGCTAAATATGTGAGCGTCGAATTTAAACTTGCTTGTTACGTGTGAAAATCATTTTCAAGACACGCTTCTACAGTGCTTTCTGGAACTGTCAAATATTCCTCGTTTAAATAACAGAATTAGAAATAATACTTTATTAACGATCTTAATATTGTCAGGCCAGTGACAAAACATTTCTGCTGTTCTCTAGAGGTTTGCTTCAATGGCACATTATTCCATGTTTCTTGTAAATCGTTCGCTTTACAATATTAAGTAACACGTTTGTTTTCTTTAAGTTAAAATTATGCATACACAATAATCCTTTACATCTGCTATTTCGTAACGTT
The DNA here is from genome assembly GCF_001263275.1 of Habropoda laboriosa. Taxonomy (NCBI): domain Eukaryota; kingdom Metazoa; phylum Arthropoda; class Insecta; order Hymenoptera; family Apidae; genus Habropoda; species Habropoda laboriosa. The sequence goes on along the minus strand of NW_017100519.1, from coordinate 529,511 downwards.
ACAGCCCGAATAACCTAAACTTCTCAAGTCTATTTTCCAAGTCTCTACTTCGAGAAACAGATCTCCTTTCAGTTCATCTTACGTCAAAGCTACAAAATAGCCATTAGCTCTGCTTCAACATTTATCGAACTAATTCCATCTCTCGCGAAAGAAAAATCATCAACCAAGAGAAATAAACTTATCGTAATCCAAGGGAGCGTATAGTCTGAAATGGTCACAGTCTGCAAGTATCGAATTTTCCGTACGAACTCGTCTAATCCTCGATCCAGCGAGGCCAAGAGAAGGGGTGAGAAGAAGATGCTATCGAGATGGGGTAAGATCAGAGGGGGGGGAGTGTGGGTGTTCGGGCGAAATTATATTTTTTGTCGTCAAGACACGTTCTCGGCGTCCAGGACGCTAGCATCCCGAGGGTATTTAAAGACTCCTTGTCATTCGTTCACGAGGCAGCGCGCGACGCGCGGCACGGAGGGGTGGGCCAGGGCGGCTCCTAAGGCAGTAATCCTTCGGGCTCTCACGCACGAGTATTAGTCTCGTCTATAAGCTGAACACACGGGAGAACGTTACGGAGGCCGCGGTGTTCTGTACGTGGAAGCAAAGGGGACACACGACTGTTCGGCCATGAGCGCGCACACGCGCGCGCGGAAGAAACCGAAAACCGCGATCAAGTAGGATTACTCCGGAGCAATATGCTCCCTCTCTCTTTTTCCTTGCTCGACCCTGCCTGCTTCGTTGCCGAAGACACCCCCTCTACGAGTGGACACACGTGTGGCCAACACACGCGAAATATACACGCGCAATCCTCTATCTCTCGGTTGATGCCCGTTATTCTGGGGAAGCAACGAGAGTTTGTCCCGTATATTCCGCTCAGTCGATGCGTTTCTCCGTTAAACGCCCGCCGCGAGGCATTTGTTGTCGATGAATGAGCTCCCCTTCGTCTTTGGCTTACTTCTTTTCTTCAATTTTTTCTTATTGTTAATTGATATTTTTCCAGTGGTTCTTTTCATGAATGGATTAGCATCGCAGAAGCAACAATTTATAAGTGATGAATGTTTGTAAGAAGGATATTAGGACAAAGATGACTTATTTTTGCAAATATGTAGTTTTATTTTCAACAGTTATGGCAATTAATAATTATACTGCACGAACATTAATAGAAAATTTGTTACTAAATTATAGGACGAACTTTTGTATAGTAATTTTTAAATTGAAACGTTCTTTAAATTATGACATAATTGAACAGAGGTTCTGGTCAGGAATGTAGAGCGAAAGCACTATGTATCTGAAAATATAATGACGCAGATTCGCATCGTTATTCGAAGAAGTGGTTTGAAATGAGAATTTTCTGGCTGTATCGACCATGCCAATTCTTTACCCGATACGATATGCCACTAAATGCTGACCAAAGACATTAGCTATCTGCCAGAGGATCTTTTTCCCTCCTAGTTTTTACCCTCTCTTGTCTTTCCGCCTTTCCTCCCTTCGACTTTAGTTCTTTGGCGACCACTCAAGTGTCCTTTCGTCTTAACTTTCTTTCCAGTCTATAGTAATGCCTCCTGCATTGACTTTAACGCTAGAAATTAATCGGATCTATCTGTGTCAATAATAAATCAATAATCACCTTCATATCGAATCTTAAGAAAGCGAAAATTGGGTATTTTCTGATTATAAGCTCCACACTTTTACCGGATGTATTAAATTTAATTACCTAGGTACGTAATTATTATACGATTATTAAAGAACAAATATTATAACGTTGTCAAGGTTTAATCGTGTACGATATTAATGCAAGTGTTTGTCGGTTCGTTAATTATCAAATCCATCTCCTTAATTAATCTTATAAGACGCGTAAAAAATTTGCCAAATGTCAACGACCATTATTAACCTTGTCTCAACTAATTTTCAAAGACATCGCAGCGGTCCGGAACGCGTGCAACTGTAAACACACCGGTCGGCCACTTAAAACGTCCGCTCGATTTTCCACGCAAATTCCCCCGAAAAAGGGTCGTTCCCCGACCTCGCGGAAGAATTTCGGAACGAACGGTGCAGCGGTGCCCGGCGTTTCCGGGAAAAATAACGCGAAATCCAAGAGACGTCGCGCAGTCAGCCTTAAAGCGTGTTAAGGGTGGTTACACAGTCACCCCGGCTAGGTGCAAGCATAATATTCCCGAGGCGGGCAAAGTAGGTGCCGCGGCGCGATGAGACGGCGAGGTGAAACCGGATGAGGAGGGACACACAGAGGGAAACGAGAGAAAAGAATTCCGGGGAAGGAACAGGGACAGAGGCGAAGGGAGATGAACGAGATGCGGAAGAAGAGGCAGGCAAAAGAAAGTGCGGTGATGGTGTGCGAAAGAAAACGAGGGAGGAAAAGGAAGAGACAGAGAGAGAAAGAGGGCGGGGGAGAGAGAGAGAGAGAGAGTCCG
>NW_017100519.1:523074-527070 GCF_001263275.1 Habropoda laboriosa | reverse complement strand
CCGCGAGCCATTTTTCCCCATATAATTATAAGAGAGGGACTGGGCGTTTCCATGGAAACCTCACACCACCCTCTACCCGCCCCACACACTCTGCACCCCGTTTACTTATATGCCGGAGGACGCGCGTTGGCACATGTGCACGTATGTGCCTACACCATGTGTGTGTGCGTGAGTATACGTCCGCTTGATGGAGGTGGTAGCTCGACCTCCCTGTCTCTGTGTACGTGTACATATGTGAGCGTGTATTATCACCGCACACACACGTGGATCTACCCGTATGCGTACACGTAGGTACGATTCGCAGAAGAGACCGGGAATGAGGAGCATGCGAGAGTATGCGAGGAGAGCTTACGCTTATGTTGGACGCGATCAGAGGGCGAAGAGGGTGGAGGAGAGGCGAGTGGGGAGTGAAATTAATGTATTTGTTCTGCGGCCACCCTCGTATGCCCCCGGTAAAGACTCCGGTCTCGCGAGAAGGTTTGATGGTGAGGCGGATGGCCGAGACAACGGAGCTTGAATCCCGCGTAGAATATCAGCCCGTTATTGCTTTTGTGCGCAAAGGACCGTCTCTCCCTACCCTCTTCCACCCTCCCACGACACCACCACCGACGCCTTCCTGTGTTTCTTGATGCCTCTTTGAGCCGCGCACACCTCCGTGTCACGTTCCCGTGCGTTTCGTTATAGATCGACCTGGATGACGCATAAAATTTAGTACCTCTGTATTTCCTTCTGGTTCCCTCCTACCCTTCTCTCTTTTTTTTGCGTTTCGGATAATCGAAACGCTCGACTCGAAAGAGGAATTACTAGATTGTGTTTGGTTCAGTTTGGTGGTAAAATTAGGACTGTATTGGTATAATTTCAGATTTATATGGATTTTGGTGTGGGGAAAATTAAGGGTAGATTTTACACTACTGTTCTTGGACGATATAGAATTTCACTGTTTCTGGAAAATACGGTCCTCTTGAAGTTACTGAAAGGAAATTAACGTTCTTCACGAGTGGAGTATTAAGAAACTACTAAATTTATAAATCCACGCATAATTTGTTCTTTTTTTTATAGTCGATGCTTAAAGTGAACGCCGTGGAATATTAACAAACGTGATACGTAACATTTGGCATTTTTAGGTCAGCTATTAGTCGCTGCCATGCTAAATTACAAGACATTAAACATTTGCAGTTGTGCGAAGAACCGTTAATGTAAAAGTTAGGAAACCCGAATAACTAAATTAGGCTATTAATTTCGGGACATAGGATACGTGCTCCTATTAAAAATTATATACTCCATCAACCTAATTTATTTTCATTACGTACGTCTTAATAAGGGCGACAAATTTGTTGTAAATGGAAGCAATGTTAAAGTTAATTAAAATTAATTCACGTTCAAGATTAATTTCTTCTTAATATACAAAGTACGACTATATACCGTTAACTTCTTTTTTCACGAGAATTATCCACAGAATTTTTACTTAGCAAGCATTGTGGAAAGAAAATGGCGGTGCTTCTGCTAACTGCATAATTCAGGTTTAAGAGGGGTTCCGGAATTCGCAGTAACTAGTGCATTGCTCCGAAATGGAGGAAGCCAGGAGGGTGGGGTTCATTCGGACTCCCCTTAGAAAAAAGCTATTTAAATAGGTACGATCCCGGAGTGGGTGGGGTTGGTTTGATGGTGGGTCGGTTCTCCATGGCTTCATCTCAATGTACAGTAATCGGCTATACAAATGCATATCGTAGCAGGTTTCGTATTTGATCAAATAAACGTTTCTTTTTTATTAAACAAGAAACATGCGAAGCATCTCTGTGTTAACGTTAAATTCTATTAAATAGAAATTTTATCAGTGTTTATATATTTCCAACTTCTTGCAAGATATGGAAAGATATTTAATTTAATTATGTAAAATATACCATTACAAACAATTTAATACAGTTTACGTATTTGCTAATGAAAATAATCTTTCCTTAATCTATTCGCTAAACAATTAATTTGGGAAGACACTTTTTACACGAATTGACTGTCGTATAATTCAAACTCTGTGCTGTTGGTTTCTTATCATTCGAATACCTATAATTAATTATCCGACCGTTCACAAAAGAGTATTAAAAAGCGTGTTTTTTCTTAAATATTAATTACCAACTACACGCGCTCGATAATGATACGCGATATCTACCAAAATTAACAAGGATAAAAATGTCTATATTCGTTGCCACATTTTCGCAGTAGGTATTTAATAATTATCGAGCAAGTTTCTTTCGTAATTGGTGCACATAGACACTAGCGAGAAATTGGAGAGCGTGCATCGTGCTCTCACGGTGACGATCGTAGCAGGTTGGAGACGCGAGAAAAGAATATCCACGTCTGAAACAGAGGTGCAGGAGATTCCTGTGAATAATTGAGCCGCGTAATTTATCGCAAGGAATGCAGCCGGTGGCTTCCTTTCCCGGGTCCTTAGGGTTTCACGAATGGAGAGAAGGAAGTGAAAGAAGAAGAGAAGGGGGCAGGTGGCGGGCGGAGGGAAGAACGGGGGTGGTAGGTGAGAGGGGTGGGCCGGTGGAAATTGAATTTCGATCGAACACCGCCACGACAGGAGAGCGAGAGAGGTGAATGGAGCGGAAGCGAGAAAGCAAGAGAGAGGAAGACTATAGGAGCAGCGGGAGGATGAGGAGGAGAAGAGGAAGAAGAGGGAGATGGAGTAGTAGGAGGAGTAGAAGGTAGAAGGAGGCTGTAGGACATTACAGGGCATCCTCCGGCCCCGTCACTATGGCGAACAAATGAGCAATTCTCTCAACCCCCCGTGTCCTATGATGTCCTGCACGTAGAACCTGGCGATGGGCGTCTTCTGGGTCGATCTCGAGCCATACAAACCCCCTTCGACCTCCCACCTCTTTCCTATGTACCGCCATCGGGTTACCCTCGAGGTGATCGTAGTTTAAAATTTCTCACACGGAGCCAGGAAACCACCCGCGCTCTTCCACCCAAGACAACCAGCTCATCCACCAATCCGTCCGAGTCCACGGCTCCAAAGCGACTCCCCGGCCTGACAGCGTCGCGCTGACGAATTATTTTTCACGAATCTCGAGCCCCGGGTACACGAGGACGACGACGAGGATGACGACGAGGACGACGACGACGACAGTCGTCGCGACGTCTGCGAACGACGCAGCCTCGTTACACTCGGGACGTGGCTATGTCTCGTGGAATAATGATTTCTAAGAGGTGGGGAACGAGCGAGAACGGAAAGTGGGCGGTGTGTATAAGGGGGGCAAATGGAAAATTTTTGAAATGGAAAAGAAGCTATCGGATAGATTGGAAAGCGAAGAAATCGAAAGATGGTCGTTGACCTCCGGTTAGATATGAATTGGAGAACTCCACGGAGCGACTGATCCACCTCTATCGCGCATACATTATTCAAAGACAGACTATTTTAAACTATCCACCGCTCGAACTTATTCATACATATTTAACGATCTGTTTTTCACGATTCTCGCTCATTGGCCGAGCCGCACCTGGACCGAACGATGCAGCGTAGCGGCGCAAGTGGGCGTGCAACAGACACGTTAATCAGCCGGGAGGAATTCTCAAGGAACGTCGGAGTCGGACGAAGGACTGGACGGTCGGAGAAAAGAAAATGGCCGGCCCGCCATTAATTAATAATAGAACCGAGCGTAGTCGCGGCTGGCAAAGCGAGAAAGAGGACAGAAGCCGAGGGACCGAGGGCGAAAGGGAGACGGAAACGGGGGTTGTTCTCTCTTCCAATGATCCCCGACTCTTCCTCTTTCTCTCTCTCCCTTTCTACGCTCCTCTCTTTCCAGCTGCAGAAGGGGGTGAGAGGCAGTCGAGGTGGGTAGGTGGTTGGGGGAACGGGGAATGGATTTTATGCCCAGAGCGAGATATATGGCGGCCGCTACGCCCGGGCAAAAATAATATTAATATCGGAAAGGAAAGGAGGGAAAGTTTCGCAGGCTGGCTGGCTGGCTGGCTGGCCCTGCTTTGGGCAGGGGA
>NW_017100519.1:504293-523003 GCF_001263275.1 Habropoda laboriosa | reverse complement strand
AAGTATAATCATAATAATAAACGCCCGTGCGGGGCGCCATTGCTGGCTCTGCCACCCTCTCCCGATCCACGTTTTCCACCCATCCCCCTGTCCCTCCTTCTATGCCACCCTCATCACGCGCACATATACACGCGTATAACGTGCTCTCAGACTCACACGCGCGAGCACAAGTAAACCTCTCTCAGGTATTACACAAACGTCTCCTCTTCCTCCTCCTCCTCCGCGTCCTCACTACTTTTGTGTCTCCCGTAAATACACGCGCGCGCACCACTGTCCGTGTGCCTCGATGCACGCTTCTCTGTGTCTACGCTGAGCCGACTATACACTCGAGGATTAGATTAGCTTCCACTGGCTTCGCTGCAAAGGCTTATATACACGGGAGGAATAAACGGCAAACAAAAATGGCTCTTCCGCCGGAAAACTGCGGGGAAAATCGCGAGGAATTTTTCACCGACGTTGACCTAGCCCTCCTACTCCTCCAGCGCGCGATTCGACCCGCGAGCGGTGTCGCGACGTTAGATTTATACCGGGATCAGAGCACGAAAGCGACGGTGATTGTTGAATCTTTGGGCTCGGATTGCTTTCCAGCGTGGCCGCCTGTATCGCTGGAACTTCCGTATTGTCGAAGCATATATTGATTTATGCGCGGAATTGCTTCTCGCCGCGAAAATAAACGATGCCTTCCACGCCGATATCGGGCTGAATTTATCAAAATTTATCAGAAATATCGCGATGAAGAATGCCCGATTTAAAATGCATGCGTTTGCTGCATTAATACTGTTTTACCTAGATCGAGATTAACGCGTGCACACGTCCATTTTCAACATAATTATTCGCAAGATAAAAATATGTAGCATCAAACGTATACAAATTGAAAAGCGTTAATTTCAAGGAATCGTCAGAAAGAACGAGTGTGCCCGTTCCTCTTCTTTCAGAAGATCCCAGCGTGTCCACGAGGTAAACAGAACGTCGTTTCTGCGGATGAGAAAATCCATAATCCCTCAATCTCCTAATTAATCCACGCTGCGGATAGATGGACCCTCGAGTCCGAACGCAGAGAGACGACGTCCTACGACCTTTCTCTAATCCTCCTTCAAGCATCCCTCTATCGTCTCTCTGTTTTCGTCCGTGCCCGCATCTCTCTCTCTCTCTCTCTTCGCCCCTCTTACGATTTGTAGAGGTTACGATCAGCGCAGATGCATTTATATCGAATTGCAGCCCGCTCGTATATTGGCTCTTCCAAAATGGAGGCTTTTGTCTTGGCGTGCCTCATAAGCGTGGATTTGCCCTTATCCGTTCCGTCTTCCCTCTTCGTCTCTCCCAACCCCGCGCCGCTCTTGTCTATCTGTGGACCACGCTCGACCACCCCTGAAGTCAACCCCCTACGTCGAGTTAGCAAAAAAAGGGGAAGGGCGTCCCGCTATCTGCTTCCTCTCTTTCCGTTCCTCTGTCTCGTTTTCCCTGCTTTATTTTTCCTTTCGTCGCTTGTTTCGAGGAAGCAAGTTAACGCGCGCACACGTGCACGCACGCCGAACTACGTTTTTTTCATTATCATACCGTTATTTTTTTGCCCCCACGTCATAAATTGCCTTTTTCCGTAGATTTCCCGTGCTTTATGCGTCCCACTTCTGCCATTAATGTCAGAGCCTCCGACCCCTCCCCCTCAGGCCCACCTCTTCCTGACCATTTATTCGCTATACGTGACTTTTCTTGCCAAAAACACATTTCGCCCTGGCCAGTTATTAATGAACGTGAAACCCCGTAAGATTCCCTCCCTTTGTTTCGCCCCTGCGTTCGTGTTTTCTTTTTTTTCTTACTTTTGTTGTGTTTGTTTCAGAAACGCGTGGGTAATTGAGATCAAGCAGAATACGGCGATTGGCTTTTACGACGTTCCGAGACAAATCTAGCGGTTCGTTCGTGCAACAGTCGGACAGTGACATATGTAACAGAGTTACTTTGACGGAAACTAGGTCCAGAAACGCTCTGAAGGGAGAAGAACCTTGTTAAAACGTCATTAAATTGCACTTGAAATTAATTAACCAAATTATAATTGAACTACAGAAGCAGAAGTAGGGTCGTACATTCAGGCACCAGTTATCATGTTCAATCGAAACGTCACTATACCGAGTACCCAGCGTTTCTCTCTTGTCCCTGACATTTGGTCCATTGTCCAGACTTGCTTAAAAAACCAGCCCAATCTCCGAAAACGACGTCTACAGAAGCGAAACGTACAAAACCTCGAGGATGACGGAGTCAGAATAATTCAGGACGGAGCATCTACTAGAGAGCTTAACGAGTCAAAGGAGCTCGCGAAATAATTGACCTGCGGTGGTGGTTGTGCTTTCTAAGGATCTTCATCGACAAATGAAGACGCGGGTTCTGCATCTTGCAGAGACAAAAGTGCGCGGTACCGTCTCGAGGCACTTTCATATCTCTCCGAAGAAGACGGCAACCGCATTGAGTAGCGGAAGACTGTGAGGCACGCTCACGGCGACTTCCTTTTTGCCTTGAGAAGAATTCGCGCGATAGGGGTGAGTTCTTGGGAACAAAATACCGTCGGATGGGTTACCGAGCACTTGACCCGGACGAATGGACCAGGAGGGCCGCACTTCTGGTGATTAAAGTAAAGCCGGGAATTAGAGTGGAGGAAACTCCCAGGGAGGAAGCGACGCGCGAAAGAGGAGCGGCGCTGTGTGGCAATCAGTGAAATGGCGGTGAAAATAAATGAATGGAAATCGAGTCTGTCTTTCTCGACCGTACTGGCCGGGACACAACCGTGTGGTAACGGGTACGCCAGCGCAGTTGACGAACCTGACTCTATATAGACTGCTTGCTCGAACAATAAGAACGAATCGCCGAGTTAACTCGAGCCACATTTGTGATTGAAAGAAGCCTCTCTCTCGGAAATCCTGTTCCACCCAGGATGACTCTAAAGGATGACGCGAATTCGTCGCTGAACAATCATTGAAAAACAACCGAATTGTTACTTCGATTTGCACAATAAAATGAACATTAGCAAACCAAATGTTCGTCATCGACGGAGATAGTGAAAAAATCAGAAAAAAAGAATTCAGGTAGAATTAAGTGTTTCTTCAGACTATTTATATTTCTGTTTCATCTTATGCGGCGCGTAAGACCTATTACGACAGTCAGGTACTATTTAGTTCAAACCTTATAATTTGTACATAAAGCATTTTCTTTAAATATGTTCGCTACTTCCTTTCAATTTGGTACCTTCCCTATTTTTCCTATTTTCAAGACAATAATTAATTGTCAGATCACGATTAATTTTGAATATCCTATATATTTGTGTCAAGTCAATAAAAAACGTATTAAATGTGCTAATAGTATACGCATAACTATATTTCATAATTCAGGACGAAGCTAGCTACACCAGCATCGAATATTTTTCTACGTCGTACCTTACAGTAAAATATTTTTTGCATAAGCAATCGTTGCTTGTATATTCGCTCTCTCTGTACCAAGAAGGTATGAAATATCGCGTTACTCGCAAGAGCATAAAAATTCACATTGAAGCTGCATCCAGTGGACCAACAGCGACATCAGCTTCGGGTATCGCGTTCGATATTTTGACGAGGACAAGCGCGGCCGCTTAACGCGACCGAATTCCATGACAAATCTCCCGACGTGGAGAGCGTCGCGGAGCGTATTACAGAAACGGAGTCCTTGACTGTGTTTCGCGTGGAATCCCTAAACTAAACTATACCTCGTCCCTATCGGAGAACAAGCATCCCTACCCTCAGGAAAGCAAGCTTAATGCCTCGGAAAAAATAACAGACGCACACATACACACACGCACGCGTGTGTGTTTCACTCTCTCTCTTTCTCTCTTTCGCTTTCGGCATCCCCCATGAGCGTCGAGGAGCCGTGCGTGTCTCCTATGTCCTTTTTTTCTACCGGCGAAGAGGGTGGACATTTAGGGCGACAAAAAAGGACACTCTGTCTGCCGCAGGAAGCCCCCGGAACACGCTGGAATTTCGACCTCCCGCGCGATCGATCGAATCTGCATGTTTTTCTTCCTCGGGGAAAACGATATTGCCTTCGTACTATTGCTGAAGCGGCAATTGTTCAGGGGTTCGACGAGACCTCGCCTGCCCCCGTGTTCCTCTTTCCGTCCTCCGCCCCCTCCTCCATCGGCCTCGTGTCGCTTGAAACGAAACTTCTTTTCGCATGCACGGAGTTCGGGGAAAAGCGCGATTTAAGTTTGCCCACGTTGTTTGTTACTGACAGTCCGCCGGTGTGACGTCCGTAACGGATTTTCATTATGTAAATCGAGGAGAACACGACGTTCCGTGAACGCGCATTTTTTGGTAACGATTATGACGGTTGTGATGAGCACGTCGGGAGAACTGTGTCGAGAGGTAAAAATAAAACTATAGACGATCGTGTGATTTATTGTGAAGTTTGTTAAAATTGGTAAACGACAGACAGGATTATTTCTGAGAGGATTCAAGCCGTTCGTGAGAATTATTATGCATACGAGAATGAATCGACAAAATTTCGACGTTGGTTGCAAGTTGTTCGAAATGTGTCATCTGTGAATAAATTGTTAATTAACTCTTTCCAGCACCAACTTAATCTTACTCCATGCACACTCGTATTTTCATAAACCATGAAATCTTTTATATAAATTATTGGAGCGTAAATAAGAAACACCGAATCTTCCAAAGAAATATCGTCCGAGAATATCACCTAGTAAATTATTCCTCCTCCAATTAACACGTAATTAATTAATCTATTTAATTAGCCAGCTTAATTGGCCCGGTAACCCAGCCACACCTTTCGAGTGGCGCATAGGTATGCCCAGGTCTGTACCCTCCCACCCGGTATCCCCGGGGTTACATCGTGACCGACGTGTATCGCGGACCGGTGTCTCTCTCTTCCTTTCTCTCCCTCTCCTTCTCTCTCCACTTCACACACACACACACACGTACACGAGCGGTACACACGGTTCATCGGCCGCACACACTTTCGTTCACCCGCATCAGTTCGCTGGTGCACGTGTGTCGTCGTGTATAATCTCCCACCAGGACAGATTCCCCTGAATCGCCCCCACTCGCCGGAATGTGGGTGCGGCTTCGGCCATTTTGGTACCACCTACCCCTCGCGCGCAGGTCCTCCACCCTTCTAGGGGATTTGATACACGTACGGTGCAACACCTATACACCGGCCGCACTCACACATACCGTACCGGGGACGACAGAACGGGGAATTAGTTGTGTGGGTGTACACATGCGTGTGCGCTCTCGTGTGGAAAGGTACTCGAAGTCGCTGAAACTGGAAGGGAGGCCGTGGAGGTGGAAGCCAGCGGGCTCGTGGCGGTGACAGAGGGACGCGGCGGAGAGGGGGGGAGTGGCGAGCTTATTTCAGAATCCAACGCACGACGAGCAGAAGAGGAAGAAGTAGTGGAAGAAGAAGAGGAGGAAAAAGAGGTGTCGTTTCGAGAAACGTCGAGGGTGGGGAACCGACTTAATTTCTGCCACCCCCTCCGACACATTTCCCTCCTGGCCACCTTCTTCCTCCGCCATCCCTCTCCGCACATCAGCCCTCCCTCCCTCCAGCCGCCGTTACCACCCGTACCCTCGGGCCCGCTCGTTACACGTTCCTCGCCCGGTACGGGGTAACTTCTTCTCGGTAGAGCTCTTTGAAAGGGATTCAAAGAACTTGAGAGTTTGCTGATTATTTCTTTCGTTAATTTCTCGGGACGTGAACGGGAAAGATTGTTTCGTGGAATCGTTAGCGGAGAGAGAATTTCCCTTAAGAACTCTCATCTTGCGCTGTAACGGAAATGTAATTCCACGTTGCTTTGTTTTGTTTTCACTAGGTTAGCTGGTCGTCGTCGTCGTCGTCGTGTGTTCACTCGCGGAGATTGTTTTATCGTATTGATTCGAAGGTTTATTAATGCGGAGACTGTATCAGGTGGTGAAAACTGATCGTGCCGGCGATCAACGATGGGGAACGGTCTCGGCGTACCTTGAAGAAGCATCTGAGAAACCAACGCGACGTTCTTGTTCATAGATGGCGTCACGTGTATTTCTTCGAGCTCCTTTGCCATAATCTCTTATGTGGACTATTGTAAATTTATGTGGAGATGTAGTGTGCAATATCTTCTTAGTTACTACGATTTTTTGTGAAAGAGGTAATTAATTAAAGCAACTTGTAATGCTTGTAATCTTAATTAATAAACCGTGTAGGAAATATTGTAAGATTTATCAGGTGAATTTATCTCGTATACTTATTTAACCATGGTAATAATTTAAACTTTGCATCCTCAAATGGACACGTTCCTTTCGAGTGAAATTCGGAAAGATCTGTTAAGACGGTTGTCGTATGTATGATTGAATGAACGCATACTTTCGCGAGAGCGTAAAATGATTTTCCCGTGAATGGAAGAGCACATCATGGAGCTTCAGCCGCGAACGTGTCACGAAGCTTGCAAAATTTTCCACGGAATTCGATATAAATTCCCATCCTTTCTTTCAAGCTTTCCGTCCTCGTCCGGCTTGCAACGTGTTTCCAAGAGGGTGGATAGGTTATAGCAGGGGACGAGGAAGCGTAAGTGCTTTTTGTCGGAAAAATTATATGATAGCTGGCAACGCGAGCTTTTTCCACCTTCGTCCGCCATTCTCTCTACTTTCAGCGCTGGATTAGAAAATATGATTAGCTTCGTGCCGGGAGCTTATTCCGGCTACGAAACTGCACGGCGAAGGAGTGGCTGTCGCTCGTACCCTTCGGATTTTATGGATGACCATGGTCCCCTACGTGTCTCGACACGGGAACTTTTCCGAAAACCGTTCCTTCACCCCTCTCGTAACTAATTTGTACAATGTGCTGCCGTCGTGTCGTTCCTCTACGAATTTTTTTTTGTTGCTACCGATACACGAACAGCGCGCACTCGGCATCTTTTCATTTTCCCATACTTATGGAGAGAGGAATATTTCGTAAAAAGTGAAGTAAATAATTGAAGAAACAATATATAATTGCATTTGATATTTGACGGAGTAGGCGTTCCAACTTTATTTACTTTACTTTAGTTGATCTTCCTTGTCTAATTATTGATAACATTTACAGGGGTGTGTTGCATGCTTGATCGAGAATTTGACATGCGACGAGACAGACGTTAGGTCTGATACAAGGGGTTGCTGGGAAGTTCACTCGGGGTAAGATAGGCAACGCACGTCTCGCTATCGTTTTGCTTTCATAAACCTCTCTAGTTTTGCCTGCTTCGTTTCATTTCTCTTACGGGGGACCCACTTTGCTCTGCCTTCCATCTTTCTAGCCCTCGCGAAAACCACCCCCTCTAGTTCCTTCTTCCTTCAAGCGACTGAGTGATTCTGCAACGTCGTGTGCCTGAATGGAGCAGCTAACGTAGTTTCACGAGTCGAAAGTCATTGTGCTTGCAAACAATGTTGTAAGAATAGGTAAAATTTAAAAGAATGCTTTGATTGTTAGTTCACTGACGACGTGGCCTATGTGCTTCTGGAATTTATTTAGGTATATTATTTTGCGACGAAACGTGTGCAACAAAATGAAACCGCTTAGAAAGTGAACACTTCAAATGTATGACATACTCAGGTAGGTGTTTCACAAGCTACCGTAAAACAGGAAAGTAGTTTGATTATTTTCCGAGGCTTCAATGCCAATTTTAGTTTCCTTCTTAAATAATACATTTTTAAAATTCTAAACTTCTGTAAATTTTGAAACATAGAAATCAAAGTTGACAGTGAGAACGTCATTTTAAGCAACTGAAAATAAGTATAATTCACCTCCTTTTTTTTTGTATTGAAACTATGAATTGAAAGTTAAAACCTGATTTCTATAAAAGCAAATATACATTTTGCTGTTATGCTAAATACGTTTTAGAGTGTCCAATAAAACGAATATTATGAAAATATATTTTCTTAAAAAGTGTTATCTTATAATATTGTACATGCTTCCTCAAGTGGAACGACCTTCTTATACTTTTCGTCCGTTTTTAAACCTCATACTTCAACAATTTCTTTTTCGTTAAAGAACCTATCTCATAAACAATTATCTTCATATTTTCAGTGATGTGTACATCACGTACCTAAATGGATATCGTAGATTTTATGCACAATAAATAAAATTTGTTCTTTAAAAGCAAGCATTACTACTCAATCTTTCTAGATTGCTCGTAATTAGACATATCAACAAACTATATACCTCCGGTATATACATAAGAAAAAGGAAGTTAACTGAGAGGAAAAAAGAGATAGTGTATCATGGTGGAGACAAGTGCCATAAGAGCATGGGGATACACGGGAATGAAGATGAGTATTTCCCAGAGGAGGATCCTCGGAGTCGACTCATCAGACGATCTCGTAGAGTGGCTCGAACCCTTGGACTGCATAATAAAACCATGGCAATTTTTATCGAGTACCGTGACGCCATTCTTCTGCTCACGACTATTGGATTCTCGGTGTTCGCCGTTCATGCGATTTCTAGTATTCCCATCGCGATGCCCCGCGACAGCTCGATGAAAACTTTCGAAATGCCACGAACCGCGGACGTGCGTGGAAAAAAGTACCGGCTTTAGCGCGTCAAACTACAAAAGAGTCGCTGAAATTGCTGAATCAGCTGCAGAAGTGTGGTAATCGTTACACGCGACCGGATGAAGCATGCAGAATCGGTTCGTTGATGAAACCAAGCGTTCGTTTGCTGGGAAGTCTGGTATTTCGTGAATGAAAATCGACGTGAAAAAGTAGAATACAATAATTAATTGGGGATAAATATTTAAGATAGAATGTTAAAGCTCGATTAATCAGAGGATTAACTGTATTTCTATTTTAATTCGAAGTGGCTAATACTTTTCAAGTATCCTTTAATTCGGTTATCATATACAGTTGATGGATAAAAGCCTCTTTTACTGGCTTCTATTACACATTTACGAGCAATTTGTACCACAAATATTTGTTAGAAAATAGATAAAGCTTCTTTTCTTGAAATATTCCAAAAATTGTTGCGAATTTTTAGTACACGAAGTATACTATGTAGAGTATCTCAAAAAATATACTTCATTTACACAGACACTTGTCTTACAAGAGTTCTTAATTTAAAACTCCCTGGAGAACGAAGGGGGATTAAAAAGAAGTTCTGTTAAAATTCTCTTGCAAATTCTTCATTTTCGCATGATACAGCAAGTATTCAGAAAACTGCACGTTACATCAATTCACGTTGCGAAAGTAGCACGCCAGTTGGGCCACTTAACACCGAAGCTTCTAAACTTACTCATCTAAGCAACAATAACCGACAAGCCTGCACGGGGAGGGGGCGAAACAGAAATTATTAAGCGCGAAGTATCGACGTTACGTCACATTTTCTCGATATACTTTCAACGTACCGTCGCCAAAATTAGATTCCAGAGACGCGAGTGGCAAGCGATGCACCGGGCGGGAAGGGTGATCGATGAAAAAAAAAAAAAGGGCGATCGGTTTCAACCCCATCCACGAAACGTGTTTGCGACCCCAGCGGATGAGAAACGATTCCCTCCCCCACCGTCGAATTTATATCGAGATCGAATTATTGATCTTTGCCAGCGACGACGACCGATTGCTACGACCCCATGTGTCGATTTTACGGTTTTAACGATCATCGACCCCGCACAGCCGTTTCCCTTTTTTTTTCCTTTTCCGAGGGGTCCTGCGAGACTGTAACGATTTCGGTAGTCGGCCGCGATTTATCCATCTTCTGTTCTAGAGACACGCGAACACGGTGTAATTAATCTGGATCTAGAAATCTCGTTGGGTCCAGGCAACCAGATGTCCACTCGTCTACGAACGATCGGTCAGTGTCCAGTTCTGTTTTAACTACGGATTAAGGCGAGCCTGGCCTAACTAGCAACAGTGTCGAGTTTGTTGACAGAAAGCATTAACAATTAATGTTGATGCAGGGCATAGGTGACATTTGTAACCTGATTTTGTTGAGAACCATTCTTTGATATTAAATGCGTTTCGTACGTTCAGGATAAAAGCGAGGTGCACCATTTTGCAGTGTGCTTGAGATATCTAAAGGGTGACATTATTATTAAATGGTAGCACACGGAAGAATTTATTTTTCATCTCCTTAGATTTAACTGTGCGCTGATTAAAATAGCGGGTGAATTTCCGTGTAAAAATGCTTCAGAATATTAGAAGTATTAAATTCTGAAATTGTCGGATTAAAAACAGGTTCTGTTACATTCTGACAATAAGTAAAAGATCGTTCTAACTTTACGTACTATAATGCAAATATCGAATAAAAAACTTAGTCGTTCAAATTCAAATCGGTATAACGTTGAATAATTAAATGAACGAATCAATTTTTCTCCACCGCGCACTTTCCTGCTTCTGCACCCTCTTAGCTTTCTTCATCCGACAAAAGCTCTCTTCTCGCCTCGCGTTCGAGAATAATTTCTATTCCCCCCTTAACGACCATCTCGTCGACGTATTTCACGCGCCTCGAAATGATAATTCTAACGCGACAATTCCGACGTAAAGGATTGCCCCGCTAACCTCCGTAAATAGAGCGGCTGTGTAACATTTTACACTACATTTGCTCGGGAGTTCCGAGTTATAACCGGTCTATACGACGCTCGCTACATAGCATCCGCATCAGAGACACGGTGATCTCAATTACTCGCAGTCACGTTTCCGACGTCTCCAAAGGCGCACATTTCCAAACTTCGCCGGCAATATCGGCCGCATGAAATTCCATAAATTACACACCCTCCTCTCGATCCTCTTGATACTTACCCGCCAAATATTACAACGCTTCCCGTCATTATTGCCTCTGAAGAGAGAGAGTGAGAGGAAGCTTAGAGGGAGCAGAGAAAAAAAATGGTTCGGTGACGAGCGCGTCCGGTCGAAGACATGTCCGAATCCCTTTGAACGAGTGAACTCTAAACCCCTCCCCGGCTTTCGAGCGGACGCGTGATCTTTAAGGGGATGTATGTAAGTTGTGGGCGGTGGAGTTATCGGCGAGGAAGCCGAGGAGAGGTTGGCGGACCAGCGAAACAAGCAAAAGGGTCGTGACGGTGTTGGTGGCACTGCTGATGCTCGTGGTGGTAGTGATGGTGCTGGTGGGGCTGAGATGAAGCTGCCGGTAGTGGTAGTGTAAAATATGGATTTACTTCTCCTCCAGGGCCTCGGCTTTTCCTTCGGGCTCTATGTTCGCGGACGCGGATGCCTGGCTTCTCTCTGTCTGCGTATGTATATACTCTCTGTGCATGTACGTGTATGCGTAGCACGTGTGTATGTTTCGGGCTGGTGTGACGTCACACGCACCGCTATCACCCCTATTATGCGAGGCTAGAGAAGGAAGACCGGCGCGGTAGGAGGAGAGGGTGCCAAGACTCGTTTGTTAGATGGGGCTTGGAAAGCCAGGGGGTGTTTTGTGACTGTTTTCTTTGTACTGTCGCGGGAGATGTCGGTGTTTTGTCTCTTCGCGAGAAAAGAAGTTGCACGGCTAACGGGTGGCTCGTGAAAGGGTGAAGTTGAAACCGGTCGGAGGTAATGCTTTGGTTAAGAGCGAATCAGAAACTATGACATCTCTTGCCACACTTCGACGATTCTCTCGATTCCGCTTCTAGGCGACGTTGTGCAAGGAGGAATCGCGAAACAGAGAGCTTGCTACCTACCATCGACGAAGAATAGCTTTCGCTGAACTCGCCTTTATTTCCAATTATACCCTCTTCGAAAGGTCGCGTTAACATTAAACGCTCGCGAAATGAGGAAGACGACAAAGACTTCAACCTTTTCGTGTATCAACGGATTTTCATGCGAAATTAGCTCTTATTGAAGTAGAAAAGAAGCTCCGGGTAAGCTTTAACGAAGCTCGATGTATTCGTGATAGCCGGGCCAGTTATATCCAAGATACATCCCGACGTGTACGTCGACCCTGCGTACACTGACATTCGATCTTCCGCCGACCATTTCCACCTTACATGGCCCAAGTATATAGGGCTATGTAGAGCTCCGTATACTTACGCGGGTAATTTAAAATGCGATTACTCGAAGGGTGTCCTTCGTAGGGGTAGCATTCGTTGGTGGACATAAGAATAGCTAATACGGAAATGGCGAAGGAAAGCCGGGGGTGGGAAAGAGGTGGCCGACGGAGGAGAAAAGAGAAGGGGGAGCGGTTGGATGGCTGCCATTAAAAGATTTCATCCCTTCCCTCTCTCGCCCGCGGCACCAATATATAAGGGTGAGTAATCTGAGAGCCACCCCTCCTTTCTTATTTTCCTTCCTTCTTTTTCTCACTCTCCTCCTTCCCCACGTGCTTGCCACCGGTCCTCCTGGTGTACGTTCTCGAATACACTGAGCACGCTCAGGCACTCGCAGAAAAGCACCAGCTCCGCTCTATATACGAGTTAGAAAAGAGGACCGGGTGTAAATTGAGAGAAACTGTGCATAGCTCCTATTTTCATGTTTTCGCACGCAACTTGTATTACTTTTTTATGCAAGCACTGATTTTAGAAGAGAGAGAGAGAGAGAGAGATACGTGAAAAGAGCTTCCTTTCCAATGATTCTGAATGCACTTTGCGTTTTAAGCTCGATGTCGAGCGATTCGCTTCATCGACTGCACGCAGTTTAGAACGCGTTGGAGTGGAATTAATGTTTGAACCTTAATTTAAAGGCTTTATGACATACTTACAGCGGAAGAAAATTCGTGGTTAGGTTATTTTACATTATTGCTCCATTACCAATACGCCTAGTGTTTCTTGGTCAATCGCTGGTAGCGAGTTGAATTTTCCAAAACAAAAAAACTACAATTTACATTAGCTATGTGTGAACAATTATACGTATCGTGAGCAAGATCGTTAGTTAAATTGCAATGAAGGCCAGCTAACGTAGCACGCAATACGTATAGTCGCGACATTCAGCTCTAAGATCGAATCCCGCCGGGACGCACACCAACGCAAGAAGATGACACAGGCTCGCATAAGTTGAAGGAACAAGAACGGCAGAGAGCACAGACACTGGCTGCACCTAAGGGATACGTAAGACCAGCACACACGTACGGATTACAGAGGGTAGGATTGGCAGCTCTGATCAATATTCGATTTTTGAAATATCTTCCCCACCCTTCAGCCCATCGACATCCTCGCCCGGCCCTGAGCACCACCCGCCTCCAGCCGCCACCGAATACCGCCACCCCTTCCGGAACGTTCCTCGAAAGCTCGATACTCCATTTGTATTTTTAAACTGGAATCCCTATACACACACGTCCGTGTGCACGTAGCCGTGTACACGTGCACGACTACGTATGCAGCGACACAGGAAAGCGTTCTGCCACCACCATCGCCATTCGCCATCACCATTACCACCGCCGCCGGCGTCGTCCTCCGCTACTCTCGTCTCCTCAACCCTCTTCTTCTTCTTCTTCTTCTTCGTCCTCTTCTTCTACCTCTTCTTACCTCTTCCCGAGGTTCGTCCTCCTCCCTCGTGGCTTGCCTTCTCTTCACTCTCCTCTCGCAAGACCGTCTCTTTCTTTTTCTCCCTGTGTGCGCCACCCACACACGCTTAACGAGGCGAGCGGAGCGCGTGGATGGGGATCCGTGTGATCGCGTATACGGCCGCGTTCGCGACTGTGTGTATATACGTGCCAGCGAACGAACGGAGCACCCTCGGAGGCGGCCGGGGGCATACGATCCATCGGAATTTTAAGGAAATAGAAGGACACTCGATGCATGCCATCGGTATGTAGTAATGCCGTAGTGGTAGTGCCGCGCGTACGCCTGCGTATCCGTTAACGTGTTTTATACGTGTGTTACAGGGCCGGCAATACAGAGGTTCCAAGGGAAATGCCTCGAAGTGACAGAATCCTCTTTAGCTTTGTCGCGTCCCGAGGAATTGTATCGTTCGCACGAAGAATCCGTATGCTCGACCGGTTTACCCGGTATACCGTTGAAATTTTCAGCGTTAATCTAAAATTTGCTTCTCAAGCAACGTTATTCGCGCCGTTGTATAGTTATCCGTCCCGCTTGGATCGGTTATACGGAGTAGTCGAGGACGATCGCAAACTCGGGAACGTCGTACGACCGTAAACCGACGGAGTCATCGACGAGGCTCCTGGGAATGCGCGGGCATTACCGAACGGATATTAATTTATTTTATCGTGGAATACAATTTCAGGTATCGCGTTTTATAAGGGTTACTGGTGTATCGCAAATATGGGGGTGCCGTTGGATCAATTTTCACTTTGCCCGAGACAGGAAAGTAGATTTTACCGGTCCTGTGTATCTTTATACACGTCAAACCGACGCGCACACCCTTCCACGTTTCTGTAGACACGACGGCTCGTGTATGCGTGTGTTCGTGTTTCATCGGGAACGGAAGGATGCAGGTACCTGTACTCGTAGACGTAGGTACCTATACTCGTTCCTCTTTGCCCGGCGAATTGGAATTTCTCACCGCGGATAGAATTCTTTTGCGAGAATCACGCGACGCCCACGACATACAAGACGTAGGTGTCAGGTTGCACGAGCTTATACGTACTCGCACGTACGTCAGCTCCTTCAGGTTAAATGAATGCGATGACACTTCCGAATATTAGTTGCATGGTGGTTCGTACGGAGTAAAATGATGCGCAGCTGCGGCGCAAATCAATCTTACCAGTTTGAATGATCAATAAGTTTAAGCGGAAACCTTCGTCATCAAGTTGCTGTATACAGGGTGATCTAAGAAGTGCCGGAAATTTTAGGGGTATTTAGTAATCGTAGAAATAGATAATATAATTTTTGCGCAAAGAAATCTTAATTGTGTTTCGATGAAAAAATAGAGTGCCCGTAATATGTTTTGCAGGAGGTCTAAATAAGAATTTAACTTCACACGAATATTCTTATACTTTATTACATTTTGATACTTATATTGATCGCAGTGTTTCTAACCTTTTACTTACACTCTTAAATTCTCCACGTCAATAATTTATACCATATCGATAAAATTGGTAATATATTTTCGCTGTACTTAATGCACCACCGAAGGCAATTAGTAGAAAAAAAATTAATTTTCGTAAAAGCATTACGAATTAAATACAGCAATATTACTACAATTTCTAATAATTCTAACACTTTATCTAACGATAAACACAAGTACCGTACAATAAACCTTTCATTTCTTCAATTTGTCCCTTTATCCCATCCCCAAGAATATTCGCACGACCAATTTAATTTCCAACAAAAACTGAAAAAAAAAAAAAGGAACGAATTCAAGTATTCCACTGCAATTAAGACCGACGGTACGATTATTCAAATATCCAGTCACCACGAATACCGTTCCACCCTCGTCAGAAACATTCTGTCCATCAACGATCCAACATAGGATAGGACGTTTCGGAATTTGGTAACAGGCTCGAAGCGGCCCCATCGGAAAGCCATCGTATCAGCGCGGTCTGCCCCTCTGCTGCCGGTGAATGCACTTTGCGCATCTGCGGATCAAGCCTACCGGTGCAGCAGCGCGTGCAATTAATTAAACGGCGGCGCAGCGTGGCTCATTAGCGGGCGTCGATTGGCTGCCGGCCGGTCACGTGACATCCACGCCGGTGGAACGAACGAACGCCACCGAAGGGTAGGAGGACGCGCAAGGGGGGTGTTGGTTCGTCGGGCTCACGGGGGAAGAAAGGGGACCAGGCCGGCCGCGGAGCGCGGACAGGGGGGGTCAGTGGGGCAGAGAAGGCAGCACTGCACTCGCTCAGTTGTTTCTACTGGGAGAGCCACGCCCTGCCCCTTTCTCGCCGAGCCACCAAAGGCGGATACCCGGGGATTAATTAAGACGCCCACCAACAAATGATATCACGCCGTTTCCTCGGACTCAGTTCACCCCCATACCAGCGGCTAAGGTATTAATTAGGAGAGTCGACGGCGAACAGTCTGATTGGAGGCTCCTTTGGGGTTTCCTCCATCGTTGCCTTTGCGCGGAAACCTCTAGCAACCAAGTCGGATTGTTCTTGTACTTTTTTTTGTCTTCTTTTTCGGAATTTTCAACCCTTGTCTGGTATAGGCGACGTAGGCTATTCTTCTTTTTTTTTCTCTTTCTTTTCTTCGTTCCTTCTATTACCGGAGATTGTAGATAATGTTCCTTGGTAGGTACATTTTGCAACGATGCGGATACGACTTGGAAATTATGAACCGTGGGAGGAAAATGTTAGCAGACTTTCTCGAGTAATTTGATTACTCTAAATGCTGGGATACGGACATTTACATTAAGATATTTGTATTAATTTTGGAAATCAATTTGGGATCGTATGCTACCTTATGAACAAATTTTTTACTTTGCCAGGAGTTTTATTAGAGTTGAAATTATGTGGGAATTTATTTTCTGTTTTGAGGAACGTGTTTTGATATAGCATATCGTAACCAGGAAATGTAGAAGAAAAAGGGAATAATACGTTTACCTTTGTCAATGGTCAGAATTTGACACCGATAGCAGAATGAGAGAAAGTATTTTAAAATCGATGAAATCTCATCGCAAAATTGTCCCGAACCATCGATTTGATAAAATTACTCGTAATATTTTTAACGAAAGTGTAATATCAATTTGCCAAGTAACTTCTAATATTTGTAATAGTTATCTAATCTTATATTCCACTAAATTACGAATAACATCGCATGAGATTGAAAATAGAATACCATCCTACAAACCATAAATACCCTTCAGGAATTATTTTTTAATCACGTTAAGTTAACCACGCACATTAATACCTACACAAATTCAATTTCAAGACTACAATTGTATTTTTAGAAATGTACGTAGAATTGTGAATACTAAAATTATGCAAGCAGAGAAAATATTCCTCTGGTACTTTCAACAGATATATCAATAGCGAATGAAAGTATTCGTTAAAAAATTTCCCATTACGAAATTGTTCATTACAAAATTGTATAATTTCGTACGTGAAAGGTGTTCAGTATGAAAATCGCGCCACTGGTATTCCTGATAATATCTCACCAGCATGTCCTTTGATGCAAACGAATCGACATGTAGATTCCATGCAAATTGCTCGAATGCGTCTTCAAGCGGAGACCCCGATTGGCCACGCAGTGAATCTGTAGATTGGATTGCCGCTCACTATAGCTAATCACGCAATTACTCTACCCGGCTTTAATTTTATCCTTAATTAAATCCAATCTCGCGCAATAAATGTGTGCGTGTTTGCTGGTCGAGCATCGCGGGAGATTGAAATTTTAAAAAGTGCCAGCCAAGGGGCGATAAAGTGGGTTAGCTGAATTTAATTACGCTTATTAATATTGCTAATAAAAACGTACGTATGAAATTTCCACTCGGTTAAACACCTCGCGCGAATATAATTTCCAATATTCATCACTGAAGGTAACATCACGAACACGTACAACTTCTATACTATTAACCAATGATACAAAATTTTTAAAATTAGCGAGACTGAAGGTTTTCAATCAGGAAAAAGCGAAAGTTATTTGACACAGTATCACATCTGTCCGGCAATGCTCTTGTTTTTTTTCTTTAATAACCAATATAATCCGTTTCTCCCTTGTCACAGGCTAGCAGCTCTCTTGGAGTTGACGAACGACCCTGTTGACGTTCGCCCTTTCCACCGTCGGAATAAAATGAAAGAAACCGAACCTGACCCCCTCGTCACTGTTGCCACTATATCTCACATTTCGAACACCTCCGAACTGCTATCTTTTTTATTTCCTCTCTCTACGGCAGATATACGCGCACCATGAAACACCGAGGAAGATTAATTTCTGAACGGCGCTGCTTCGTGCAGTTGGGTAGAACACGCGGTGAAAAAGAATGGAACAGACTGCTCAGGCAAAATTGTACAGTAATTACATGAAAAAACTTCGAGAATTAATACTGTTTACCTTAAACCTTAGTAAGTAATTGATATTCAATAAAAATATAACGGCCCTTTAATTGTCACCGTAGAAAATAGTTGTAAAATTTGAAATATAGGTTGATGAATTCCGACGTTTAACGGAATTTGAATTTCAAAATGCAAATTAATTACTTTAGGTATATCAACATAGATTTAATTACTAATTAACCATTATTCTAATTACCTACTATTGCAGAATGAATGTCTGACAGGGACTCAAAAATGATTCAAAAAGGACAATTCTCATATTTCAAACTAGCCTTCCATTTTCAAATTTACGCGACTTAATTATTCCTAGCGAAACGGGGATTCCTCGATTCGTTAAAACAGCAGAACGACGGAGACACAACGGTATCATAAAATCTGTTCTGGGCCGCGAGTGGAGGGGAACGGATTCCTGGTATAATATCACGGACAATCGCCTTGATTCGAAAATTAGGTGGAGATTCATGCATCCGCGGTGCGCAAGCGAGCAGAGAAAAGGAACGGCCCCGTTCCTTCCCGGCTTAATTTATCCGAGCGCGGTGCGCGAAGGTAATTTTGTTTAAATTATTAAAAGCTGGGGGCCACGTCTGGCTGCCTGCCGGCTAATGACGTAATCCTCTAAAAAGTTATAAAGTTACCGTGGATTCATTTTTAAAAGCGGCCGCTGGCTGCTGCCTAGCCAACCCCCGGAACGAACCCCGCTGAAAATACTTACGCCACCTTTTTATTACGTCGTATTTCACGCCACGCACCACTTACCTCTGCATATTTATACAGGTGAATAACTAGGTACGGTGTCGCCGGGCTCTATAGGCCGGTGCCGTGTCGAATAAACCGGACAAACGTAA
>NW_017100519.1:502606-504216 GCF_001263275.1 Habropoda laboriosa | reverse complement strand
GAATGCGCTCGTTGACTCCAAGTAACCGTGATATATTATCCCTTTTCTTCTGTTTTACCAGCTCCGAGAAATTAATCAGGATTCAAGAGTTCACATTGGAACGCTGCGTTCTAGGAGAAGTGAAGAATTTCAATGGAGATTGTCGAAGCAAAGCGAAGTATATAGAAGCGACGTGGGGATAGTTTATTCAGAGAAATGTAACTTTGACTTTGTTCATCGATGAATTGCACAGTTCGATGCAATTTTTAATTGAACTACGGTTGTTTTGTATTTTAAGAAAAATCAGATAAAAAGGGAGGAAGGAGAGAGAGAGAGAGGGAAACAATTTTTCCAGCTGAAATACGTCGTATAATTTTCGAATTTATGGAACGTTTACTTTTCATAGAAATGCTAACGTTGTCCGCCGCCATGGTGCACAGTTACAAAATCGCATCCTTTTTTTCGCCATCCCTCTCTCTCGCCGAATCCGAAGCGTTCGTTGAAATTTTACTACCAAATTGACCTTTTCACATTTCAAAAAATATTGACTCAACGAACGGGCCGTGGCGAAAAATCATTCGTCCAATCGACGCACCGTAGCCCGCAGCGGGATTTCAAATTCAAATTTCCCTGCAATCGAATTAGCCGGCAAAAGAGCCGTTTGATCCGTCCCATCGAGCGTAGAACAGCGCACAAAGTGCCGGCCCCAATTATGAATAATTCCGAACACAAATTCGCTTAATTCCTCTCGCCGAATCAAGAGAGGCTGCACGGAACATACGAACAAGCAGAAACTGCGAACAGCCCCCAGATATTTCAACGCCTTTCTCTCCTTTTTCCATGGCACGGTAAAATACGCGAAATTCGCATCTTGCAATTTATACTCGCCACTTCTATACGAGTGGTGCATCTCAGTTTGTATACAATAGTGGTTAATAATTTGAAATTAGCCACTCTTTACGAGCAAAAACCTGTAAAAATGCATCGAAGTTTGAAATGACCGAGTGGAGGACAACCACTACCTTCCGACTGCACATAAAATTTCGAATGGACCCTCGTTTACCGTATAAATAACTTGTTCTTTAAGCACGAAGGTGTGTTGTAAAATTGTAAAAACTCATATTACTTCCTCGTTTGCATTATTAAATTTTCGTGAAACAAGGCCCTATGAGATAGTGTTTAGCAACACCTGGTCGCATGCTTTTAGTGCTACACGTATACACGCACACATTAACGTCGTCTAACCATCCACAGACAACGCTGATGTAATTACGTATCAGTTTTATTTAAGTTCAAGTGTCGTAATTACAATTTTCCGCTAGAATTCTAATAACATCAACAATCTACATGATAAAGACGAATTTTTTCGAGCCACTTACGAAGATCAAATCGTGGATCTGAAATATACTCAAATTTCAATAACCCGAGGATATTGAATTTAATACGTGGAAAAAATGGTCCGCTGCTTCAAACAACGTATCCTACCGAACGTAATAGATAGGAGTCTATAATGGATATACATGAAGGCAGGCTCGTTTAAGTGTTTCTAATTAACCATCCAGCTAAAGGATGTAACAGATGCGTGCGCTTAAATTTAAATTTATTCCAATCGAACGGGGAAAAGAGAGACT
>NW_017100519.1:497568-502591 GCF_001263275.1 Habropoda laboriosa | reverse complement strand
ACGAGCTAGGTAGACAGCGTCACCTGCTACCCGCGCCACCAAGATTCTCCCGATCTCGATCTCCACCTTTCGCCATTCCGCCATTATTCCATTATTCCGGCGTGGACGTCGGCATAAAGTCCGTGGACGGTCTCGACGAGCGATCAAACTTTAATTCAATTAGGAGGAACCGAGGCAGCGGCTCGTCATCCCGTTCTCCCCCCTTCCTTTCTTTCTACATGGTAAATAGATAAAGGCGAGATCCCTTGAAAAATTGCCTCGACGAGATTCCACCACCGGATACCCCCCGCGCTGACCCCGCCACGCCGCCGCCGCCGCTTGTGTCCGTTTTGCATCTCATCGGGCTTCTATCTAGTAATTACCGCAATAAAATTATCATAAGTCGAGGTTGAGTCTGCAAACGTCGAACTACCTATCTCTCTCCCGTGTTCGTTCGCTTTCCCTGTCTCGAGTTGCACACGGCGAAGGGAACGAGTCGGATTCGCGCGGATATCGAGTTTCCGCGGCATGTCTTAATGACGCTCGAATTTTAATGTTAATCCGTCGAGCCGGCCGTCCGCGACCGCCACAGAATACAAAGTATCGATGTTCGATTCTGACGAGGGTGCCGTGACTGGAGCACCGCTGGCAGGAATTCACCGGAGCATCCGCCAAGGTGAGCATTTTTTCTCCGGTTTGATTGACTAACGTCAGTCAGCGAGATCCTGCGACTCGCCATGGTGGATCCCCATTTGGTATGCCATGTAGATAAGTACAGTCCGGCGAGAAGCTATTCAACAGGAGGAGGCGGCGCGAGCGAAGGGAAACAGAGACGGGAGGAATGACGAACAAACGGACTGTACGGGCCCGACTTCGTCCTATTCCTTTCTTGGACCCGATTTTTTTTTCTCCCGGCCGAGCAACGAGCGCGCGGTAGTATTCCTGTTCGACGGCTCGAGTGAGAAAAGGATTTTGTAACGCATTTTATCCATTATTTATCGAACGACCTGAGCACACGGGAAAATTCGATGCAGCTCGAAAAAGTCGCGGCGTTCCCGCTCGATCGAGCTGCGCGGTATCCTCCGATTCGCAACGTAATAACTGAATTTTGCGCTTCGTGCTGTTTTTTAACAGGCTCTGCTCTTGATCTTTATTTTTCAAACTGTTTAATATGAAACGAGGTGCTTGTTGCAAAAAGTACAGTTTCGCTTATTGCGCGGCAATATGGCGAGTCAGAATGTGTCTTCGCTTGTTTCAAAGGCGAATAACATTCTTTTTATGTCGTCTAAATTACTTAATTATGCGCTAGACTTCCAGGAAAATTAGATTCGTTTGAACTTATACTTTGTGAAACGCATGATAGTTATTTGAAAAAATGTTTAATTAGTAAGGATGAAGTGGTGTTATAAATACAGAGAACATGTTAGCAACTACCTCTGTTATCAGAAAAGAGCCACGAGAATGTACTATTCGATTTGCAAAAAGTATACAGGTGCAATTGTTACAACTTTTATCGAACCGATCTGTTTCTTAGATCGACAGTTTCCGAGATATTCAGAACAGCGCCGAAATTCGCTACATTTCGAAACTCATCGAGTCTTTTCAAAACACAGATACATTTATGAATGTACCATCTGAGTTACGATCAATAGAAGAGCGTAGAACGTAGAAAGTTGGAACGCACGCTCATGAGCAGACACGTCGAAGCCGAAGTATAACGAATCAGAAGTATATACGTCTGTATATACAGGCAAACGTGCATGTAAGTAGGGACGAATGGTAGAAGGAGAGGAGTGTAGAGCGAAAGAGAGAAGGTACAAGGGATGGTAGCAGTCTCCGGAGAGAAGAGACGGCGGGGATAGGTATAGGAAGGCGAGTTGGCGACCATCACCAAGTCAAATCGTCTCGCAACGCGCCAGCGAATAATCTTAAATTCAAATTAAGAGTGGGTCTACAAATTTAAACAATAAACGATCAGATTCCCCGCGATTCAAATTTAAACGCGGCGGACAATGGGCCCGAAGAGCGCGCATTTGTGGCATTCTCCCTCTTTACCTCGAACCTGCACCACGTGTACGATCGCTTGTATATCTCGATCCCGGTATTTATGGCTTCGTTAGGTGTAAACTCGTGAAACGAATGTAGCCACGGCGTCGATAATGGCGTCGATAATAATTCATCGGAGCACACTCAACCGTGCTATCTTTTAATGATAATCAACGATGTCACACTGAACTTGTATAGTATTTATTAAGATTGTAAGAAAATCTTCGTGGTAAAATCGATGATTCGCAGGTGAGGTAATGAATTACCAGAAGTCAGAGTTATATACAATATCCAATTCATCGAACGTTCCAACTAATAAACATGTACTGTCTTTCTATTCTATAGAATCGTTATCCTACATTCTTCTCCGATAAAGTACTAAATCTCTCGTTGGGTATTCGGTCTCGTAACGGCACCTAGACGACCGATCGGTGTCGAAGCCTACGATCTTTAGAGAAGTCGAGGATTTTAGCAGTGGTAAGGATCTTTTCGGCAAGCGTACGCGTCGTCAGCGGGGAAAATTCCCGCTCATTACGAGGCGGCGCACGCTGGCGAGAGAAGACGAGGAGAGAAAAAAAAATTGAGCCAGCCGACCACCAAAAAGCGAGCTCCTAATTCGGTGGACCGAATCGAAGGCAGCCGGTGACGGTGGAGCGGCGAGCCGGAACGGTGTCGGGAGAAAAACTTGACGACGATGGGCGACGACGACGATGAGGACCAGGACGAGGTGGATCTGGATGAAGCGAGACACGGGATAAAAGGGCGAACGGAGGAGGGAGGAGAAGGAGAGGGAGCTACTAGACGAGCGGGACGGGCGACGAAAGAGAGAAAGAAGAGCCGGAGGACAAGAAGCGATCGGGATGTCAGATCGAATCTCCTTGGTGAATCAAATTTGGCCAAATAAACGAAGAGACGGAGGGGAACCGGGAGGAACGCAAGAGAGAACCGAGGGCCGCGAGAACAGTTGCGCTTCGTGCGTGCATTAGCATGCGGGAGGGCAGCGAAAAAGAGCGTAAGAGCGAAAGAGGGAGAGGCGAAGGGATGCAGAAAGAGGGAAGACACGAGACAGAGGACAAACCTTCGCTCCTTCGAGAGCGGCCAACTCGTGGAGCAAGCTGAACGGGGGGAGGGCAAAAAGGTTGGCAAGAAGGGACTTTTCGAACTTTCTTTGTGTGCTAAGCAGCCTCCCGGCTTCTCCGGTACGCGGCAGACTCGGCTTCCTCTCCTTCTTCTTCTTCTTCTTCTTCTTCCTCTTCTTCATGTCCTTCCTCAGACGTTGCGGCCGACGGAGGAACCGGCAACTGCAGAACACCACGGCACTTCTTTCATCGATTCCACGGACTGGTAACCGGCCGTGATACTGGGCGCGAACAGAAACGCGAGAAACGTCTAATCGTTTCGAGGAATTAATGGGAAATATACGAACTGTTTTACTGCTGCTCTGTGATAGGAATAGTATTATAAATAAGTCAAGTAACATTAGATGGATAAATTTTTTATGCCTGAAATTTCGGGCTTAAAATTGAAGGGTTAAATTTGAAGTACATTTTGTTTGATAATTATACTCGTAATTTATTTGATGAAAAACTTAAATTGTGTCACTGTACTGAAATAAAATTGTGACAATAACTGTATGAAAATGAAAAGTGATTAGGAAAAGAAATTTATATTCATTTTTCAATAGTTAATTTTAAAGTTTGTTGAATGCTCAAGCTTGTGTTGCACTTATAAAAATACATATAAAGATTAATTTAGGGTACTTGATATTTCTAATATTAATTTTTTATTATACTTAAACTGCAGCGCCTGGCTTTAGGCAGCCAGGACGACGCAGGCGCAAAAGGTTGCAGAACAACACTATTAAAAGGGCTAACTGTATTCGACACGGATGCAAGTAAGATTTGCAATAGAAGTGCAATAAATTTCTGGGCTTCAAATGTTCATATAATGTAAGATATTACTTTCTAGCTGGAAGTATAGATAAGTATAACGTAACGGTAAATGATAACTCTTATCTCTCTAGGATGTGCACGCGAATCCATTTTCCTCGGTGTGGTGGTGCGAGATCGAGTAGGGTTCTTCAATATTTTCTCTCAAACAGAAGAGAACCCACATGAAATGCGCACTGAGAAATCTGATACAGATGTATGTCGCACGGGGGAATAAGTTATCAGACATTGCGCCGCGAATTTCTGCTTACTTTAAGGTGAAAACTATTTTAATATTAAACATTCGCAATAATAATAATACCATTTCATTCCCACCAAATTGACAATATTATTTTTCTAATATACTTCATTACGAAAATTTTGAGTTCTTTGAAGTTTTAATGCAAATTTAATTGTGACTAAAAAATTTTAAATATGTGAGTGTATAATGTGTAAATAAAATAGTGCAACTTTTTACAGTCACAGAAGCAACCTTCAGACACAACAAACGAGAAACGACAAGAATAATTTAAGAAATAATAGCAAATATTAAAAACTTACAAATCTGTGTCTTAAAGCTAACCAAAAATGATTCCAGAATACAATTGTCGATTGAATGAAACTGCTATGTAGATCCGAAAACGGAGAAATACAGAGAACAATATATACACCTAATTACTCATTCATCGAGCAAATAGCTTTCGCAACGGTGACCGCTAATTTATGGCTGACCGAGCGGCGATAAACAGGAAAGTCCCGAAGCGTACGCACGAATTTGCGACAGATAATAACAATACGAAGCCCGGCATCATTCAAACGACATATTTATCGTAAACGAGCTCGTCCTCGTGAATGACACGCAGACACTCGCAAGTCCGTTCGGTTCTACGAGGAGAACCGTTTCGGACCACTTTTAACCAGAGCTGCTGCTGGCTGCTGCTGCTGTTGCTGTACACGTAACCATACCAACAACCGAGTCTACAAGTTCCCCAAGAGAAACGTGTCCGAGTACGTGAGTGAGATCCTCTCGCTAGACAACCGGCGCCCGCGTTTAACAGGACAATTTAAAT
>NW_017100519.1:489712-497530 GCF_001263275.1 Habropoda laboriosa | reverse complement strand
TCCGCGCATTAATAAGATCTTTGTAAATTAGTCCGCGACCAGGCCACGGCACCTCTATTGCCACGCGAATTTACACCTCTGCGCAGGTATGCATGCCACTTTCGTGACGTCGTTAGAAGTTAGGGATAAGACCATCTTCTTTGGAGAAAAAAATTCCACTGTTTAGCTATGGGTGGTGAGCTATGAAAGCTGTTTGAGTAAAGTGGAATATTTATTCTTGGATACTTCCTCTCTTTTTCTAAAAAATGTCACAGGAAATAGAATTTTAATCTTTAACACTCGGGGAACCTCGAGGAGATTGGCGTATCATCATAATTTAAAATTAAAATGGATTGTGATAATGAAATCTATATTTTTAATAAATATCATGTCTTTTGTGTTTATTTTAATATTAACTGGTATCTACAGCCGTAAAATACATCGAGTGTTAAAGGTTAACATAAGAGTAGTAACGGCAAACGGGGTTAAATTTATTCAGAAAGTGTGTTCAATAAAGAAATACCTTTTACACAGGATTTCTTTGCTACCCTAGTTACTGGAGGAAAATATTCAGAAGGCTAATACTCTTAACTATAAAAACTATACTTTACTATCGCGTATGCATGTGTTCCTACGTTCTTCAAAATTGAAGAACCTTTCACCGTCGTATCAAAAAATGACTTTAAACCATACTTTATAGGATACGCTTTATGCGCATATTTTATCATACTAATAATTTCAACGGGAAAAAAGGCGTAAAGTTAACCGACATTCTTGAGCAGCGAGCGCGTAAAACAAAACGCAACCACGTTGGTGTGGCAATGTGCCAGTTCTGTTATTAATGCACGGGAGAAGAGGAACGAAGCGAGATCTTCATCGCTGTTCCAACGACGACCGAGCATCGCAACCAATTATTACGGGGGCGAGAATGTTGCAGGCGAGGTGTGTTATTAGCGCAAGGCGTTCGATGCTCTTCTTTTCGGCCAGTACCGGATTCAGGATATCGCCGGTGTCGATCATCGCTATCGATGAACGTATAGCACCTTTTTTTCACTCCGATGTCACATCGAACGGTCATTAGCATGAATCGGCACCGCAGGGTATCACTGCTCATTTAAGCAGCGCCCGATGTCACATCGAACGGTCATTAGCATGAATCGGCACCGCAGGGTATCACTGCTCATTTAAGCCGGGGCGTAATATGAGATCTGTTCGCAACACGGTGATTAACATTTTTGCTTAAATAATGTCTCACCTGTCTACCTGAAAGGTCTACGTGGCAGATAAATTTCATTCTTACCACACTGTGTACGGAAAATAAATAAATACAGAGCTATAAATATATTTGCCGTAGCGTTCGGCGAAGGACTGAGATTACGTTCGATTTGAATTTCATTCGAACAGTAATTTGTAGCAAGTAAATGACACGTTTTAGAAAGTACGACGTGGAATATTCGTGTGACGAAATTCATTGCAACGAGAATGCAAATGGATCTATTCATAAAATTATACTCTTTTCTCTTTAGAATCAAAGTACTGTATTGTAATATCAGCTTGTTGCAAATGAAACTTTCGACATCTACAGTTTTAGTAGAAGTAATATTTATCAATTAAAATACTTTGGCCTATTTACGCCTTTATTTAAAAAGTATTTTAAAAAGACAACTTTATTCAGCTGTAATTTATTAACCTGATGTTTCGAACTGTATTTATGAACTATATTCATAGGGAAAGGTAGCAAGTTAAGAAGCTGAAGAATATTTCCGTTAAAATTCACCACTGCCCGACTACATTTCAGAAATTACTGTAATCTACAGTACTGCGACAAAATCACCATTCGTCTCAATAAAATGACTTTTAAGTAGTCTTCCCGGTATCAGACACGCAGAGCTCGCCCCGGAGCACGTTCAACGAAAAGGGAGCATAAGAAACGAGAACGCTTGTAGACGTTCTCATTATTGGCGTATCGGCCTAGAAGAACTCTTATTTCCAGCCGAACTTCTTACGTGGCCATGTACGACAAAGGTATCATCGTGTCCACCGCGGTGGAGTACGAAGAAAAGTGTATCGCCCACGCCGAATTAGAGATGACCGCGTCGATAGAAAACGAAACATGGTGCTTAAAGGGTACCACCGCTAACCGACGCGTACCACTCTCATTTATTATGCATACCCCACCGATACGTGTTGGAGATTGTTGCACGTGGAGGACTCCCCATAGCCGCGCACGGTAGTTACACGGCACACGTGTGTAACGAGACGTAAGATCTCTCCGAGAGAGAAGCGGCCCGGCTGACGAGAAGACCTTCAAGAAAACACCTTCTCCTATTACTCCTTTTTCAAGCTGCTATCGATTATGCCGCTGCTGAATTGTATTGAAAATAATTGTACCATTGCTTTGTCGGAGAAATCGACCATTGAGAAGATCGGTCCGAGAAGAGGGAGATAGAGAAGTTCGAGCGTAAGCTGATTCCGCTGATATCGGGATAATGATTTGTTATTTAAAATTTTAATCGACGATCTTTCGAGGAATACTCGTACGTGGAACCCTTTTAAAAAATGAATCCCTTTTTCTTTTTTTTTTTTATTGTTAAACGTGGTAATAAGTTTGAAAGGATAAACTTGACAAAATTTATTATTTTACCCTGAAACACGTTTAAAAGCGCCTGCATTTTAAATTAAAGAAGGATTGTGTTCTTGTATTTCATATACTTCATAAAGAATGCTACTTTTTCATGCTACTCACACTTGAGCATAAAAACACATTGCATTTAAGGAACATTAATTTGCACAATTAATCGAAATACAACAATAATGATACATTGATTTTGTTATTCACTTATGTGTGGATGTATTTCGAGAGAAAATAGAAGCTGCAAAAACCGTAATCCGAATAAACATGTTTATAGACGATCTTGTGAAAACACGAGCTTCCTGGTCAGCTGGTATTCGTGGCGCATAAGTTATGGAATATTCAATGAAAATTCAATTCATCTTTGCGCCCGGCTGTAGCATCGAGGAGTGACAGTCAATCGACATTAATATCTTCATGAAGACTTACTTCCAGGTTGTACATTCATCATGATCCTACGGGTACAAAGTCTGTCACAAAACGCAGGTGGATTGGTGGATCGATGCCGACAGAATGTGTAGTGACAAGGGGGAAGAACGACATACAATCTGTTCTTTAAAACAGCCGGACAATGACCGAAATATTCATGCAGCCATACATGTATTCCGGATGAACGTTAAACAATTGCAAATGCTTGAAATCAGTGTAGAAAGCTGATATCTCGATGGAATCTGGATTCTTAAATTGTAAACCTGTGAAATTCAGGCGTTTACGATGCCTGTGTCTATCCTGATCCAGACATTTGTTTAATTTTTTAATAACCTTTGTATTGCTCAATTGTACAGTTACCAAAACTTTCCTTAGAAATAAAAGAAAAAGTACGAAAACGAGCTAGGGGTCCAAGTAGACCCAGGCATCGTCGTCCGTGCGATTTCTCGTATCGTCAAAGGGTTAAGCAGAAACATACGATTGTACGCAATTCCACGATAATTCGATATACATGTAGCCACGTTGACCGTGGTATTGAAACGAAACTCTCAGGCACGGAGCACGGTCAGGCGGATTGAAACATCATCTTTCTTACGCAAAGGTTTTTGTTCAGACGGTGGCACGATTTCAGCGCGCGTGACAGGAATCGACGTGAAGGAGCGCGAAGTCCGCGGGTAGTTCACCGGCTTAGGATTATATCGCACCTGGCGCTAAGTGTTCCTTCACTTTCGAATAGAGAAAAGGACATCGTGATTCCCGCGAAGTTTCTGCAGGCTGGCTGTGCTCTAGTTGTCGATGCCACGCCGCGGCCGGTGGTCGGTTGGCAGCCCCGGTCGTTTCGAGGCGATAAACGTTCCCTCCATCGTGGCGATCGGCCGATTGCTAATGCCGGTCGAAGAGCCGGCCAGCAGAATTTTCTAATGAGCACGTTAGTTCGTTAAGCACGTTCCGGACCGATCGTTGGAAAAACATGGTACGTTCGCCCTCCCAGAATCGTACGTATACGCCCGGAATGCAATGGTTACCATAAAAAACGGTACACTTGCATTCGCACGTTACATCGTCGACACACGTACGCACGTCTGAACGAGTAACACGGTGACGAGATGCATGGGATACTTTCACGCGGAATATCCGCGTTATATTACGCTACACGAACGCTAAACGCTTAACCGCAGACCTCTTCCTTGTCGTGAATACCACGCCGCGACGCGGGAAAGAAGGATTTCGCATTCGTTTGGAATCTTTGCTGATTTTCCCATGGAATGATATATCGCGGCATTGTACGGACCGTGTTTGCTGATTGATTTCTTTCCATTCTATATTGTACGTATAGACGAGGGTAGAATTTTATGGGATTCCCTGTCTGGTACCTCATATTCTAAATATAATCATTCTCACTGATTTAGAATTACAACCCAACGCTTGCGACTACAGCGTTCACCATTGAAAATTCACACTTCCAGGTCCAATAGGAGATTACCTTAATCTAAGATTATCTTTTTCTAATTAATTCAAATTAATCTAAAATTACCGAAACAAATTTTTCATATTTCAAATTTGTCTCACTTTTCCAACGGTGTTAATTATTCAAAGCAGCACCCAAATGACTCTAGAAACAAATGTAAATTGCCGGAAGAAACCAAACAGTAACCTAAAATAACGCGTTGCGGATGATTTCTTCCACGAAAGTGGGGGAGGTGGAGGAGGAGGCTGCTTCTAAACGGAAGATTCCGGGATACAGAGCCTTGCTCTTGAAGCACGCGAGTCGAAGAACGGAATGTACCGGGGCACGGCGTTGCCATAAAAGTGCGTACTTGTTATTCCCCCGTCTGTACGAAACGTGAAATCGGGCACGCATGTAACGGACGTGCTTACGAGAAGACAACAGGGGGCCATTAATAGCGGGAGCCTGTTACATGCGCAGGTCGGCGTGGACGAAGGAGGCGAAATATCGGGTGGAAAAAAAGGAGGAGGAGGGGGAGGGGGCAGAGGCGGCGGCAAGAGGGAACGTGGAGACGGTTCGAATAAGGGGAACGAGGGTACGAGCGTGGTTCGCCTAATGAATTCAAATATTTGAATTACCAGAGAGTCATGCCCCGGTCTCATTCATGTCGGCGCCGCGTTAGAAGGCGGTCAACTTAGGAAGCTGAAAAGGAAGACCAAGCTGGAGGAGCTGGTCCAGGCGCGCAATCGGCCGGTACGATCAGAAAAAAAGGCGGGAGCGAGAAAAGAAAACCGACTGTATCGCGCGAGAGGAGCACGATATACACGGCGCGGAGAGAAGGAAGCTGAAAAGAGGAAGAGAGGCTAGGCGAGACAAGGGGGATATGTAAAAGGAGAGAATCACGTACGACCGACGCCGGAACCATCTGTCATGCCGCGGGGAATTTCATAAACCTGAATGCGACGCGGCACCGCAGACGCACACCGGTCTGAAATTAAGATGAAATTATGGATAAAAGCGGGCCCGAACGGTGCGTGGAAGGCCCCGAAATGCCCGTTAACAGGCCAGTTCAACTCGCTCCGCGGCGAGTCAGAAGCGGTTCCATTCAAAAAATTCTTGAATTAAAACGTTGGACCGCGGTCGTTCCGTCCACGAGGAACGCGCACCTCGGCCCGGTGCTTCCGCACGACGGATGAATTTTTGGCGCGTATCAGTGGCTGTTATGACGGGTAGCCGACCGGTTAATTTCGAGTGCCCCGGACGCTTCTACCAGGAGAGGACCACTCTCTTGTCTCGCGAGATCACTCTGGCTGGTCCAGGACCAAGTGCCACTCCGTGGCAAGCACTTTTTCCAAGAAGAATTTCGATAAGGACGTGTGGACGTAGCTGGCCAAAAAGTCGTTAGCTCGTTTCATGTTTCCTCCGCATGTCAGCGTCCAGTTAACTCTTTGTTAGCTTGGCCAGATCAATCTCGTACTGGTCCGCGGCAGTGAGCATTTTGGATGAAATTTTTATAAGAACAGCGTTGTTTTCGGCAAGAATTATTGAATTAGGCGGGGGTACGTCCAAATAACGACTGGACCAATGCTCGTGCAGAACGAGAGAAATCTGTATAAACATGAATCTACACTGTTCGGTTTTACTCGTAGAAATATCAAGTGGAAAACGGTTCACGGTCTGAAACGAATGCAGCAGAACCCTGATTATTCTGGCATCGATTATCCGAACGTTGATTATTCGGAGTGTCCATTATACAGACACCGATTATTCGATCATAGACATGCAAATGAAAATTTCAAGTTGTTACTCGCTAAACAAAAGGAAACAATGTTTCCCAGTCTCTGTATAAAATTCACACTTTTTCAAATGTCATATTAAACAATATTTTTTTTTTAATTCTGAGATGATTTGAGATTATTTGAACCGACTAACAAATTCCGTAAAATTCATATCATAGCAAGTTTAAATTGCATAATAATTGACAAATAAATTTTTCTGGTACCGAGACTGCTCGTTCCATTCGTTCACAGATTAAAAGATAAATAATCGACGATCAATTAAACGAATTTTTTTATTTCTCAAAACGTGTCGTCTGTGAAAGCGGTTACGACACATGTACACCGATCGTTCTAAATGCACATACACAGAACGAAAAATCGTTTCGGAAATATTTGTCAAATCGAAAGTCTGTCGCAGCTCTTAGCCGTCTCGGCCGATGTCAACCGATCGATCTCGATTTTCAATGATCTTCTCTAGCGTCAGTCGCTCGAATGTCAAGGTTCCTCATCGATTTCCATAGACATCTATTGAGATTCCTGTAACAACGGAGCGAGGGATCGAGGAAAGGAAAGGACAAAGAGAGAGAAACGCCGGTGAGAGAAGCAAGAGAAAGAGAGTTCGGTTAGCAATACAAGCATCTTGCGTAATAGGGTTCGAGGCGAAATGCATGATTCCGAGGCAACGAATCTATTATAATACATCACAGGACGAATGAACGTCCGGACGTACAGATAGATGTTAGACACAGAGAGGATGAAGCTGAGCGAGAGAAAACGAGAGAGGGAGAGGGGTGAGCGACGACGACGAAGAAGAGCGAACGTTAGAGATCGGATCAAGCTGATTTGAATTAGAACAATGGTTGTTCCTGATGCACGCACACTTTGGCGCTGTCGGTGACGTACGAGATTAATGACCCGAAAATTCAAAAATTGAAACCCCGTGGGGCGCCCCACACCTTCCTCCCTCTCTCCCTCCCGCCCCTCCACACTTCCGACCCTCTTCGCAACGTGACGTTCTTCGACCGTCCCGTCGGACTGTGCCAACAATACTTATTGATCGATCGCGCTTTGTTTCGGTCAAATTAATTTTAAATGCTCCGGAGTCCGGCGATGTTACAGGCCGGATACTCATTCCGTTTCGACTGTTCTCACCGGTGCACAACGGGTGTCTTCCGAAAAGGAATTCGCGACGTTCGGAATCGTTCCTCGCTTCTTTAGCATACCGATAGAGAATCGCTCGTAGTTGTTCGCTGAATTAATACGAAACAAACGAGACACGGTGCGAGATAGAAAATGAAGTGTATCAAGGAGGAATTAGTACCATGGAGCAGAATGCACAACATTTCATATTACCTAATAATTCCGAAAAGTGTAGACGTAAATGAAATGGTTTCAAAATACGTAAAATTTGCAACGGACCAGTATACAATATATATATAAAAAAAAATAATATAGATGGCGAATTAGATTTGCAAAGCATTATCATAGAATATGTGGATGTATCAAATATTTACATCAAATTCAGAAAACAGTTTAACAAAATAACGAAAGAA
>NW_017100519.1:485121-489336 GCF_001263275.1 Habropoda laboriosa | reverse complement strand
TCGATATACACCGTGATTTGAAGTTCCAAAATCAGATCGCGCGGTGGTTCTTCAGTGCACCGACCGATCGAGGGTCGAGGTGGCACTGTGTGTTAGCGAAACGATCGCTAAAAAAGACGCTTCGTTTGGCCCATGCCGTTGTCGTCGTTCCACGAGCCACGTGCAGAAAGCTGCGCGAATGTAAAAAGAAAGGGTGGAGGGATCCTCGAAATCACCAGGCCCACCCGTTGCAACGAAGAGTTCGTAACTCTATAATGCACTGTGCGCCCTGCAGGGAGGAGCCCTGCATTCCTACCAGCATTCCATTCAACTCCCACTTGCATAGCGCGGCGACCTGCCGGCGGGTGCATCCGTGCACTCACGTTGGTGTGATGATGTACTCCGAGGTGCGTGCACGTGCAACGTTGTACCTGCATGTGCAATATCGCGAGTGCATGTACAATTTCTTCGGCACACGTATATAGAACCTGTGCGCGTGCATACTGAGAGAGCGGGGCCGTATGTGTACCGCGATACGGTAATTGCGAATATACGGTGTGTCTTCGTAATTGCGCGATATTATGGCCGACATTAATCAGTCTGTACTCATAGAAATCGGGTTGAACGGGAGTGCTCGAGTATATCAGACCGCGTGAGCACGGTGCTTCGATAATTGCCACGGATTAAACGTGGTTAGTTGATTTTCAGCACGAATCCTTGCATATGGATTGTATTTTAAATGAATTAAATGGATCGTTTTTTTGTCCTTTTAGAAAATACGCAAGTTTGCGAATTACAAGAAAATTTG
This sequence comes from Habropoda laboriosa, assembly GCF_001263275.1. NCBI lineage: Eukaryota > Metazoa > Arthropoda > Insecta > Hymenoptera > Apidae > Habropoda > Habropoda laboriosa. The sequence continues at coordinate 488,549 of NW_017100519.1, read as the reverse complement.
TTGAAACGGGTGAATCGTGAAAATGATAAAAATCACACGTGAATTTGGTGACAGTTTCGTATGAGGTATAAAATATTGGAGAAGAGCGAGAGAGGAAGTTTCTTAACAGGGGAAACGATCGCGGAGCAGCAATCAATTTAACGAATGAATATTGTCAACGACAAAAGAACAGGTCGTGCTTTCGTGAAATTTCGTCGCAATCCACATGGTAGATAAGAATCGAAGGGACCGACACGCATGGTGTTTCGTCGTTGCTCGGAAAGGGTCAGCCAGAAACCGTGACGAGAACCGCGTGCGCGTTGATACTGATCAGTCTTTTGTTTCCATTCATCCCCCTTGGCACCTTACAAGCACACCCCGCGCAATGTCAGCCTACTCGTCTCCTTTACGATCCGTTGCGCCTCGATGGCCAGCCGGCCAACGAAATATGCTAATCGAAACGATTCTTATTTGCTTAATCGTCCGCCGACACAGCCGACTCTTCTTTTACTATTTCTAGCTCTCTTCCAAGGACACCGGCGAAATTCTCCAATTATTTCGGCGATTCTTTTTCTTATCGATAATTCTAAATTTCGCGTGTACTCGATTGTGAAGTAACGCGATAAAATATATCGGTAATTAAGTAAATTGTGAAAATGAGAGAAACGTATTTTTGTGAGAAGGTATTTGGAAGAATGTCAAGGAAACGCTTGCCTGCTGTTCAAGCTTTGTCACCGGTTGCCTAATTGCACACGAACGGAAGACACCAGTTTAAGAATTTATTTGTAGCGGAAGGAGCAATGCGACATTTGGAAAGCGAACGAGCTGACTTCTGTGAATAAATTTACAGTTTCGGTCGAGTGGATAATTTGAGCAACGCTGGTATAAATTATACCCCGTGAAATTCACCTGTTCCACGATCGCGCAATTTAATTAGAACTCAACAGTTTTATTCCGTATTTCCTTTTCATCGAATAAAGATCAAAAAGCAATTATTGCTCGTGGATCGTTCATACTGTGACAAGACGGTTAACCATTTAACAGCGATATTATTCAAATTTTCCAATTTCAATACGACTGCACACAGGATCAAGAAACACGAGCGTTGTGTCAGGTAACGATACAGTTGTCAAAACCGTGAAAGAAAATCGTACGTTCTGGCAGCGAGAAGCACGGTTGAACGTATCGGCACGCAAAGACGAAATTTTGTAATATTTCGAGGATGCTGACCTCGAAAGACCCGCGAGACTCCTTATTCCAAGAAGGTAGCTCGAGATTCTTGTTTGGCAGGGGCCCATCCGCCTGTCCGCTGGTGTTCCCTCTGTGTCTAGTGTTTCCCCCCGTGGACAGACACAGCAGATTAGATCTTAGCCACTACTATACGAGATTCTCATATTACACCCGGCATCCTTTTTATTTGGAGGCCAATGTAGAGAGAAGTTTGCATGCCGCTACACTCGGCTCCCGTTTTACTCCTGTGTATCGTTCCCTTCCCTCCTCCTCGCTTCTGTTCTCGAACACTGCCCACGATCCTGACCATCACGGTATATTACCAAGAGCTTTTTCCCGATCTTGACGAGTGGTGTTATCAACGTTACGAGTATTACGCGAATTATCATTAGAACGTTGCGTGCGGTCGGCGGCCGTGTGTATTCGAAATGAAGTTGTACACGGCATCAAGGCCCGATTCCAAGCTGGCCTTATCTGGTAATCTTAATTTTCCGGATTCCCTCGAAGGTTCTCCGGCACGGCTGGATATAACGTTAGCGGCGCGTCTCCTCTTTAAGTGTGACTCGATTGCGAACACCCGCCACGACGGGCCACGACGGGCCACGTCGTCTAGGGATTTAATCTTATCCGGATACTTAAGGTGCACGATGAGATTGTCGGGGATCGAAAACGACCACGGGTGTGCACCTCTGGTTACAGATATTCCGATCTGCACAATGCGAACGTTGAAATAACGTAATGGAGTTACACGACTGGAAAGACGTTTATGCGCCGGTCTATCTGCCGCAATCTTTCAGCGACTCGATAGCGAAAGCGCGACTGCGTAACGTACGCGGTTCTGTCGCTCATTAAATAGCGGTAATACGAGCTAATAGAAACGATATTCGAGAAAATAGCGACGAGATAATCTGGAGCTTGGTAATTGTTCCTTTTAACCCTTTCAGGTTTTTCTCAATTTAACGCGCCAAATAAGGTAAATTTTGTCTTTCTTTTAATTACTTTCTAAGCGTGTAGAAGTGGGTTTTTTATTGTTTATAATGCTGTAACTTAGTTTTGTTTGTCATAACAGAAAGAATAGCGCAATATCGAAAGTGAAAGAAAATAGTTTGAAAAAAGTGCACTTATTGGACAATTAGTCGAATTATCGAAAGTCTATATTAAATATAACCGTAATGATGATTTTTGGAGAATAAGAATTGTACTGGAAATGTTATTTTTTAATTTTTGCATTGAGAGAAGAATACCATTTGTTAATAATCTTATTTTGATAATCGTAACTATCACTCTGCTTTTTTAATACCATTGAATTAGACAAACCGCAAAAAAAAAAGGTAGGGAAATCGATCAAAGAAGTCAGGTTCGATTGTCAACCAATCGAAAATTTCAAACTCCATAATGCACGAGCGCGGGATGAATCTTGCTCGATTCGTTCCTCGTACTCGCGAGCAGGAACAATAATAACGACAATGGGTATCTGCACGGGGTGGCCCCGGGATAGTTTATTAGCGCTCGGAAGACAATGGAGGTCGGGACCCGAAAAGAAGAAGAGGAAAAACGAGGAAGGAGAGAAGCGGTGAGGTAAGAGCCCAGCAGCAGCTTCGAGTACGAGCTGAGGATGTGGAAGGAAAGAAGAAGAAGAAAAAGAGGATGAAAAAGAAATAGAAGTAGTAGTAGTAGTAGAAGAAGAAGAAGGAGCAGAAGGGAAAAAAGGAAGGAAAGAAAGTACGAAGGAGAAGAAGAAGAAGAAGAAGAAGAAGAAAGAGAGAAGGTCCGGTCCATATTTAAGTATGCAAGACCGCCGCCTCCAAATTTATGCGTGGCGATAAATATTTCAAAATCATTCCCTCCCTGGGTTGACTCCTTTTTCCTGCTGCCCGAGAGCACCGAAAAGACGATGACAGTCTCCATCGGCAGCGGCACAGTAGATAATAACGTGACCGTGGAGTGAGAGGGTTAGGGAGCCGAAAGAGAGCGAACGGGAGGTAGGAACACGGGAACAGATCGCAGGGACAAAGCGGAGCCGGGAGCCGAAATATATTCAAAAATTCAAATCGTCTATTAGAAACAACGGGCAGCGCGACGATGTGTACACGTCGATAGGGAGGGAGGCCGAAAGGTGAAAGAGGAGGCCGAGGTGGAGATAGAAGAGAAGAACCGTTCGTGGAAGGGAAGGAGGTTTGGAAGGAGGATTCTCCTTGGCCCTCGGTAGATCCCGACGA
>NW_017100519.1:463255-485055 GCF_001263275.1 Habropoda laboriosa | reverse complement strand
AAGCGAGTGATGGTAGCCATTGGGGCCCCGTGTGCCTTCTATACGTCGACTACGTCTCCTACGCGTGCACACACACGTCCCTCGTATATTTACGCGTGTGTGCCACACGGGTCGAAGGCATCCTTCGGGGGCCCAGCTGGAGATCCGCGGTCCTCTCTTCGTTGTCCTGGTATTTAGGATCTCGCCGAGTGGAACCGAGGACGCGGTGAGTGGCGACAGGATTTACGGACTCGCTGGGAATACGTGGAAGGAATACCAAGAAATATTGGTCACTGGTCTAGAAATCTCATTGCTGATCGTCCCCAAGTCCCCGTGCCCTCTCCACCACTGTGTTCTCCTGTATCGGTCGCTGAATTTTTAATCAATTGCTTGATTGGATGATGTATTAATGCGCTCTTTGTTTTCAACGACCGCGTAGCGACTTAATAACCGCATCAAGCCATGTGTGTTATGCGACTAAACGCTCGATCAGGTTCCTACTGACATCTTCTCTTTGACCGTGGGGGTTATTAGCTATGGTGATAATCAATCTTCCCCGCGCACCGAGAACCGATCTTGATATCTAAATCGTTCATCAACCGGCACAAACGATCGGTATCCTTGATGAGATCACCGGAGTGCTTCGAGATCGTGTCGCAGATACTCATCGGGAAAGAATGCCACGGTCGTACGAGAGCATTCCAGAATCTAGATCGCCTGTTTTGTACCACGGGAACATTAACAATTGCCGCGGCGATTGCATTTTTCCATCGAACCGGAGCTCAATGACACGGTACAACCGACGGTTAATATAAACGACCGTGATTGGAAGGATCGCGAAGTCTCTCGTAAAGATGCGTGTCTTTTCATTTTTACGAATAAATAGAATCGCTCGGAAAAATACGCGAATCGGTGAATTGTATTGTAAGGAAGTCGTAAATCTACTCTGTCTCTATTCTACATTTTCCTTAAAGAAGAAATTCCGTGTAAAACCGGGAAGATCAATGATCCTTTTCCAATGCGAAATTACAAAGAAACTTGTTATCAAATAAATCGTACAGCAAGAGCCAAAGGATGGTTGATAGCCACAGTATTTCCCGTGTTGTTATCAGCCGCCGCCGATCGTTCCTAGCAGTCGCATTTACGGCGTGAAACAGCGGAAGCGAGCGCGCGATCGCGAATATGGCGGCGTTTGCTAGTCCAATTGTTCGGCGTGCATCGGCTTGGGTTTCGGGACTTAATTTCCAGCTGTGGCCGGAGATATTAAAGCGGGCCGTGTGTGACGTCGTATGTATGCAAATTCGGCCCTCTGGAAATAGGGTGGCAAGGGCGAGAGGGGCAGTTTCCGTCTGGAGCTTCGCGTAGCTTTGGTAACCGCGGATATCGCGCGCGCATGTGCGCTCATACGTGTATCCTTAGATACAGGTATGCGTGTACGCAGACTCGCTCAGAAGGACCAGCGCACGCATACATACACGCGGACATGCGCATATATGTGAAACGAAATGGTGTATAGATCATGTATATTGATGGCACACAGCACACGGCGCGAGCGTTCGATTCCGGTGCTCTCTAAATATTACACCCACCCCATCCCTCCTCCTTCTCCTTCTATGGTGCATATGGATTTCTGCATGTGCATGCCTACTTCTGTTTATACACAGGGTGATCCGTTACCGTTTAAAGATAGTAGAGAACGTCCAATATTTATTCCGTGGTTTTATTTTTACGCGCAGTGCTTTCCATTTCCTTGAAAGTCGAAACGTATTCCCTCGAATGAATTGTTCGACCGTTCGTGTCGAACGGGAATCGAGTTAGTTGATTCGGTGGAAATTTTCGTTTGTTTTTCTCTCTTCTACGACGAAGAGGAAGTTCACGTTCTGTGTGTCATCGTGTAACGGTACTCGAAATAATTTCGCATCGCTTCCGGTGGGAGAAATTTTGCGGTCGCAGAATTCTTTTCAGACAGGCTTATCCTTCTTCGGGGGCCAAAAGCAAAGGCCTGACGCACCTGTTACTGCAGTCGTTCGTTGCTTACTTTCATATTCGCGTGCATACGGTGCATATACACCTATCTTGCCCGCTTGAGCAACGACCATCTGTGTCAGCCGAGTTATTTTCCATTCTGCCTTGTCACATTTGTTTATTCCGAATTTGTCATGACGTACGTGCGCCGCGCAATGTTCTCCCCGGAACGCTCGATCGCGTATGTGCATGTAATCGCGCATACGTGTAGAGAAGATGAAAATGCGGGTAATCATTAAATTCATGCAGGAGGAAACGTAGTACGTACGATAAACACGCTGTTCTCGAGTACGTACGCTCTGTTTTGCGCGCTTTAGAACATTTCAACGGTAAGAAAATCACGTGTTTTCCTTTGATTTCTTGAAATCGTGCTACCTCGTGCTTCGAGAGATCTAATATCTGAGAAATTACTCTATTTTTTCTTTAATTCTTCGTTAACTGTTCCTACGCGAAATTCGAACGGCACTTTGAATGCGAAAGAAAACTAATTCAACGATTCTTCGACGAAACCCACGTTTCTAGTTCCAGAGCATTTTATTCGCGATACGTTATTGTAGATTTGAATACGGACGGGAGCGATAGATCTCGTATGTCTTTTGAAATCGAGTCTCGGACGCGTCCTGGTCGTCTTCTGGCCGACATTGGATAAGTAAGGGGATGACAGCTACGGGTGTAACCATGTAAGGGGTTGGTCAGCGTCGAAGAGAGATGATCCCCGATGTATATAGGTGCAGAACGTGATTTGCGGTTCGGGACTTCTGAGTCCTGGATTTGAATTTATCTTGTCCCCTTCCCCGTTCCTTCACCTGCTACTTCGATTCGATGTCCCCTTCGCTAACACCCATCTAGATCAGTCCTTGGGTGTCCAAGAGGACAGTCAGATGTACTACGAGATCTTCTTTAGGTGTGCGCGCACACTCTTGCTGGCTTACAAGGTGATTCATAAGGAGACCACCGAGAGGATTACCGTTTGTGTGCAAATCGTCCCCTTTCTGCGAAAATTATGGGACTTTACTCGATCTTTTGCATTAAAAAGACGAATGCGGATATTCGAAAACGTTCACCACCCTTTATTGTAACAGTGACAAAAGGCTCGGTTGTCCCGCAGACAATTTCTTCAATATTTGATATTGCATTTGACCGAACATTTGGATAACAATGTTTTCTTCTCAAGAATCACCTACACATTATGATCTCCATTTGATTTTTTGTAAGATAGAGTTACCTTCATTATTGAACTTGTTTCATTCATTTTTTTTTTTTTTTACAAAATTTGGATAGTAGCGAGATTTAAATGTCTGAATCTCTTTTTCTTTGGATACATACTCCCTTCGTTTCTCTAATTACCTACCTTGTTCCACGAAAGCACTTTGCATAATGGCAATTTACCCGAAATTTCGGCGCGTATACGTAGACATGCGGCGCGCGGAATGAACAACGAGGATCGCTAACGAAATCACGTGATTATGGTGGCACAATGGAGCCGAACTGTGTAAAATCATGCACGATCGTAATGCGCTTCGCAGCGCGAGTCCGCCATTATACCCGAAACAAGCGACTAACGACCCGCCGCTGGGTGCCGATTGGCCGAATTAGGCACGATACGCGCGTACGTAGCCGTGCATAACCCGCGGGGATGATAATTAGCCTCATATGAATGAGGTTTAATTGGAACCAAGAATCAACCCCTTTCGCGGACTCGGAGCAGGAAGCCTCCACGGAAACCTGTCAGCCTTTTGACTTTCGGAAACAAAGAGGGAACGAACCGAGGGGTAGGTCTCTGTGTTATTACTTTTTGTGTTTCGTGCTTTGCCACGATGACAAATGTCATTTTGTCGTGTAAATGCCATTTATTATGCTCCGTGAAACACTCTTCGGGGGTTGGTTATCGAGAGCGATGGCGCCTGACTCGCTCAATGATACGCGAAATGTAAGCGTTTAATGGAGTTTTAACAAGTGCAGCTCCATGTTATTTCGATATCAAACGAAATATCATCCTTGGAAATAATTGTCGGCGATTCACGATTGTTAATTTGTAATTACTTTTGAAATAGTAAGTTTATTTAAACGATAGTTTATTTGTTTTTAAAGAGCAAGATGATTGCTATGTGTTGTCTCATGGTCCAGCAAAGTGAACAAGCTTCGTGGTAGCATAGCAAACGGGAGTAAAGGGTTCGCTTCTAACCCGCCGCTTCTCTTAGTTATTATTAGCATTGTTAACCAACTAACTCGAGCGATACTACCCTCTGATGCGTGAGCCAATGCCCTCCAGCTTGGATCACGATGTTCTTTACCCCTTTCCGGAGCTGCGGGCCATTCCCACCCCCCACCACCCCTCGTTCACCCCTAATTGGCGTACTAACGTAATGGTGATCCTGCCAAGTGATCACAGAACCCTCGTCTTCGCGGGACCTTCTAACCCTTTCACAATTGATGAGGATCTCTCGCAATTGCTACCACTGTACTTCGAAAAGGCGATTATGCCACCGAAGATATTAACGTTCGCTATCCATAGAATATTTTTCGTCTGAAGTATAGCGACATAGACGCGTGTCTTGCTGTCAATCAGTGGAACGCTGTAAGCATTAATTAGAGTAAAAATGATTAAAGTACCAAAGTTAGGAGAAAAAAATTTAGTAACATTCCTTATTCTTCTTTTTCTGAAAAATCTAAGAAGCTAAGAAGAACAGTAGTGGTGTATAATTGTATTTTTTAATATCGTCAATTGTCAGGAAGTTTCCATTTGCACCGCTTCCGAAATACACCATGCAAACGAGAATAATCGCGACGGTGTTGATGTCATTGCGGATAAAACGCTTGCAAAGGGTAGCTCGATCGAGCGGGGATAGAAACGGAGGAACCGTAGAGACGAAAGTCGTTGGAAAGGAGGAAAGCACGAGGCCAGCATGACGAGTCTCGGGTTGACGTTTCATTCCCAGCCAACTCCCGCACTATGCATACTAACTAGCCTTCGCTACGTTAGCTATATTCCCCGTGTCTTTCTCTCTTGCACGCTTAATCTTTCCCTCCCCTGTCCTTCCTTTCGCCATTCTTGCTCGCCCCATTGCTGTATTCGGCTGGTTTCTTCGGGGAGAAAAAGGAAAAACGGCAGCAACCGTAGAAGTGGTCCAGGGCAAGCAACCCCCCGATTGGCTGGACGAGGGTGCCGGCCACTGGTTAGTTCCTGCATTCGCCGACAGATGTAGTCAGTTGGTCTTTATTTTCCCTCGCTTATCATTATTCGATTCGATGCCCATGACTTGTTTTATGATCCGCGATTGCCTTCGAGAATTTGATTAAACTGTCTCTCAGTTCCCCGTACCCGAGACTCGCAGCTTTAACTTCGAAGAAAGGGAAACCTGTTGACAATTGTTCGATCGATGGGTATCGATTTCGAAACGGTTTCTGCGTGTCACGTGTCCGAGATGGTACAAATTTTCGGGACAATTGCCTCCTCCATTGACCGAATGAAAAACCGACGAGGGAAACGTTAGGGTTTACCTATGTTTCTGCTCGATGTGGATCCAGAACACGTAAGAACAACACATAAACCATGTGAATTCTAGCATAACGGTGGCAGTCACGGAATCGCGGTCGAATCAGCCACCTAAAGTCCTATTTTTAAACGGTTTCTTTTCCATTACCCGTGGCAACTATCTCCTACGGCAGATCTAACCATTATTTTGGTCTAGCCTTGTTTTTAATCCCCCCCCTACTAGGCGAATTCGTCCATCCCACTCAGACGACTTCCACCCTGATTTCCCCCCCGTCACGGGGAGGATTTTATTTGCTTTTATTCGGATGTAATTGTTGGGGCCAGTCACCACTATCGCAACTGCCTAGCAATGCCTAACCATCCAATTCGCGAATGTTTCTCAGCCACGCGACCCTTTTATGGGATCCACGGGCTTGCTTCTCGTGTAGACTACCTGTTTTTTGTTCCGCGACTCGAGAAAGATACCCCTCTCTAACTTCCTATTAAAACTACGACGATTGCTTTCAACGGAGAACAAGCGCAAACTGTTTTAAATAACTCCGTTCGTCTATTAACTGTTGAAGTGGTGCAATTTATCGTGCAACTAACTCGATACGACCAGGTCGGAGACTCGGAAAAGTGCGAGTTCCGAGATTCGTAATTAAAAATTGCTAGATGCCATTTGAACACACTTGTAATACTGAAATTCCAGTCTTTCGTTCCAAGATAAAAATTGAAAAATTAGTCCAAATTAATTTTCCGCAAAAAAAAAAAAAAATGACAACTAATAGTATCACTAAAATTGTCAAACTGTTGTTGAGAAAGAAACTGGAGGTAAAAGTATCACCGGTAATGTCATTCATGATACAACTTTTAACCTCTCGTTTCACACGGCGAGGTAATTCTGCGCAATCGCATAGTTGGGGCTTAATGCAGCCATAATCAGGGAATAATCGACATTGTGTAGCAGTCATCCCCAGCGGGGTCGGTCCCCGGAATAATGAATCACAAGTGACGCGAAGCGAGCACCGTAGAAATAATCCGGATTAGAGGCGCGAACACGTCCGCTCGCCGATGAAAACGAAATCTGCGAATGCAAATTCCGGACCGCACGATTTCCCTCGTCGAAACGGTCCGTAGTGAACGGTCCGGTGGAGGGGACCGATGGATGGAGAGGGTCTCTCCGTCTCTCTCGTTCCCTCTCTCACTCTCTCTCTCTCTCTCTCTCTTTCCTGGTGGAACGAGAGCTAGAGAGGGTGGCGGCAAGTTTAATTATCGGGTTAAACGTAGCGAGCGCTGATTCTGATGAGAGTTCCGGATTCGAATGCTCTCTCTAGTACGTGACTGTCATCATGGCGGGCCAGTTAACTAACTAACAGTCCCGGACAGTTAACAAGTACCGGGCAGGAGCCGATCTGTGGGGGAGATACGGCACGTATAAACCCCTGCCATCCCCCACCCACCCTCGCGATGACATTGTTCGCACTTGGATTCATATTCAAATTGGCTCGCACCCTGGTGCGATTGTGATTATTGCGATTATTACTACCGTCAATGTTCCGGCGATGTTTCGTCACTGACGAACTGAGAGATGGGGGTTACATGTTACCGATTTTCAACCTATTCCTAATTCACCGTGCCGGTGCTCGCACTTTTTCGTTCTTTTCACGAGAAATTTTTTCTCTGTCTACTAACGATAACAGAATGATTAAATAATGGCAAAGTTTTGTGTGTTTTTTTTCTGTTTCAAAAAATTGCAGTGGTAGATTAAATTATTGAAATACTTTCTCACGTAATGGATTTCCTGCACGAAATTGCAATTACACCTTTTCTAAAGCATCGCGGTATTTCGTGTGTAAATTTGATTTAGCGATGCAGGTAGTTCGTAGCAGATTTCGTAATTACTTCGAAACGAATGTAGCAAGGGGCGAGGAAATTTATACGAAACCGCGAGTGTAATGAAGAACAAGAGACGCGGGAGGGTCGTGATGAGAATTTACAGAAAGGAGAAATCATGCTCGAAATCCGTCAAGCACAATAATAAAAATAAATGCAGAGAGCCGGAGGTGGTGAGAGTGGAAGCGGGAAGGTTTAATGTAGCGCAAATCGCACCAATTAAAAATCCGATTAAAGAAGGTGGCGGGTACAGCGTTAAGGATTTAAACGAGAAAATGGTTGGAATCAGAATCGTTTCCGGCCGATAAAGCAGGCGTTCATTTATTAACGGTTGCCCCTCTCTTAAAATTCCTTCGTCAGTCCACGTATTTACCCTCCCTTTCACGTTCTCTCCCATTCCCGCTAGCTGGCTGCTTGCCGTTAATTCTTCGCGTTCTCCAGGTGTTAGTTTTATGGCTCGTCATTTTTTTAAGTGCAAATGAGTTCCGCCCGTCGTCTCGAGATTCTCCAAGATCTTTTTCCTTTATTTCTTTAATTTAAAAAACGGAACGATTACACGGGGGCGGCTTGCTGGATTAAAAACTCTACCCCCGTGAATCTCGCCCATCCCCCGTCTTCCTTTCATCCTCCGACCCTCCGGTTTCTCTCTCTCTCTCTCTCTTGCCCCCTTCGCCCAGTAAAACGACTTTCTTCGCACAAAAGGTCGGCGCTACGCGAAAGACGCGTTTCCCCCCCAGATTGATTGCGAAGTTAACTTTAATTTCTCCGACCTCCACGTTACACCGATTGATATAATTGATCCTCGAGAGGTGTGCAATTTGTTCCACGTAATAACAGTGTACTCACCTCATAGACAATGGAACCTATAAACGTATCACGAGTTCCGAAAGATTTTATCGCGCACCGTTCGAGGCACTAATTGCATTCGAAATCTCTAGAAACCGTGATACGCTCCGTTGCCCACTCGGCAACGGAATTGGGCGGTAATTACCGAAACAACGAAACCACCTTGACAGATGTTACTTGTACCCATTATAATACAACCATTAAACAATGTAATTGCCCACATCCTGCGTGTGTATACCTTTCCCTAATTTCTCGATCGGCGTGTAACCTATTCATTTTCTCTCCTACGAACGATACGCTGAAGAAAGAAAAAAAAAGGAAAAGAAAGAAGAACCTAATCTCCATTGCAAATAATTCACATCGAACCCTCGTTTTACCATTCCGTAGAAAGCTGGTCGGTACGGAGACGTGAGACGTGGAGAAGCGATATTTTTATCGGGATCGTCCGAGGCACGCCGCCGCCGCCGCCGCGTAATCCCCATCTCTTTCAACGAATTCGAGTCTCGATGCACGAAGTGGCTCGTCGAAGCGAGAGGTACGTTCGTTATTAGACATTCCTCTGTTACCGATAGACAGATTCGATCCACTCTCCCGCCCTGCCACTCCGTAGGATGTGGACTTTGTGCCTAATCGGGTGTGAACGCGCCTTTGTGGGGTGGCATAGTCAGCTCGAGATATTGCAGGTTGTTTAATTTCGCGCGTTCTCCACTCCGTTCCTTTGTTTCGAACGTTTCAATTTAAATCGAACCGGCCATCCGGCGAACGGGACCCGTACCTCTGTGTGAGCGTCGAACAGAAGGGACTAGCGAGAGAAGTGGTAGGAAGGAGCTGGACAGGAGGCAAGGGATCAGGCGCCGATCCGTTATTAATTAGATCGGCATCGGGCGGAAAAGAGCGGCTCGGAGAAAAGGGCCAGATCCGATATCGGTTCTCGTTTTCAGGAATCCTTCGGACGATTCTTCTGGCCCGTTCGCCGAAACCCCGCGAAATTAATTGCCGGACTGCTCCGGGGGCTCCGTTTGACTGCCCCGACACCACTCGACACACTTACGGAAAGGCGCAACATTTCTTTGTTGCCTGAGCTTTGCCCGGTGTGATTCCATCATTTCACGTGCTCGTTTTTTTCTCTTTTTGCTTACGCAACCAACGTATACCGGGTGTTGCAGCAACCGTGGTGCAATACGAACGGGATGATTTCTTGTGAAAAAATATGTCGAAACTGTCGGATCGATTGTCTCCTTTTGTAGATCATTTTGTCTCTGCTCAAGTTTCGCGAATTCTTGCATATTCTCGAATAAAGAATACTTGTTCTTGTGTAATCTTCTGTTTTAGAAGCACGACAGATTAAAAGTAAAGTAATTGTATATCTGATTAAAACTTACTTTCGTCTACGCTGAAGGAGAGCAATTTTTTATCGAACAACGAGTGAGACTCGTGGCAGAGATTCTGGTCAAGATATGAGAAAAATACTTATATCGGTAAGAAAAATTCAGGACTGAGGATTGCTAAAATGTTACCTGAAACAGTAAAATGGCTGACGCTTAGATGCATAGTCAGAAAAGATATCACAGGTTAAACCCCCGCAGACTCTAAAATTTCCCGGCAACTACGTTTTTCAAAGTCACGCGAAATTTCCTACGTCTCCAAACGAAAGCAAGAAATTCATCCGAAAGGAAGAACAAGTGGAAAAAGGAACAGCAACCACCGTGGCTTACAGTAGAGCAATTCGAATCTGCAACGGTTCGTAAATGAATCTCGAGGCAATCTGAAAAGCTGATACGTAGCACAGAATTATGGAAGGTTTTAAGTAACGAGATCGTGTAAGTGCATTACAGTCATCGCAAACATTCGAGCGGTACATCCTTCAGATATGATTTATCCTTAATGACAGTACCTACCGCACCTGGTTTGAAACGATCAACAAGGAATGCGCATAGGTCCATAAAGTCGTGAGGCGGGTGAAGTCAAAAACGAGCAGCGCAGAAAAACTCGTCGGTACGGCAATGAAGAGGAAAAAGGGCTTATCGCTAATGAAGCGAAACGCCTTCTTCAGCGTCGAGCACGGCCACTGTCTTGTAAGAAGCCTCGGTGCACCGGCCGTCGCGTAACGAGTTTTGTAACAGCGAATCGAATCGGGCCTCTCCGAACCGAAGGCCTCCATAACAATCAATGACCTTCGTATTAGAGTTTCGTACGAGTTTCTTGCTACTTGTCTCTGTGTGTGTGTTAATTAAAATCACCATTACGGTACGTGTTATGTAGAAATTCAATAATAAAGATCAATTCTCTACTTTGTTCGTTAGAAATTAGAAGTTCGTAGATCGATGGAGTTAATTGCGCGCATTTCGCGCCTCGACGACGTATTTCAAATGAGATTTATGGTAGATTTTAGTAGCTTTTCTTTTTCGTCGTTACGAAGATTGCCCGTTTTCAATATTCAGTAATTATGTACTAAAAATATTTTACGAGACCGAAAAATTGTACGAAAAGAAAATGATCATTTCTAGATGAACGATCGATCATTTTTATCAATAATCCACGTTGAATACTTTCTCGAAGCACGCCAACATACGAAGTAGTTACACGTATCTCGTTTTAAAATTCAATTTCTATGATTTTCTATCTGAGTAGCCACTAATGATCTCTCGTAAGGTAGATCCGCTGCATATGATACTTCGCTTGAATACAATCATATTGCGCAATATTCTATTGGAAAGTTCATTACACCGTTATGCTACTATTTTTCTTAAATCAACTTCTATTGTTTGCAACGAAAGATTTAGAACAGAATTGAAGATAAATATTTTCAAACGTTTCGAATTAATTACAATTTAAATCTCACAAAAAAAAAAGAGCATGAAACATTTGAAAGATAGCAACTTCTGCGCAGTTGGAAAGATCACAAGTGCACGTAAGTATCGATACACCGTTCAGAATGGATTAAGGCCATCGTGGCTAATAAATAAAATATAATAAGGATAATGGTGGCAATTTCGTGAATACACCGGAGGAAGTTGGATATTATAGTGTAACGTAACGCAATCCGAGTATTTGAATACCTAATAGTTTTCAATGCATACATTAAGCCTTAAACGCCTATTACCCCGAGTATAGTGTTGTCCTATAGCGTCCGACGATGCTAATATTAGCTGAACCGAATTCGAAGACCACATTACATACCTTTATGTAGACTTACGTTCGTACATACTCTTGTGCATTTTCAAGTTGTATGCGACCAACGGGGCAATACATATCAACGTCTTAAGGAATTGAAAAATTGTACGGCTCGCTTTTTTTTTTTTTTTTTTTTTTTAGACGGACATTGAATATTCCACGCGCATCGAGTATCACGTAATGACGAGACATTCGGACATTTCTGCCAGACGATATTACGTTAACGTATTTCCAGTGCCGGTTGAACCGAAAGAATACACCAAAATACGGAGAAAGAAGTGGAATTTTTCGCGACCATCTTTGCATCTCAATGCGAGAATGCATACTGTTTTGGTCATTTGTACAGCAACTACTTGCTACTGACGCGTTATTCCAATTCTTTTATTATTATAAACTCACATAAGCGAGCCATTTTTCGTTGGGTGTGTGCAATATAAATAAGTGAGAAATGAGAAGTTAAGTGGAAGGAAGAACGAGATGTAATATGAAGCGAGGATACGATTGAGGAAATAAAATGAAATTAAACGAGTTGATAGTAAATGATAAAATTCACATTTATGACTGAAATTAGATATATAAATTTTCAGTTTCACTAAATTATTTTTTAGCAATTTATTTAATTATCAAGTGAATTATATCAGCCGCAAGATAGGAATGCGATTTAAGTGAATTTTTAATATTGGAAAAAAAGGAATTACTTCTTCGTCGGTCCTTTAAATTCAATTCTAACTGTATCATTAAAGGATATTTGGAAGAAACGCTGTATTAGCAATATTCTGCTCTTAAGATACGTCGAAGAAATTTTGATTTAGCGTCCTTTCGACGTATTCATATTCCAGGAGCATATCATAGAGGGTGTAATAAACCTAAATGACTTCGAACAGAGGGCGTTCATTTTTGAGAAAGGCCATTTCGAGGAGAGTGATTACAGTAGAGAGTATTGAGAATTGAAGAATGAAAGCTCAGCGAACTAATTTCCTACGCTCGAATCAGCTTGCAAAGACTGTGATCATGTCTTCTCTCGCGCGAAAGGAGAATTCTAAGTCCTCGATATGAGTCGTGTAATCCCTCGTAATGAACCTCTCAAGACTGTCAGGGAACGTTTCAAATATTTATCTGGGTAAAACGTCTTTCGCATCCTAGCTCTTAATGGCTGGCTACCATTCCGCGCAGTTTCAAGGAATTATTCAGAAACGTCACCGGTTCCTGTGATATCCCCGAGCTTTAGAAAGCGAAAAAGAAATAGCTGTTATTGAAGAAATAGCTTTCGCGAGACTTTTCTATATTTCCCTATGTTTATTTAACGCTCGACGTTTATACGCTTTCTCGCGATGCACAAGTAAGCGGATAAAAGTACCAAATCTTACGTATTTTGTGAAATTATCGTAAATATCGATCAAGCAGATCGTTATACGTAAGAAAACATCGATACTAATACCGAGATTGAACTTACACCTTTTTTCGTTAGAAAAAAGGTTAGGTTAGGTTACCCATCGTTTACTTTTTTAATTTACAAAAAATAATTATAAATTCTCCTGAAAGTGTTTGTCCAAATGTATTCCAGTAATTTTATCTTATATAACTTACAACAGTCAAATTTTTCTATATAGGTTACTGGTATATTTGTTAAATGTATTTTATTGCAATAAACGATGTATTTTTAGCAAGTTATGTAAGTACCTTCAGGCATAAAATATGTATATGTGAATATATTAAATCTATTTTCATGGCTAGAAATTATTTTGTTATATTAAAAAGAATGGTGGTCCTTTTATTGCCAATTTTAAGTAATATTGAATATTTCAAATAACGCAGAATGTCGTAAAACAGAAGCTCTGGTCAAGCATTTACGTATGAGGTGAATATATGTATTCATACGAGAACCAGGATGTGCAACATATGTTATAAAAATATATAATATGCCTTTTTCAAAAATTTATTACTGTTTAAAATTTCTACTCACTTATTGTTGCAGTGTCTTGTTCATCGTAATACACCCGTTGATCAATTCTTCTAAATTCTACGTGGTCTTCCTGCACATATTCTATAAAATCTAGGAAAGTTTTCTCACAATTTCAAACGACGTCTCCAATTGCATTTTGCTTGCAATAGAAACCAATAGAAACAATCGGAAAATAAGTCACAATTATACGTATGTACAAGTAGATTTGAGAAAATAATATATTCCTTATTAAACACGACAATATTTTCATTTATAACAATTGAACCAGCAACTATTGAATTCATTAGTTCGTAAACACTACTTTTTATACTTGACCATAAACTGCGCGCGTGGTAAATACGAAAAGGAATGCACGTTTCTATGTACGAAACTAGTTGATAATTCTCCCGACAGATGCCACGCGTTGCACTGTTGCCGGTAATGAACTAGTAATTTTGTGTTTTAGCTATACAAAATCCATCTCATGAATAACATTCATAGATTCATTTAAATCGCGTAATAATGTTCGCGGCGCGTGTTCCATTTTGATGTTATCAATAATAATTGATGTTGAAAATTAAGATACGCCGAGTGATTTGTGAAGTGATTTGTAGTGTAAAGTGATTTGTAGTGCGAAGTGGTTAAAGTGAATCATTCAGTTTAAGTGAAATTATGTTAGCAGGCAAATAAAAATGGCACACTCAAAATGCAGGTACGTTTCATTATTGTTTCCACGAGAAAAAATACAGTAACGTAAGAACGTAATAACGCAATAGTGTTAGAAAATGGAAAATAACGAAAACTACGTATTGATTGAAAATCGATTTATTTGCTGTAATAAATCATTTTTGGTTAGTATTCCTTTCTTCTGTGTTCATCATTTAAACATTAATAGACATGTCCATATCGTTAAATGTAATAAGAAACGATTATCCATAATCGGAAAAGTGTAATTTTATGGAACGTGGGTTACAATAACGTTACGTTGTATAACTGTTGTGTGATATGCAACGCACTAAAAAATACTCTAGAGAATTGTTGCGTGTTCCTGCAAAGTGTGCGTGATTCACGAAACAATATTAATGTAATATTTTTCATAAGTCATCAAGCATTATTTGTTACAGTCTGCAGTATACAAAATTATTCATAATTCAGTAGCTATTGTTTCAACTGTTCGTAGCTTATTGATGTACGTAGTAGTATGATATTTGATATTATATAGATTATTTAGAAAGATGTTCGAATAGCTGAACTTCGTAAATAAGTGGTTTCGTAATCGTTCAATTTCCAGATTAATACCGATGAGCTGCGAGTACTACATGGGTAAATGTTTTGTTACTTAATGCAATTGCACATGAACGGTTCTATGTGTAAACAAACAGGTCGGTGATTTCAACGGACAACATCTGCTCTTTGTTCCAAGTGACTAGTGTCAGGTGTCTTAGGACCATGTGTATCCGACATTCGGAATACATAACCTTAGTCAAGACACTTTTCGTCGCAATTGATGTACGAAATAAAAAAATTAATAGTGTTGGACAAATCACGATAGTAATATAATTTTATGAAATTGAGATTTAAAATTTAATGCAAAATTCATCAGTAACTAAATAAATCTCGCAATTTTTATATTTGTGTATGAAAATTATACAACGTACATATGCACATGTTCGAATTTATTTCTTGTATACACGTAGTAACATAAAATAATTTATTCAGTTTTACCAATCATAAGTACAAATAGTTTACATTACAATTGCAATCAAAATTATTAGATAATAAATTTTTCTAAGGAATTTATTTTAGTTTAAGTTCATTTTCAATGCATCGATAAATCAATTGGAAATAATACGAAAGGGAAAGTCGCAAGCGAATCCTGAAAATGACGCGGTGCGTGACAACTTGGAATTTAATCGTTGTTTATCGTTCTTTGTAAACGATGATACTAAATAAAAAGCAGCTCCTCGTTCGTTTAATGTTATTGGACCTGCTATTCACATATTTACAGTTCGTCGTAATCGAGACAGTCAAATTTCTTCCACTCAGATGAACGTTAGTTACTTGTCACATTTTGACATAAAAAATAAACAACCCTTAACATTCGTTAGATCAATAAACTAAACCAAACACAGTGCATAACAACTTAACTATTTGTCGTGTTTCATACTTTTAACGTATTTTAATTTTACACTGTCTTTTTTAGTTCATTTATACTGCGAATTTGCATATTTCTTTTAAAATAGTTATCTTTATCAAGTGATACTTTTTTTTTTCTGTTTAGTAATGTCTAAGTTGTTACTCCATAATGTATACGAAATTCTCGGCAATCGTCGATATTTACATTATCAGCCCTGTCAGTTTGAAAATTCATTTCAGACTTCGTAACATTTTCAGACAGACTTATTATTTCACGTTTTATTTGCACTGTTGAAATGGCAAAGTGAAGCGTTATCGATATCTGAAAATAAACAGTGACACACTCAGAGTAATGCATTAACGATATAATTTATTTGCAAAAAGAACATTTTTCTTCTGGGTTAGTTATTAGTTATTAGGTCATTGAACGTTCGCTCGGACGGTGCTTGAATAATCAGTCTTTCGCTGTACACGGCGTAGATCGAGATAACGGAAAGAATCTCTTTTGTCAAACTGACAGCGTTAATTACGGAAGATGTCTATTGTAAATGACACGTAGGTTGCTGCATAATCATTCAAATTGTATCAATCACCTGCGGAATATTAACGATATCATTCATGATTAAATTTAATCGGTACTCGGGTGACGATCGCATATTTAACCTAATTAACTTTTATATTATCAGGCTAGTGGAAGATTCGAGCTGTTTTAGCTGTCTCGACGAAAATCGACTCGAGGAACGCAAGGACCTCTGACATCGACGAAGCCCTATTTACGTATGTATCTCTTTTCTGTTACATTTTATATTGTTTTTGCAGCATAATTTTTTTTTCTTTTTGTACCGCTTAATCTCATGCAGGACAGAGTGAATATGAATTTTTTCATACCTTAATCAGGTTACTTTCTGCACATGCAGAAGTCAATTGAAACATTTAAGAACACTCTTTTATCACCTTAATTTGCATAATTGAATTTTCAGCACAGTAATAATGTAAAATACTTTTAATATCTTTGCGTTTTGCAAATGTACACCAAAAGTGTTATTTTTCAAATCACACTAATATTTACCTTTGAAATTTTACATTTTTAGTACATGGGGATAATTTATTAAAAAAAAAAAAAAAACTCAGAATCAGTCTCGTGGAGTTAAGTATAGCAGGTAAGATTTAAAAGAAAACTGGTATCTCGTGAGATGAATAAGACGTAAAGGACATTCTTTGGAAGAATTATTTTTCTTCGACGATTAGAATCGTTGATGCTTTCGAACGAACGCGACATTATCCCGGCGATCCGACGACAAATTTAAGTATCTAACTGTAGTAGAGAAAGAAGATATCGTTTTGTGTGGTAAAAACAAACGTTCCGCGACTGAATTGTCAATGACAATGACTGACCCTTCGTACATACACCGTGGCCAAAGAAAAGAGGTTAAGAGAGAGGGGAAGTGCAGGGAACTGGTTTAAATATTTTCTGGGCACGTGTTTTACATAGGTAGAGATATACTCACTCCTCTGGCACGCTCGAATGTATAAAGCCCGTCCAGCTATCTCGGGTCAGATCTCGACGGTGATCTTCAGCTCTCATTTTTTCGTATGGTCGCTATTATGCTCGTCCACGAGGGTCTCTCGGAAACTCGTTCGTGTGTACAAAGGATCTTCCGACGATTATTAATTATCGCAACTGGCTTTCGCATACGGAACGAAGCCTGGATGGTACGGTTAAGTAGCTGTTTATACCATTATTGCCCGAATTACACGCGTTTGTACAAATTAGATCGAAGGAGGAACCATCGTGGAACCGTTGAGATTTTTTTGCACGCTCGTGTTTTGGCGGAAAAGTGAGAGTAAAAATTTAGGGGAGTTCACAAAGAGAGAGAGAGAGAGAGAGAGGGATAGAAACTGTCAAAAATGATACAGTTGATTAAAGGGGAGAAGGAGATTGTTCTCGAAACAAAGTGTGTTCGCAGACAAAGAAGATTAATGCGAGGCCAGTTGCGGCATTTTCGACCGGCGAAACGACGACGTCGATCCCAATATACGGCTCGCAACGGGCATGGTAATAATTAGAATTAATTTAGGTGGAACGTTAAATCTAGGCGAGTGGGCCCTCGAACAGGAATAACCCAACTGGCTCTGATTAGTCTTAATGTGTTAATTAGAGAAGATTGCTCTCTGCCAATCCCTCCACTCCCTCTTCTTGTTCTTCGTTCCTCGGCCTTCGGCCGCTGTCGCCAAACTGGACGGTAGATGGCAAGCCAGTTTGCCAATGGGGAAGATAGGAAGAGCAAGAGAGATGGGAAGGCGAACGGTGCGGAGTTTACCAAGTATCATATTTTACCGGGCATCAACGTACCGACAAGCACGCACACAATCCTGTCCACGCACACGCGCGTGGCAGCAGATCATTAATCACTATTATCTCGGGGTAATTTTTCTTCGATATAATTTCGTCTGTTTACCCCCGCGAGTTGGCGCGCGAGCCTGCACACCATGAAGATGAGGACAAGGCTCCGTTTCGAAGAGTGGCGCTGGGTTCTCTTCTCTTTTCCACTCCTCCTTCGTCTTCTTCTTCTTCTTCTTCTTCTTCTTCTTCTTCTTCTTCTTCTTCTTCTTCTTCTTCTTCTTCTTCTTCTTCTTCTTCTTCTTCTTCTTCTTCTTCTTCTTCTTCTTCTTCTTCTTCTTCTTCTTCTTCTTCTTCTTCTTCTTCTTCGTCTACGTTGTCCTCCATCGCCTTCCTCTCCGCCGCTCTTTCTCGGCCTCATCTTCTTTTCCTCCTCCTCTACTTCACGGTTCGTGAACTCTCGACATCGACTTTATGTGTACACACGCCTGCAGCTTCGTTAGCCTCAAACTCGACGTGTTTCCCACACCGATGACTGTCAAATCAGGTCTCTTCTTTTTGCCACGTGAAACGCTCCTTTCGGCGTGCACTCGAACAACTTTTATGTTGCCGATGAAATTGCTCGAATCTTTTTGATTTCGGAATTACACCGTATCGTCCGTTCATGGTGCTATGGCGGCTTGATGGGCTGAAATTTTGATTACTCGAACGTGCATTATGCGAGCAGATTTGATTGTTTGCGCGATCTCGTGTTATTACAGTGTTTTGCGTATCTTTTCATCCAGGGAGAAACTTCTGTTGCGTTTGATTGGATTTGAACTGTGGTTCTGATTGAAACTGTATAATATAATTAAACAGTCGTTTTATTTCAAAAAGTATTATGTTTACGACTGAAGCAGGAGTGAATTCTGTTACTCTTTCTATGTAAATCACTTGAAGTCTGATTAGTTGATACTTCGGGCTACTCGAGTTACCTGGTTAATTTTTATTTTTTCTCGTGATTGTTAGACGAAAATGTCAAATTATTTCTTTGCTTCATGATGGTCATAGTGGAACATACAGTGTTCGGTAAATCGTAGTGACAAGTTAGGCGATTTCCTAATGAAAGAATAAGTGAAAAGAGGAACATTATTAGGAAGAGAACTCGTCCTTAGAAGAGAACCTTCATGAAGGCTATATATTTTGCAATGAACTTTATGTTCATTCAAAATCCAACGAGGATTGCATCCAGTGCATTTTATACCGAGGGTGGGCTCATGACGCTTGAATTATACTAATGCTCAGGAGGAGGACGATACGATTATTTGCGATTTTTGCCCTTAACACGTTGATCGCCCAGCGTGAATCGGTAGAGTTTCTCCCGGTGCCCAAATCCGACACTCGGAGTGAAAACAGCGCGATTAGCTGGAATAGCGATACGATGCAATGCGTTGTTTAAATGTAGCCAAAGTCACCTCAATTATGTTTACAATGTTTTAACGAATACCATCGTAACTAATAAAATGTTATATATTATTTTAGAAACAAATTGAAATATAGTATATGTATATTTTTAATTTGTTTACTTTATATTATATAGTTTTGTTGTTTTGTATATTTTTCATTTGCATGTGCTAATTCCATTAAATACTTGTGTTACAAATAAAATTATTATAAATTACCCCCAAAATCCTGTTTAATTGGACGAAGAAGAGCATCCCCGTCTACGGTAACCGTCACCCAGATATGGGTGACGTGGCGATCAACGTGTTAAAATAAGTTTGTC
Source organism: Habropoda laboriosa (assembly GCF_001263275.1). Lineage (NCBI taxonomy): Eukaryota > Metazoa > Arthropoda > Insecta > Hymenoptera > Apidae > Habropoda > Habropoda laboriosa. Next base: position 465,476 of record NW_017100519.1, on the reverse strand, counting down.
CACTAATTCTTTAACAGACAAAAATAAGGACTTTGTAATTGCACTAAACTTATATGGTTTCAAACGAGCACTCGATTTTAGTCATTCGACATTTTCGACAAATCTTATTTTTCTTGGGAGACAAATATTTTTTTAAACAAAAATCTCATTTTCTGATTGTACAGAATTTCAGCAATTCCTTTTGTTCAGAACAAACATATTAGGTACTCAGTTTTGCCCAACTTTCCCCTACTAAAGTTTCTCTCTTTGTTGTAAGTTAGATTCTCTCTTTAAGAGAATTATTCAAGGTTCAAAAATTAGCAACATCTTTCTTACGCATTTTGAAATATTTCTATTGCATAAATATACGATGGTCTGCCGGTAATATTATTCTGAAATCCCGTTTAACGCGTAATCTTGCTACTTCCGGTGCTTGTCGAAATCTGATGTAATCTGGATATTTGATTAAATTACCGATTCGTGTTATGTATCACGGTGCTAGGTTGAAAATAAACACGCGTGGGCTGAGCATTAAGAATTTGATTATCTCCCATTGGTTCGTAACTCTATTAATCATCGCATAAATTAGACAGTTACAAAGTCCTGATAGTCTTATCTGAAACACACCGTGAACCGTGAGAGGTTTGAAATTAATAATCAGTGATGCGTGTAGTCGAACGAGAGATTCTGGCCGCAGACCGATTTTCCTCTAATTTCTCGTAACTTTCACGAGACTTTCACGAATTATCACGGAAGCATGTCGCTGGCGAAAAATGATCACAAATCGTGCGTAAAGATTTATGGTTTATAACTTTCGTAATCCGAGATATTGTCACTTTCGTAATCTGCATAAATTTGCAGTTTTGCTTTATAGCCCAACGAACTACCACTTTCTACAATTTCTAGATTTTTCTGTCATTTAAAAATTCACATTCACACTTATTTCTATTATTCCTGAAAACATCATTATAGCGTCGAAACTCTTCAGTCTCACTTAAGTTACATTAAATTAAACTCTTTGCGTAATCCTTAAATTATCTTTCTTAAAATATCCCAGGTAACTGCTTCGTTACTTTGCGAATTTATTTCGGTTCGCTGCAAGACGGAACAATTTTATTGTAAAATTAGTCGACAGTTTTTTTCGCTCGCCAGGATAGTCGGGAAAAAGTTCAACAAATGCTCGGGGTGATAATACTAAAACTACGCGCGGTACCACTCGAGACTAGCGACGCCATTTCCGTTTCTTTCTTTTCGTGCCTCGTTCGCGGCGTTAAAACACTAATTCTTATCCAACTACTTGTACGCGGAGTAGCTATTTACACAGTTAATGCAAGTACCCATACGTGTACGTATCTCGAAGGAAAATTGAGAAACGCAGTTTCGACTTTGCGTCAACCTAGTCTCCGGGCTATATTAACCTCACTTACGTCCACGAATATGCACATAATTTTGTCTCCATACTGGTCGTTGAAATCGTATACAAATTGCTCTACTAATTTTTTCGTCGCGTCCAAATGTACATATGCAGATTCTTCGTCTTGACTCACACACGCGTGAGCTTTTAGTATGCGCCTTATCGTATTTGCAATAAAATTGAAAGTTCCCAACTGGACAGTTATTGACTAGAAAATTTATCATAAAATTTGTTCGATTAGCATTCGAACGGAAACAGAACGAAACGTTTGAAAAATATCTTCGTTCTCTATTTTTCGTAAATTTCTTCTCTACAGAGAATCTTCGTTTTATTCATACCGGTTATTAAAAATGAAGAACCCCCCCGGTAACACTCTGCCATTTATCTCGACACCGGTGTTATTCGTTGTCAATTTTTCATGTAAATCAAGAACGCACTATCAACTTGCACTACAAATATGGTTTTTTAGCGCGATATATTATCGATACGGATCCGTCTGGGCCATAGAGAAATGTAAGCTTAAGGTTTGCAAACGACGCAATGAACGTCGATGCTTAAATAAATGATAGTGTTACCTGAGAGTAACGAGAGTGCCACGGAATTATATGTTTCACGTTACATAAGGCCCCCCATTATGCGTTAAGTCTCCGTTGTATCCCCCCTCCCCCCTTCCTTTTCTCTGTGTAGCATCCTAGGGACTAACTATCCTTCGTCCAAAGACTAACTAAGCGACTCTGAGATCCTGTAGATCTTTCCACGAGATGATGGTCATTCGACCAACGGGTATAAATCACCTAAGAGAAGTGTCATCCTGGGGTCCCACCTATC
>NW_017100519.1:447235-463226 GCF_001263275.1 Habropoda laboriosa | reverse complement strand
ATGCAACTCTCTTTCCTCTGTCTCTTTTTGCTCTTCCTCCCTTCTCTCTTTCCAACGTGACATTATGAAACATAGGCACATATAGCAGTAAATGAATATTGTATCAGTTGTCTTCGTCGTCGCCTCTTTTTTTCCAAGTCATTGTCGCAAGGTCTCCTATGCAGCTGAACTCTCTCTCTCTCTCTCTGTCGGGGTGCGAGAATGAAACAAAGGGTCTTTACGTTTGTCCACGGTGAAACGCAGACAGCGGGATGATCGTAGAATTTTATGCTATCGAGATTATTGTTTCGTCGGTAACCTGAATTTGTTTCATACCTTGTCTCGTCGTCTGTCGATCTCGTTCGTTCGTTCCACGTTCGAACGGGAATCGTATCCACGGTGAAAGAATAATATCGTTATAACCGTTTGATTTACCCATGCACGGTGCCACGGATGGGATATTCAAAGTTTGTTTTCAGGCTAGCGAGAGAGAGAGGGAATGGCGAGTCAGCAGGTCGTGAAATGTTCTTAATTAATCACTCATATTCAATAACAAGAGACGGAGCGAGAGGGTTCTGAATACATCGACGATGATTGTGAGGATTATCTGTTCGTTCGAGCACATTAATAATTAGGAAGAGAAAGAAGGAGAGAGAGAGGGAGAGCGAGTTAGTGGTATCACTGTTACTCAGTGTTGATTTGATCAGCCTGTCTGGGATTCTTTGCCCGCTCGATGGAACACAACGCGGATGAAGGAGAAACAATTATTAAGGGGCTTTGAAAAGAGCTCTCTCTCTCTCTCTCTACTTCTCGCCAGATTAACACGATCTTTTCTGCATTCCTCACAATTCTTCTGTTAATTAAGAGCGATCGTTAACTGAAATTTCCATCGTGTTTTAAACCTTTCCTAATCTCTCGAATAACGTTACGTGTAATGTTACTAAAAGTGAACACGAATCGTGGAACGTTGAAGAATCGATTGCAATTAGTAGAAACATTCTTTCCCAAATGGTTACAGCTTTCGTTACAATTACAAGATCAAACAAGCGTTTGATTAGTTGTACGTAGATTTATAAAATCAACAAACCAAACAGATACACCTCGGGGCTTTCAATGTAGAATCTCTGAATGTACACAAGCGCAGCCGTGAAGTCACGGAGTGACCAGTTAAGATCTTCGTTAATTATCATCATTTATAATTGTCTTTTCCCGTGTCTCCCCTCCCGACAGCGTTGGTCCTGAAAGAAGGGGAAGAACAAGAAGGGAACTTGCCTCATCCTTCTCTTTTCCTCGAGGTTTAATATTTCAAATAAATGCGTGCATTAGCGCGCTATCTCGGCGTGATCCTCTGTTGACTATTAACAACGTCGACCGAGCCACTATTATGACTTATCTGACCAGGGACCACGCTACAATACCACCCCTCTTCCACCCTCTTTTCTCTCTTACCGTCTTCAACAACAGTCGTCGGGCAACATTCTCTGTTTAATGCAGTAGGTATGAGTATATGCGTACACGTATATAAACGCGAGTTCTTTCGATTTGTGTACAAAAAAAAATTTCATCAAACTCGTTTTCTTATTGCAACAATAACTGTCGACTGTTTATCATAAGTTAATTGTTCAAACGGTCGTAGATTATTCCAGTAACGTTAATTGTTCTGAAAGTAAGATTGTATCAATGGAGTTGGAATTGAATTTTTTATAATATATGGTTGCTTGATTAGACAATCGAACATTTTTAAGAACACCCGGTAGCACGTTAATGACCGATGACCAGCAAACTCGACTAGTGCTGCTTCGAAAACGAAGAAGCTACCTGCTATAAGGTTTTCACCGACAGTCGTTCCTTTCATTTTAGCCCATTCTAGTCGAGTCCTTACTTCCTTATCGATGCTTGTCGTCCTTTATTAATGAGTCGAAGATAAATTCGGGGACGCGACACGGTCGTAGCTACTTGGGAGGGCACCTTCCTCATATTTCTAAACGAGGAGAAACGAAACGGTGTGGTATAGAGTCTGGCCTACATCGTCTCTGTTAAAGATACCGCGTATTCTTTTGCCGTTTAACGACAGCGTAAAAACGATGATTAATTCCGTACTCGTCTCTGTTCTGCTCGCCTATTTGCTCCGTGAATCATATATCTCTCCCCCCTCTGTCGTTTCCATTTCTCTTCATAAGCCCTTCCCCCGTTACATCGATCGAGAATTCATTTTTCTTCCATTATGCAAAGCAGAAACAGTCCTTACGCTTGACGAATAAACAAAGTCTCTCGTAGCAGCAGTAGCTCGTACTTTACGCCGGGCGAAACCGAAAGTTTACTTTTTCATAAATCTCACTTCGTTTTACATCTCGAGCAGAAAACTTCCACGGGCGGAATGAATTTTCAACGCTACGTACACGCCTTGCATTCCTATCTCGCGAGTTTAAGCGGGTTAAAATATACGACGAAAATATTAAGAACTTCAATGGACCTTGGTGTTCGTAAGCAGAAGAAGAAGAAGAAGAAGAAGAAAAACGAGAAGAAAGTGTTTAAAGGAACGTGTTGGATTTTCGTGATGTATCACTTCCGAGAAGGTTTTTTCGAATGATCGAAAATCGCTGGTGAATACGACATACTGTATACAGCAGTACCGCGGTTCAATTACTCGAACCGCGTAAATCTTGATCAGCTCGGGATTACTTGGAATCTCTTAACAAGAATAACAGGGCATGAATCGTAGAGAAGAAAAAAGCGTCGTTAGGGCACATGTTCGTTCACGAATTTGGTATCAGTGTTGAACCGCACCCTTTGGCCATTGGGGGCCCACTTGCTTGCCCTCTAAAAAAAATCCCCCCCCCCCCGCCGTGAGCGAGTCCCCTCTCTCAACTCTTCTCTCACTCCTAATATATATTTAATCAGGTTCAAAAGTACGCTAGCCCGCGCGAGCACGAGAGCGTGCCCGCATATGCAGAAGAAGTTAAAGGCTGGACTCACACTTGAATCGTTCGATGGTCACAAACACAGCTGACCCGGGAACATTAAGCTGACACCCACACGAACGAGCCAGAGAGAACCCTCTCTCTCTCTCTCTCTCTCTCTGTGTTTTTCTTTTGCTCGTTTCACTCCTTTCCTCCTGTTTCTTTCTATCCAACCCATTCCGTCCTATTTCTCTCTTCGTCCGCCGAGTGGATTCGAACACCTTTTTTGAATCGGAGGGTCAAGCGACTTGGCCGTAGATCATCTTAATGCCTCCATTGTTGTTTTAGGACGCCCGCGACTATACTGGGTGTCCGCCGCGATAATGTCGATGTATCGCGCGCACCGCAGAGCGGAAGAGAACCGGGGCGAGGAGGCGAGAGGTGGACAGGGGAAAAAAAAGGAAGACTTTATTGACCAAATTCTAGGGTGTGTCACTACTTGATGGTTTAATGTCCTTAGGTACTCTCTGCGAAAGGATCGCGGTGCGTTTACACTCTTTTATCGCGGTCGAAAGTGAAGTTTTATTGTACGCTGGATAATCCGTCGCGATGGTCTCAATGCGCTCAGACGGTTATCTATCTACTCGGAAGCACCTTAAATCGACTATTTTTCACGACCGCCAGAGCATATCTACGGTTCGCGGCGTGCACAGTTCCAGTCGTCCTTTTCTTCCAAAGTATCGCGTTTCTAGTCGATTTATCCTAACGAAATCGTTATTGTACAACACTCATCGTGTCGGATTTAATCGATGGTTCGCCACTTCACGAAATTACAGTGTTCTCGGCTATAAATTCAGCCGTTGTTCGCTTTAACGCGATTTTTCAGGGGTAACAGTTTCTTATTGAATAAAGAGGAACCACGTGTATTTAAACGAGGAGATTTTCGATGCAAAAACCGAGGCTGTCACGTTCCTCTTGCTCCGTACTCGTCAGCGATGGATTACGATAATCACGATGAGAAATTGAGCAATTATAGGAACTGCATTCTATTCCCTTTCAGCGGGAACTTCGTAACGGAACATTTAGGACGATGCGTCCGAGAAGCGCGAGCGCGCACGCTGCGACTTTGTATCGCGACTGGACGTGTTCGAAATAATCGCGGCCGTTTCTTTCAAACATTCCGGCTGTGCTCCCTCGCGGTCTGTTTTTTCGGTACTTTTCAACGATTTCAGGGCCCGGCGCGGGCATCGGCGAACAGGAAAGGCCACTCTTGGCTGGCTTGTAAATCCGCCGCTCCTTGTAAATCCGCCTGTAATTCCGGGCAGGGACGCGAGTGCGAGAGGCCTGCTAAGGAGAAAGAGAAAGAAGAGTTACGGCCGACATGAATCGCGAATTATCCTTGGAAACAGGCCGCGGTAGACGCCGGAGGTCGCAGTCGTTGACATCGGAAACTACTTCGATCTTCGATTGCCGATCCGTGGTCCACCTGGCCAGAGATCGGCATCCGAAATGGTCCCAGAAACGAGGCGAACTTTCGCCTCGAAAAATGTTCCCTCTCGCTTCTCCAACAGCAGATTTATTAGTCGCAAGATCCTCTTGATTTACTCCTGGTGTCTGTTTGTAATTAATTTACTTCACCGTTCATTGTAGAATGCGGTTTTACATACGGTAAACACTTGTACGTATCGTGCAAGGGTTAAGGATTGGAAACTCGAGGCATTGTTACTAGCATTTCGCTACGCGAGATGTATTATGGAAAAAAAAAGTATCCACGAGGAGAATCGTTCTCGTGGGGAGCGAAATCTCCGTTGATCGTGCTACAGACTTATCTAGTGGTGCAAGTTTGGTGTTCGGACTTAAGTTTGCGCGGAGGTGGGAGCAGTGAGTGTACCAATGCGCGTGTAATAAGACGGTTGAAAGAGGGTGGAGGGTGAAAAAAGGAAGAAGGAAGACGAGTAGGAATCAGAACCAGCTTGACTAATCCGGCTGTAGATCAGATCTTGCATCAATAATCTTAATAAAGCTTATGCTAACGCGCAACTGGCGCATAGGTGGTATCGCAAAGAGAGACTCTTTTTCTAGTTCGAACAGTTCGATTTACAAATTTTTGGATCGTTTTATCGTGTCGCGAGACGTAATGCGATTATCGATTTCGAAACTGGTCAGGTCGGCGTAATACGCGATAATGAAGGAAGATGATCTACAATGATAACACCGTTCTCCGCTTTGAAGATTTAATATTTATCGTGAGAGGGAGAAATGTGCAGCTTTTTGCGAAATAACATGTTATTAGTAGCAGATACACGAATATCTGTATGTAAATCTGTCACAGAGAAATGTCTGTATTTTTCACGCACCTTGTCTACTGAGCAAAAGGAAAGTGTTCGTTTTATTTAGGTTACAATACGAACGTCAATTCGAAGTTAGAATTTTCAAATCCACGGTAAAAGAGCAACTTAACACCGTACGAAAGAGACATCATTCCGAAGCTTATTTCGTACAATAGACATTTAGGATAATCGCACGTTCATAGTAATCTTGAATAGCTAACGTCTGACTCGAGCAACACGTATAGTGTTTCAATGGTATCATAATTCTAAGAAACTTCGCGTACACACGGTCTCCGAAACCACCCCTATCCCCTTGTGCGGCTCCTTTCCGAAGGTTTTTTTTTTTACATCGCAACTGATAAGCGCGCGAGGTAATATAAATTACTCGCAGGGAACTTGCGGTTATCGGCGCTATTGTGTGAAACATAACCAGCCATATCTTACGCGACGAAGTTGAGGTATATTCCTCCGATAAATAAACGTACGGTCGGCGTGGTAAATAAAGTTTAAGCATGACTCGATCCTGTGCACTTCCTTCAAGAGTACACACTCGAAATTTAGGACCCCCGTTACATGCCGACGAATTTCATGCTGTAGGGTGTTATACTCGGCGAGCGACATAAACCCAGCTCGTAACGACGTTTGCTATAGAGATTTCTCTGTTCTGGTCCTCTCACCCCATATAGACTCGGATGAAGGAGGTTAAGGCACGGTGTGGAGGGGAGTTGGAAGCAGAGTGGGTGGAAGGAACTTGGCATATGCATAAGGGAACCTTACTGGTCTCCGACACCTTCGAACTGCTAAACCTCCACCCGAGCCTTTTTCTTCCTGGAACCTTTCTGGCTTTCGCCCAGGCACCGTTCTTTCGCCGGTTAATTAGATTTTGATGGCCGGCATGAGCATTTGCATCCTTTATCCCTGGAACCAGCCGTTCTTCTCGCGTTCCTTTTCTCTGTCCTTGTTTCAGCTTTTCTCTCTGTTTAGCACGCTAGCGAAGAGGAAGAGAAGTCACAGAGCTCTCCTTCTCTCCTCTCCTTTCCGCGTTATACTCTTGCTCCGCAGGGGAGAGCCGTTTAGGCCCCTCGGATGCTTAACTCCAAAGCGATTTAGCGGCCCAGGGGCCAAGTGTCAACAAGCCAGCATTGCCCAGGTACGTATCACCTAACTGCAATATCCGAACGGCTGGACCCCTCGCCAATCCCTCGAGTCTTTTTTCGTTTCTTTTCTTTTGCCACGCATTAGACAAAACCTTCGTGTAAATATAGACGGTGTGATGAGGATATGAGCTCGACGTGGATAACTTTTAGGATATTAGAAGTCTTATGTGCAATTGTTAAAAATAGTTTGCAAGAATTTACGGCAGAAATTCGAAGAAGAAGTGTGTATTAATTTCTCGTTCCTCCTGATTGTACCTCACTTCTACCAGTAACGAACCGTTCTTCGCTGAAATTTTCCTCACAAGATTGCCCGTGAAAAATTCAGTCTGCAATTTGAATAGGTCATCTATTCATAAAGGATTACCGATGCCTCCCTGCCAACCGGATGAAATCCGTGAATCAGTCTGGTTAGGAAAGTGTTTCGCGCGCCAGAAATTCCGTCACGACGGGGTCGAAGGAACGAGAAACACACGTGAACAAACGTCAAAACACACCTCGTCCACCCACACGTATATAGCCGCTCGTTCAGTCGCATACATACTAACAACTAAGGCTCCTATGGAGCAACCAATGACTGGAATGACTTGCACTCGATGTCGAACCGAAGATCCCTCTCGGTCTTCGTTTCTCCCCCGGTCTCTATCCTGCTCTTCTCTTCTCTTCGATCTACCAGGGAATCGTGGTCTCTGTCAGGTAGGTTATCTTCTTCGAGGGAGGTGCAGGCTTAATTTAATTAATTCCATGCGCCATCTTGACAAGTGTGCGCTCCGTACGGGCATCCAAAGAATAATTTTCATACTCATCCACCTTCCTTTCCCTTCTTTCAACTTCCCCTGCCCTGACCCATCTCTCTCCACCTTCTCTTCTTTCTCAACTGCCCCATACTCTGGTCGCTCGAACCGTTTCTTCGGTTATCAGATCCCCGATTCATACTCGTCAAGCGCGAGCGAGCTGGGCGAAAGAGAGAGGTGACCAAGGGGGAGGAGAACGCGTTTATCCGCTCTCATCTTGCCCGGGTCATTTGTCTTTTTGATGTCGCGCCGTATCTGATTCGTTAATTGCGAGACCTCGCGTGTGATCGACTCTCTTCGGTTCGTGCGAAGAAGTGGCAGATAGGTCGGGGCACCCAGTGGATATTTGGAATTGAAAAGATTTTTCGGAGATACGTGAACGATGAAGATTTATTGCGAAACTGTCATACGCCGTTTATCGGCTCGGATCTTTTGAATATTGAAAACGTCCGGTGACCTTAACGATTGTTAGAAGCCCGGTCGCGAATGATCGTCATTCATTACGCAGCTTTTGCACGTGCGAATATTATTCATCGCGGAGTTCATTGAGAAAATTGTTTTCGACGATGAGCAACATTTTATAAACCTACAGGTAGTTACAGGGATCATCATTTTCGGAATAAATCTTTATTGCGCCATTTGAATCATCTTTGTGTTCTCGAAAGGAAATATGATACCGCGAGATCTAAAAGATACAGCGAAGAATACAAATGTATATTTCGTTACGAAAATATTGCTCGTTGCTTGAAAGTACGTTATACTTTTTAATGGCAATTGCTGAGAGAAACGCGAGAGGTAAATGAACAAGGTACCGAAGGAGATTTCGAATTACGAGAATCGAAGTGTGTCACTTGTTGATTTGTGAAAATGGGAATTAACGCATTTACGTGGAAACTTTTCTGCAAGGACTCAATTTTATTCCGCAATCAGATCAGTTTGATCGAAGATGTCGGTTGATTACTTTTAAGTCAACAACCGCGTGATTCGTGCAGAGTTCTCTTTACATGATTATCTTGGACATCTGCTGCATCATCGCGATCGTTTTGCAAATCATTTTCAATAATGTTCGGCGAACATTCAATATTTGCATATAGTTACTGTCATTTGGTTCAATAACTGTCTTCAAAATGTCTGGCACGCTTCAAACGTGTCCTCCACTCGTTCCTTTTGTCCAATTTCCGCGGGACACGTTGAACGACGTTACCGCTCTGTGCACCTGTAGGTGGGCCTCTCGTAAGAGAGATACAATTTATTTATCGCCACGACGCTGTACGGATTGGATTTAATATGATTTAGTGGCGGACGCCTCGAAAAACGGTTAGCGTTTTTAAAGAATACCAGTAATTACGAAGAGCAGAGGAACCCCGTAAAAGCGCGCGATCCGTCCAAGCACTTTGCGTTCCATTCGCGGTTGCTCAAGGCGATCCTGGCGTTGAGCATCACCCGAAGGAAGGAAAGGAAGAAAGACGGTCCATCATTTAAGTCGCTGGCCTCAAACCTTTAGCGCAGATTTATGGGTAATCGAGGGGCCACGCCGAACATCATCCACGAAAGAAGCGAGGGTTTCACGCTCGTCAATTGGCGGGGAACGAAGAAGCGAGGAGTCCAGCGAGAGTCGAAAACGCGAGAGAGACGCGAGAGATGGGAAGAGTGAATTTATGTATACCATACTCGCATCGACGTTGCCCCGCTCACAATGGAAGTCCAAGTCCCTCGGCTCCACGCCGATGGATCGATTACGATCTCCATTCGGACGTGTCGTGCCCCGGGGTGGTATTTAAAGTCCCTAATTTCCGATCAATCAAAAAACTTTTCGTGGAAGTAAAAAATGAATCACGTTGCGCTGGGCGGATCGCCCGTTAACTAGACACACAATGCCTCGAATTAGAGGAGAGAAGGAGGACTTCTTTCGAGTTCGGCTCGGTTCGTCAGGGGGCTACGGTGACCACCGATAGCACAGGGTGGCTCTTCTTCGACGTGGAAAAGAGACCGAGGCGTAAGATTCTCGATACCAACACCGAGAGACGCCGAAAACGTGCTGGACGCGAGAAGGAAAAGATGAGAGATAACTTCTCTCTTCATTGGGAACGAAGAGAAATAGAAAACGAAGAGTGGCTTGTTGAGATTGGGTCGCTGCACGGGGTGTCAAGGGGGCAGCCAGGGTGAGAGATCCCAACGTCGATAACTAACTCGGTGTGATCACTGAAAAATGGCTGTCAAACATTCTTGTCCTTTTAACTCGCGGGAGCACCCCACCCACGGGGACGACCAACGTTGTCTCTCTTCGTACCAGCACGCGCTTTCTTTCTCTTTTGCTCCCTCTCTCTCCTCCGTTCATTCTTACCGAAACCTCGTCGAGACCAGACTAATGGTTCGTGCCCGTGACGGATCGTGACTCTTCTAGAGAAGCACGGATCGCTAATTTCCGGCAGATGGTAGATATCGAAATTTTCTTGACTCGATTCTCGGACATCGGAATTATAAACGAGCGTTCTCCCCGTTCTTCTGTCTTTCATCTATCACTTTTTTACACGTCAATTATGTCTACCTGTACGATGTCTCTCGGATTAGTTTTCGATTTCAATTGAAGTAATACTTGAGGTGCCGTTTTTTTTTTTTTTTTTTTTTGAGCTATTAATTGTTATTTCGAGGAGAGAGAGAGAGAGAGAGAGAGCACGTGTTTCGCTGTCTGCTATTGTCGTTCTTTAATAGAAATGCTGTTTCAAGTGTTCTGTCTGTGTCGTCGGAATTTCACGCACGTATCCACACGTTATTACAGACGATGGAACACAGAGACGTTGCTCGGTTAAAGTCACCAGCAGTCACTGGCAAGATTATGAACGAGCTCGACTTAAGAAAGGATCGCCTTGTGCAAGGGTTGCCCCGGTTATATTTATTTATTTTTCACCCTTCTACACTCGATCTTCTCTACCCTAACGGCTGGGATAAATTCTTCTATAAATGGCTCCTTAGCGACGGCGTTACTGCCAGTTCTCCGAGACAGAAAGGAAACTTGGCGACGACACGAGAGAGTGGTTCGCTAATTTCTGGGCACTCCGTCTTCTTATTTGCTGAAGAGCAAGGTCCTCAAGAGCGAAACTGGTCTTCTAACAATGTTGCGAAGCACTACAAACGAATGTAAAGCAGAGGGACAAAAAGGGAGACGATATGAACACGTAATAACTCGGACCCTGGAGTACGATATCAATTTCATAATGATTTGTGAATTATACAAGTCAAACGACTTTATATTTTTTGCTCGTTTGCTTCTACTTGATCTTTTCTCCATTATTGCTATTTTGAGAGAAATTTTAATACCACTTGTCGTGCTGTTCGTTTCTTGCATCGAAGTTTGATAATGGCACTTTTCAGTAGCATTAAAAATAGGTAACGAGAGAATAAAAAGAATCAAAGTTCCTCGGTATCATTTGTAAGATCGTTTAAGTGTGCATCATGGCATGCTGATTTTTCTTCTCAACGTATTTATTAAAGGAAACGTAATTTACGTCGCGTTACCGTAACACGTGATACGTCACTCTCGAAACCTCGAACTCGTTAAAATTGAATTAAACTCGTCCGTGTTTTGGGAGATATTACAAATGTTACCAGTTCGGTAGCGGTTGAAGCCTTTTCGTATCGTTGGCGAACCGAACAACCACACCGTTTACTCCAACTGAGAACGTTTAACGACGCGGCATTTTCGAAATGAAAACCGGCACACGTTCGTTGATATAATTTGCCCGTTTAAACGACGACCGAGGCCGAAAAATGTTCCGTGTAGAAAATACGGACGAAAGGGTTAATCAATTTGAAATAATCCCGATCGTTGAGAGAAAAACGGCGGAGGATCTCTTTCGTGCGCAAACGTGCGGAGCGTCTGATCCGCGAATCAACGGGGATCGGCGAGAGCGGAATGGAAGACGGTAGGTGAAAGAGGGAGAAGGAAGAATAAAGAGAAGAGAATACACGAGGAACATGGCGAACGAGGCCGAGCTCCTCTCGTAGAGTAGAGAGGCCAGGCTGGTCCCGCGTGTTGCCCGGGGGTGCCAACCGCAGGATAATAATTTTATAATTGGGGGAATTACTCCGGCTCGCCGTGGTACAGTCCCTGTACGTGGCGTGGGAGGGTCCACCGACATTGTTTCCATCCGGACGGACGGGATGGTGATCTCCTCACCGGCTGTATCTCCCTTGGGACGAAGCCGTGGGTGAGATATGGCCGCATAATCATCGAATCATTATATCCACTCTCGAAATACCACGGGGCCGGAGCCACGGCCGAATTATAAAATTACGCGCAGCTTACTCGTTAAAAACATTATGAGCACTTTATCACAGGAACCGAAGGCTTCGGTGTGTATACCCTCGGCCACGCCGCATCCTGTCTCGAGGAACGCATCCTGAGGGCCTTGTCACGGGAAGACCTGTTTAACCCGTGACCCGAAGGCTTTTCAGGTCCTTCTTAGAGGAGAGAGTGAGAGTGAGAGAGAGAGAGAGAAAAAAAAAGAACGGACAAGCCATTGGCTATCAAGCTTTTCGATGTTGGATCGCGAAGAATTATCGGGCAGGAAGTTATTTCGTTGTTATATAATCTTTATCCATACTCATGTCAGACACCGTTAAACACCGTTCACGATGGAAATTGAACGCGATACCAACTTTCGCGGTTCCTTCCCTTCTTCTTCACCTTCCTTCCGATTCTTCGAATGCCCCTCTCGACCGATACGAACAAATGCCGCCGCCGCGATCTTCCAGCAGCTTTCACCACGGTGGGAAAGAACGTTTTCAAGAAACGGACTGCGCACCGGTCGTTATCCCCGAATAATTACCTCGTAACCTTCGAACTTCGTGTTCTCTATCTATGTATATCGGAAGAAAGAAATGAGCACCTGCGTACCCGCGCGGTTGTTGTACCATCTTTGGAAATTTTTGCACAGTACTGTTGTAAGTACATCCGCGGTGTGGTACATTCCATTTCCGACTCTCCCTGGTTTTATCTGCCCCTACGGATTCTCTCTCCTCTTCACCCCGATGTCTTATTTTCGCGCGCAATGACGAGATATCGAGGCCTCCCCCCAGCCCCCCATCTTTCCTATTCTAATATATCCAACATAGAAATGCAATACTCCGGAAGAATGTATTCCTCTCGGTAGGGTCGTTATGCGCAAAGATTGCATATAGCCCCTGCAGGTGCAGACTCCCGAGCCGGGGTCAATATTCCGGTGTCTTCGTGGAAGGACGGTACTCTTGGGATGTGCGCGTTGTTATAATTGCAGCTAACCGTGCTGGGCTGCAGCTTCGGTGTAATTATGTTTCGTATCGTTAAATCTTGCTGTAATCTTGATCCCGCCGAGGGGAAAAAAGGCTGGAGGTGGGTTGAAAGTTACTTCTTCAAATGTTTTACGAGGATATTCAGCATTTCGAGGCACAACACTCGTGACTCTGTTTCGAGAGAGAGTTCACGGAAACAGCTGTTGCAATTAACGCTCGGTACCGTCGTGTATTTCCATTAGTGCCGTGTTCTTCTCAATTCTCGTTACAAACACAGCGGATATACTTCGTGTCCTGGAATTGAAATGTTCATTACCCGAAGCGTTATCGAGGGGTCCGTTTTAAGATGCTCGCGAGACGATACGTCCAGTCGTAAAATCAATAAAGAAATCGTTCCTCAAGCCTGCAATTATAACATTCGATTATTGAACCGTAAGATATTCGAGGTCGAATACATCAGGCTGTACAGCCCGAGCGGGAAGAATGATTGGGTTCGCACGAAGAATGAGGATGATGACGAGATGAAGGAAGAAGAGGGGAAGGGGGAACGAAGGCGTTCGTATTTCGTGAGGCTGCTAAGGTCGCTGGTTAGTTGCTTGGAAATCGAAATAATGAGGCATCGCCTCCTGGGCATAGTCATTGGATCACGTGCCACTGCGGTCGCGATCATTTCCCATTATTATTGTTATCGATCGCCGTGCCCTACCCTGCCCCTCCTCTTTCAGCTCTCTCTCCCCCTCGACCGATATTGCGACGATTCGTGGCATGCACGACCGACCGATGGAAATAACTCGAGTAAATTTAACTCTCGATCTCGTTTCGGAATGTGCGTTCGCCGGTCTTCGCTTCGATTTGTACGTGGACCGATCTCCCACACCCTCAGACACGGTGATTACACAATTTTACACGATTTCTTTCCTCGATTTGTTCAGCTCGAACGAACGGCAGCGCGTTTCGATCTTACTTACTCTGGTAATTTTAAGTCAAATTGAAATACTCACCGAGGAAACATATTCTTGGTATAGTATGTGGTATCCTTGGTTGTCGCCTGTAATGTTCATCTGAAGAAATCGTATTACTCACAGCGTCGGATACGCGGACGTACGTACGTACGATCGATCGTCGTTGATAAATTTTTAATCCTTTATCGCTAAACAGTGATCGTTACACAGCTGAAGCGTAGGTTGAAACTTTGGCAATAAAGAAGTTTTTGGAACTTGTACGGTTCCTTCATTACAGCGAAGCGAATCGGTCGGACGACCTTTCTCGTTGGTTTCATCCACTTAGGCAGATTCTTGAGCGAATTCCGGTGGACAGCTGGCCCATCGCCGAACGGAGTCTAATCTAATCACCAAAAACTCACTCTATGCGGGGAAACTCCCTTCATTTCGTTCGCATATACCACCCTAGTACTCTTCCTCTTCAAACGGGAAGCTTACGAAAGTTAAGAAACTTCAGGAACGCGGACCACAGCACGAGAATCTTCGAGAGATGGCGTTTCATCTGGAGTTATTAGCAAAGTTCTCACTGCGCGAGCCACCTTCTTAATTATAGCTGTTATATTCTTAGTGGAAGTTTCTAGGATTTCAGATTCCTCCAATTCTCTTGCGGTTGTTATCTTGCGTAAAGAACTTTCCTTCTCCTCCCTTTCCCTAATAATCAAACTTAAAGAGGTACTCTTGTTCTCAAAGTTTTGCGCTTTCGCTCCGTACCTTCGCCAGATGAATTTATATTGTATTTTAACACATTTCGCCTTGGTCACGTGAAATTACGACTTTTTCTGTACCTTTGTTAGACACTGTTCAAATATCTTTGCGAATATTTTCTGTCTCGAGTTCAGTAGCGAAATGCCAAAACTATTGTCAATTTTATATATCTATATAGAAATTTGGACTAAAATAAGTCTAATAAAGTAATTCGAATTTTGAACACATTTAATTCCCATCTCGACGTTGAGACCACAATTGCCATAGCGATATTTCCAGGCGCCGCTGATCCACCAATTCTGAAATTTCACATTTCCAACTCACCTCGCAGGCGGTATGTGCTCGGATATTCGTTTAGAATTGACCACCTTCGAGCGGCATGGTGATTTATTAGAAACGGGCCGCGTTAACAAGCATACGTTTCCACGGAGAAACGTTCGAAGCAATGGGAGTACAGGGTAGGAACCTACTATACGGTTTCTGACGATCGCCCGTTACAAATCTGAAAGCGCGGCGCAGAGTTCTCACACGTTGTTATATCGGCGATCACCCACGACTGCCACTTGCGCTTCATTGTAGCCGGGGCTGTTCGCGGAACCGTTGTGCGCGTGGACACGTGATCTCCGATGCGAACACGATCGAAAGTATCGATATAGGGGCCCTGGACGAGAGCTTGACTAGCAGCCAGAGCGTCCTCCTCTTCATCATCGGCACCAAGCACGGGTCCAGCCAAGGTATGCGCCGCGGCGAACAGCTAAGTGCACCTCTCTGTTAGAGGGTTCGCGAGCACAAGCTAGCAGAACGTTGTATAATGACCGGTAAGAGGTCGCGTCGGGCGAACCAAGGATGAAGAGACGTAGGGGAAGGAAAGCCGGAGATAGCCGATAAGTAGAAAATCGATGATTCGGAGGCATGCTAATTCCAGGTATACTACCTACCCGATTATCATGCTCTCTCATGACGGTGCTGCGCTTGCCGTTGGCATTAATACAACGAGATATCGCGGTCGGAGTCAACTATATGCACACGCTTGATGACACTGCATTCGATCGCATTATCGTTGGAAAAAAAAAAGGAAAGTTCCAGGTGAAATTGGCATGGTACGGCTTAAACTTTATAATGCCTCGATGTACTTTAGATACGTTCCTCCATCGCTTGCGTACCGGTGTAAAAGGAAGACAAATGTTCGTTCGTTAGGTTACGGATATATACAGAGAGAGCGTGTGGATGCCTCTCTTTTGAAAGAGAGGGAAGAATTGAATAAACGTGAAGCAGCGACGCCTTCAAACTTATGCTAATTCCTGGTATCAAAGTCGGTTGGTTAGTGTGCGCGCGCGCCTGTTAGGTTACAGGCAACCTCGCCGTTGGCGTTAATATAACTAGAAATCGTGGCCGTGTCCATGCACGAGCTTGATGGGAGTTTATTTGCTCCCGTTATGACAGCCTCCTTCTATTCTCCATGCTTGATACCAATAATCCCCGCGTTGCACGTTTATGCGTCCCGTCCGCTGAGGTATACCAGGTCAGCCGCGCGCGGTCCTCTCTACTTACGCAATTTGCATTCGCGTATTCCTACGACACCGTCTTCTCGATTTTCTTGCTCCGTTTCCCCCTTGTCGTCGAGTGTTCGATAAAGGTAACGATCGTTACCGGTTTATGTCGCTACGTTTTTAGCGCGACTCGTAAATTCGTACGTATATCGCGGTGCTCTTCAGCACGCATCGCCTTCTCGATTCACGTTGCCAGATCTGTCTGGTTCACATCTTCACGGTTCGTTTCTTTTCATCGGTTTTCTGCCAAGGGACACCTTTATACGCGTGTTCTCCCGTCTGATTGAAAATGTCCATCGCAAGTTCC
>NW_017100519.1:437277-447224 GCF_001263275.1 Habropoda laboriosa | reverse complement strand
TGCGAAACGTTATTTATTACACATCCGTACACCTGACGACGACGACGACTACACGCGACAAAATTGTCGCCCGATGAAACAAGATGAAACACTGTTATCCACCCGATTCTAGAATATAACACGGCTCTTACGGGATATCGGCGTGTGTCGGGTATACAGAGTAGATTCTAATTATTTCTGAAAAATTTTCATAATGGTAGGCGAACCGTATAATCTGCTCGGGGACCGTCAGAAAAGAGAAAAGAGTGTATGTATGGAGGCGAACATACAGGACCGATTACGCGATCGGTCCCAGGAAAATAGAAGGCCCAGCGAGAGACCCGTTCCCGCGGGGCTAATTACGGAGGCACACTGTAATTAATCCGTTTTTGTAGAGCGTGTACACCGGTCTCGGCTCATTGTCGAGATTTACCGGGTGTCTCCCCGGTGATCGTCTCTCTTGTCTTGGTGTGCACGCGCGCACCCCGATCTTTTGTCGGCGCGGTTGTGCATAAAGGGGGTCGAACGTAGAGAAAGAGCGAGATAGAAGGAGAAAAAAGAAAGAAAAAAAAAAATACGGTCTCGCGGACCCAAAGGGTGCCCCCGCCTTTTGATGCGAAACCGAGCGGACCCGCTGAAAAAGAATGAATGGGTGAAGGAGGATGTGCGTCAGGCCTCTGCTTTTTCTTTTCTGGCATCTCCTCCTCCGTCCCTCCCCTTGCTTCTGCTCTATCAACGCACACACGCGCTTTAACTCCTTTTGTCCTCCGATCCTGGATCAAAATTAGCTGCCTTCCAGCCATCGCTTTGTTTTCTCTCTGCACGGGCTCCGCCTCAAAAAACTACTTATTACGCTAATTATACGCGGTGCTGTGCACAATCATCCCTCGCCCCTGCCTCTTACTCCGCCGCGGCTGTCTGACCCTCTTATTCGGTACGGTAGCGCTTGTCTGCGATTACCGCCAACTGTCGATTCGTCCCTGGTGTCGATTAAATCCGGTATTTAGTCGCCGCGATGGATACAACTAACCATATTGATTCCCTTCTCCCTTTTATTGCTGTTTCGAACAAGCTGCATCGCCGCCTCCCACCCCTCTCCGTAGATTTAACCATCGTGCTGTACGCGATCGAGGATTAGAGTAACGGATTTCGAGCCGTTAGGTACTGCTTTTTAACGAAACACCTTTCTTTCGATTGCAGAGCTAAATACTCCTGAAATGAAACTTACCTATGTAGGAAAAAGTCGGGCAAAACTGAAGACCTAATATAGTTTTGCTGTCAGTAACGAATCATCGCCAATTTTAAGTGGATTTTGCACAGTCAGATTTAGTGTCCATTTGAGAAGCGTAAAACCATTTAAATTGCGTATAAAAATTTGTTCCTACCGCCATAGCTAAGGAAGATAATTAAGTGGCCTGTTTTATGTAGAATTTAAAACTTCTAAATTTGTAATAGTTCAAACGAAGTGCAAATTAATTTAACCGATCACAAAAATGACACCGTGCAGATCCACACCGATCTTTACGTACGTCGCGTAAGTTCGTAGTATTAAAAGCTGAATGTGCATCTGTTACATTATACATCAGTACGCCACAAAGAAACACCAAGCGGTGGGAGACACGTTCATTCGTCAGTCCACATTTTCTTCGACTAATTTTCTACACGCACAGCCGCTCATTATTCCAGCAGAATTAATTCATGCGGCCGGGTCTAACGTGACTTTCAATGTCTTCTCCCTTTCTCCGACGTGTAGCCTGTCCTCGTCGTATAATCACAACCTGAACGATAATGATCGTGATGAGGGGTTAAAGAAGGGTGAAAACGTCGCTGCGACACCCCCGAATTGGTCCTGCGGACGTTAATTACTGTGTTTAGGGATAATTACGAGGCATGGTCTGGGTCGTGCGTCGCTTACTCGTCGTCGCATTCTGTGTCACCATTGCGCGGTATATAAAATCGGCGCGCACACACGAATCTGTTTCGGCGTTAAACCCGCGAAACGTGTATGTGTGACGTGCACACGCGGCCACATGCGATCTGTAAGCAACGCGAGCAAAGCTGCAGATGCAGTCTTTGTGATGCTAATGCACAGTTTGCTAACACTGCATTGCCATCTCTCCCTGTATGCAATGAGATGGGATACGTTTCTGATCTCCTCGTTCTCTGTGTTTTTCTCTTATCTGCTACGATATGCGAATACATGAATACTCTTAACTTTTTCCGTTCATCTTGCTCTTGAAAATGGTGCCGTATGGAAGCTTCGCTAATGGTGCTCTTTTTGCAAGTTCGCGGCAGAGCTTTGTTTTCTAATTGATGAAAATAATCTCGAAGGAATGTGATTCGTTCGTTATTAAATTGATCGTATCTCGATTGCGATCGACACATCTTTTATGCAGTTTTCATTCTAACGTTTGTATAATATGGATGAAATTTAAAAAAGAATTGAAAATATGGTCTTGGGAGTTTAGTAAATTTTGTGTATATCGCGTTGAAGTCCACTTCTTTGAAGATGAAGTGAAACAAAGTTTATTTAATAATCTAGAATTAATTTAGGTTAACAATATTTGATAATTTCAGAAATTTGTAAAGTTGCAATTTTGGACTCTTTATTTTAAATTATTGAAACGTGTCGGCTTCGACCTAAAGTATTTAAAAGAATCAGAAGTGAAATTTCTCAATTTTAAATATAAAAGAATTAGAGAGCAGCTAAAGTAGTTCTTGTTATAAGGAAATAATCGTATAATACAAATGTACAAGATTCCATAGAGACATGGTAACACCAAAGGCAAATTTGACTCACTGATGTTCTTGTGTTACGCCTTACTATGTAAACAACACTACAATGGAATAGATATTTACTTTATGCAAATACTGTTGGGTTTCAAGACGTACTCTGGAACGTTTTTTTAACTGGAAACTGAAAAAACTCTGTTGCTCCACGTTCTTTTCATTATGAATCACTACATTTACTCAACTAACCACTTCTTATTCACTTTCTATTTCAGTCTAAATTCGTATAAACTTTACTCCATCTGTTTTTTTTTTTTAACATGCAGTTGAATATTTTACTTCGACTCTGAATTAGCATCAACGATCGATAATCCACCTGTAAATGTTGAGTCTGACTCGACATAAGAATTTTTGCCTTCAGATATCATATGAAGATATGATAGAATGATAACAAATCAGTTTTTATGCATTAATATTATACCGAAACCTAGTATTTTATAACTAATATTACGCTGAAATATTGAAACAAAGGGAAACTACATGGTACTGTCCGAGAGTGACCAAATGAACGCGGACTAACTGGACTATTTGGACCGCAAAGGGTTAATCGTAGGATCGCTAAAAAAAAAAAAAATACCGACGTTAGGTAGACGCGACTTTTCCCAATGTTAATGATGATGTGCATATTAACATTAAATTACACGCGTGTCCAGATAGGTTGACATAAATCTAACTGTTGCGACGAAAGCTCTTCTCCCGCGGCCGTTCCTCAAATGGGATCCCGAGGCGGGTTTTAGAGACGGGTGGTGGGAGAGAGACTCCTCACGAACCGTACCCGCGCGTCCTTCTTTAAATATTGACGGAATGAGATAAACGTATAAATTACCAGCCACCTCGAGAGAAGGACCCTCCGGCGACCGTAGGTACGTTAGAGACTGTTCGTGGTATCTTTCACGGACGTTGATCCAGGTAGTCCAGACCTGTAGCACCAAAAAGGTGCCAAGGAGTGGCGTCACTTTCTTCTTTTGATTTTGTTAACCCGCAAGCGGTCGCGCCGCCGTTCGCCGCGGAGACGCGCTTCCTCGAAATCTTGTATCAATTACCGGGCGTATCGTGTAAGGATAACTACTGCTGGTACGATTATGAACTTGTTAATGGTCTGTGTTCGACGATAGCCACGGCGCGGATACACGGGAGACACCCACCATATAATTACACGTTGCTTTATATCTTTTTGGCCGGCGACGCGAACCTGTGTACACGATACGATCGCGGTGCGTCTATTTTGTCCAATTAAACGCCGCTAAGAAACGCGATGATCGCACGCACAAGTGCAGTAAATTGAAACCTAGGATAATAGAAACTCATATATAACTGCGTATAATGCATAGGTATTACGCGGTAATGAAGCCGGCCGCTCTATTCTTGCTAGATCGTTATAAAACTGTTCGTCCGAAGAAATTTTATCACCGCAGAGACTACGGCCCGTTATCGAGCAACCAGATAAAGCTGCATATTAAGCACCATTATAATGTTCCCAGCTGGTAAAGTAGGATCGTCCAACGAGGGAGAGAGGGAGAGGAGTTACCACTCTGTGTTCTGTAATTCGACGACGATCCTCGTGATATGTAACCTAGCACTGTAAAATCGTGCTAACTTAGCGAAGAAAAAAGAAAAGAGAAAAGTACAAGCGAATGATAAAAAAGAAGGAGGAAAGAAGGAATTGGTGAGATAAGGAATTTCACATATAATCTAGCCAGAGCGTATCCATCAATGACGAGGTGCCAAGTACACTCTCGACGATGCTCGGTCAGCTGTGAAAATATTTCTGTTCCCAGTGGCAAAAAGGGCCGGCACGATGCACGGTATATACAAGCCGGTTAAAGCAAAGAACGCGTGCGATTCGACCGACCAACAGGTGCTTTATACGTGCCTGTCCGGCAAGAAGGATCGAGGAGAATCGTCCTGGGGTCCCCCGAGCAACTTGCAGGAACCTTTTACACTCTTGACGCAACCCTGTATATACGTGTACGTACGCGGGGACCAGTTACTGTGACTCCCAGGCGGCGGGAATCCACGCGTGTCTTCGACCGTTTATTGGACTTCGAACACCTCTTGTCTTGGCCGCTCGTACGTGGCGCAACGTGCGCGAGGATTCGTCCGTACACGTGTAATTACTTCGGACAAAGCGTTCCCGTAAAAAGCCACGCGAGCCGTATATATCCTCGCTGACGCCGTTCCTGCAACCCCGCTCTCTGAAAGTGAGGCCATGGTTCAGCCTGTGGAATTCGATGCAGATTTATGATCCAGCCCGCATTCTTCGCTTCGACACATTGACATCGATTTTTGAAACTCACAGTATTTTTCACTTCTATCGTCGCCTCTCTTCTTCTTTCCTTTGTTGTCCTTTTTTTTGGGGGAAAAATTCGTGGCACTGCTTAATCGATGCACGGATGATTTTAACGTGTCATTTGTAGTAGACAGATTAAATGTTCGATGTTTAGTATGTATTCGTATGGTGTGTAATAACTTGTGGTTTATATGGGAAAAATGTAGCCAATGTGCAGCTTCTACGAGCGGTATTCGCATTGTTCGAATTCCACCGTAAATTAGTCTTCAAAGTAATCTCTCTAAATTTGAAGAATTTAACAAGAACTTTAATGAAATCTTTAGTACATAATTCTTACTGATATATGAGGTGAAATAAATCTAATCTAAGTTTTGCATTTTAATAAGCAACCTTGTTCACTAATCTTCAAAAGTATGCTGGCACATTTTTATAAATTCCAACGTGTAGAAAAGATAACGGATGTACTATTCACTCTTCAAAGAATGACATTAAATAGAGGCAAAAAAAAGTACGGTTATCTACAGTTACTATTATTAACATATTTAAAATATCAAATTCTATTCTATTCAGAAAATTGATCCTGTCGAAGAAGAGTGTAATAATGTTCAACTACTTCAAAAAATAGATCGATCAATGATACAAAAGTAAAATGAAAGATATTCTATTAGATAACGTAACAGAAAGCATCGCACACGCTATACTTACCCTTCGAATTTCAACACGTTCTCCGAATAGTTTCCACAAGATCAATGTCCTCTTCTCTCAGTCGAATTGTTTGCATCGCTGCGTACGGAGACGGTTGCTCCGGTGGCTTAACTGATTCCATGAATCTGCATTTCGTGGCCATTCCCGTTTCCGGCCAGAAAAACTGGAATAAGGCACTTAGGCTGCCACAAGACGAAGGAATTCGTCGCAAGGATGTTGGCATCGGCGAGCGAGACGGATTTAATCGAGGTGTATGCTATTGCTTCGGTGGCACCAGCCGTGCTGGTACCAACCGAGTTCTCCTCGCCAGGTGTGCTGAAATCACCAGCAACGACACAGACACCAACATCAACAACAGGAATATCAGCAGCGGCAGTACCAGGAGCAGCAGCTCGCTAACGACCCCGTAGAACATGGATGAGGGTGGTTAAAGGGGGGAATCATGGGTGGGTTAAACTCAAGCTTAAATATCAATCAGCGGAAGGAAGAGCAAAGAAAGCAAGAGAAGGACGAAAGGCTCGGTTGTGGAGGCGATGCAACCGTGAAAGAAGAACCGAGACAGAGGATAAGGACAGCGGTCGAGAGAGCGAGAAGGAGAGTGGTGAGACGAAGGAGAACGCGACAGTTAGCAAGACAAAGCCGGTGTGTGATTTGTGTGCCTGTGTGTCGGGACCTTCTTCGCGGGTGTTTAATTAGCAGCTTGGCAAACCAGACGCCATATACTCAGAACTCAATCAGATCCCTTCATAAGCGCGCACCTCTCTCTCTCCGAGTCTCGTATACATAATGTACCAACGTTCGGTGCATGATACGCCGAGCGAGAGATGTACGGACACGATGGATGAAAGAAGACCAACGTACACTGCGGATAATTACAACGCGTTATTGCTGGACGATTGAAAATTAAGCTTTCAATCGACTACTATCCACACTTCCCTTCGGTGGGATATTGTTAACTGGTAATCGATTGCCTATCTCAACGTACATTCGTAAATTTGAGAAACTAATCTAATATTTTACACAGCTTCTTTTCATTCCACAGACGAATTAACTCGGTGAACTGTTCGAACACGATACCTCGGTTCGTGTAAAACGATACACCTCAGAGACGAGGTCACTACTCTTTGTGGGTGTTTAATTAGCAGCTCGGCTAACCAGATGCCATTTACTCAGAACTCAATCAGATCCTTCATAAGTCTCGGTCTCACTGGCTCTCTCGTATGCATAATGCACCGACGCCTGGCGATCGCCGTGGCCAAGATGAGCAGCATGAACGAAAGAATAATTAAATTCCGGCATTGTACTTCGAACTGCTTGTTCTCTTTGCTGCTCGCGCGTGTACCCTTGACAATGTATCTTTTCAACACCTATATATCGTAACAAGTAGAAAGATTTATTTCATTCTTCCACGCAATAGAAGGATGAAGAAAGAAACGAGAAGTAAATTAAACCTGATGGAATCTGTTAGAGCAGGGAGAGATAATAAATTTTTACATTCGAAATGACAAATATACCGTAGAGACGGCAGAGTAGTAGGAAGGTGTTATCGGTCGAGGCACAGGCACGTGCAACTTCATCTAACTGGGTGATCATTCGAAATCGTTTTATCGACGATCGCCGGTTTCAGGCCGTAATTACCATTTCAAATGCTCACCTCTACGCTCACCTGAGCCCACTTGTTGGCTTGGCACAACTTCTCGTTCCGTTGTGTTGCACCGGGTGGTCTTTTCGGGTTTCAGAGGACGGCTGGTGGCAGGCTAGAAAGTGGGGGTTATTATTTAGTTTGCTCGTTTCTATCTCTCATCTGTTCGTTCCCCGAGCCGTAGCTGGCTCTCTCTTGCTCATGCTCTTTTCCGTTCTCGCAGTTCCTTTCTTTTTTCTTTCCCTCTTCGTTTAGCTTTAACACGCATCCACACCCACGTCTATTCTCATTCTAATCAGCTCCGACGCCTTTTCTTCGGGCCTAAGCACGCATCTCGCCTCTTCGCGGCCTCTCCTGCGGTCGACGAAGCCCCGGAGGGCCCTATAGTTGCGAGCATTATTATTTTAGTGCTCTGTTCGCGTACCAAACTGCTCTGCGCCGCGGCGCGGCGCGC
This sequence comes from Habropoda laboriosa, assembly GCF_001263275.1. Taxonomy (NCBI): domain Eukaryota; kingdom Metazoa; phylum Arthropoda; class Insecta; order Hymenoptera; family Apidae; genus Habropoda; species Habropoda laboriosa. The sequence continues at coordinate 439,364 of NW_017100519.1, read as the reverse complement.
GGCATATGCATCCTACCTCCTCGGCAACGTGTCGGTGGTCAACACGATGTCAGTTGCCAGTGGTGCTCATGGGCTGATAATAAACTACTGTCTCTTGGTGGTTCCTACTGTTCGCGGGCAATTTATTACCAACCACCGCCGGTTGACACCTTATTTTAATATTCGTACTCGTCTCCGTCATAGAATTCCACCTCTTCTTTTTCCTCTTCGTTTAAATAGCTGAAAGATGATAAATTCGGAGGTGTGATTTACATTGTCGTTGCAGATTTACGGGGATATTTATCGTCCGCTTAACAACCCGCCGGGGCGCGACGCTCAAATTAATCTGCCTGGATTGCTAAATTATTGCCGATGTGGCAAAAATTTATTAACGGAAAATGATAACTTATTACCTTTAATAAATTAAGTTTGGCACCGTCGATTGGCGCCCGCGCCCGCGTCCGCGCTCGCACACGGTTTGTGGGAAAGGAAATGTACCGCTTCGCGTTTGTTATCAATCACGTCCACGTGCTTCCAACGAAATCAGTATACCAACGTCGTAGGGCGTGTTGATTCATGGCCGATGCGCTTCGGGTAATGAAAATTACGATGACATCGAGTTGAACCGCGCGCCAATCGGGGTTCGGATCAACTGAAAAGAAATCGAACGATCGATTTCACAGCCCTAGCACGGCAAACCATTCTTCATGCATAGTTCTCCCTGGCCAGCCAGGATCGATTAGCATGCAGGTAGCCTCGATCTGATGACTGCACAGAGAAACCGAGGCTAAGCTAGTCGCACGCGAAAAATCGTAAAATGCGTATCAAATGAAAAATCCAGGAACGTGCCGGGGCTCGTACGAATAACAAGCGATAGCCACCTCGGCAGCGCCTATAAATGGCGATTTCTTCAGTTCTCGTCTGTCTTTCGCGGAAACCATCGCCTCGCCGACACACGGCCGCCTTTCAACCATATCCAGACCATATTTACGAACCTTAAACACGATAATCGCCAGTGTAACACGCGGTAGATCCAATGCTAATGACCAGCTCAAAATATTTATGCCTCACGTCCGCGTCGATCCGATCCATATTTCTGAGGCTGAAACGTACGAATGGACCGAAAAGGATCACTTCAGTGAATTCACCTTCCTAAATATTTCCCGTTGTCTCCTGAAAGTGTATATTTCAAAATCAAGGACGAAACTTTTTCGATTCCTCTTTCTCCACTGATCGTCGACACAAATTTATCCTCGTGTAAGCATTGTAACGAATGAAATTTCCGCGTGTTAAAAATCCAGAAGAAACCTAAATTCCTGTGCGACGACAATTTCGAGAAGTATTTTCTTTCGCAAAGTACGATATCCTTCGGCACTTATTCCCTGCGCTTTGTAAGCATAGAATATGTTAGGCGCGAACGAGGAATATCGCGTCGCATTTATAACCGTGCCAACGAAACAGGCTGTACGTTAAGCATGATTCCACACGGACGTTCCAGAGTTCGCACAGCCCTAAGCTCATTTCGAATCATTTAAGAAGTTATTGTCAGCTGATCGCGGGTTAGTATCGACGCATTCGCATGTCGAAGGCCCATCACGCGCAAACGAATGGATAAATAGATCGGCGGGAGGACGTAGCACGGTAATATATGAGCCTGTAGAATCGAGAAGAGCCACGGAAGAGGTCTCTTCTCCGTGGCTGTATATATGCGCGTAGGGTGTATATAACGTGGCACCGTTTGTGTGCCCAGTTAATTACTCGCGTAGTAAATTATCGGGTAATGAGGTGCCGGGCTCGAGCCTGGGGCCTTCTCATCTTCCTTCTCCCTCGAGCACGGTCCTCATCGCAAGAGGATCTGCCTCTCACCTCTGCGGACAAACCCTAAAGGAAAGAGAGAGAACTAATAAATCCGCCAGGGCCGTAAGGAGGGATATTGTTAGTTGTAAGGTAAATCATCTCCGCGGCTCAAAAACGGCCTCCTCACCTCGGAAGAACCCTTTGCCACGGCTCTCCCTCCTTCCACCTTCCACCTTCCGAGGCCTCGAGGAGACGTTTGTTACCTCCGTTACCTCCGTGCACACCAGTCTACTACGTGGTACTGCAAAGCA
>NW_017100519.1:379104-437101 GCF_001263275.1 Habropoda laboriosa | reverse complement strand
TCTTCTCCTCTTCCTCTTCTTCTTCTGCTTCTTCTTCTTCTTCTCCTTCTCCTCCTCCTCCTCCTCCTCCTCCTTCTGCTTCTTCTTCTTCTTCTTCAGCGTCGTCGCCGTTGTCGTATCTTTCTTACTTTCCTTCTTCGTGGTCAGTCCAGTTAGCGTCAATATACGGACACATGGCCTCGTCATTAGCGTCATCGGATCCCTAACGCCTGCACGACCAGCCCTTGTTCGTATCCGTGTGGAGATTCTTCTACTGGACCGCGAATTTCTCGGGACACGGTGGATATTTCCGTCGAGCGTAATCGTGCGTTTCGTTGCTTCCTTTTTTTACATTCATATACGGTCCCGTATACGCGTAATTGCACTTGTTGTGGCGGATCGAGGGGAAAAAAGTTCGGTCGGAACGCTGTTACGATTGATTTCTTTTTATCATTGCTATAAGTGGTTTCGGTGTAATTCTTACGCGTGTAGATTAATGATGATACGATATTAATCTGTCAGAGTTCGTTCTTTTTTCTTTTGCGAAAAGAATTGAAACGAGAACGTGACACGCTGATTTGAATATAAATTCCGAAAGCTTAATTGAATCGCAAGCCTTGAGATCCAGCAACGATAGAGTCGTAACGAACTGTATTCTGTACGACTCATTATCGTCGTGGAATCGTGAAAACGATAATGACTGCAAAAGTATCTATATATATATATATGTATATTGAATCGGTGGAATTTGAAAAAATATCAAACACATGCTTCGTTCTGAAATATGTATTATATTATTAGAGTTCCGACCATTTATCAAACGGACAGGATGACATAGCGAAGCAATCATTGACACTTCTTCGTCCTCCTTTTCGTGATCAGTTAGTGTCAACATGTGAACACAAGACTTCGTCATTAGTGGGCATCAGATCTTTAACGCCTGCACGACGGCCGCCTTACGAGCCCGTTGTGTTCCGCGAAACGTCGTACGGTTCCTGAAACAGAAACTCGAAACGTTACACAGCTATAGGTACCTTCCTTGAACGCATTAATACGTTCGATCTCACGATCCTTTTTAGCGGGGCGCAATAATTTTCTTTAACTAATGAGCACGCGAACCGTGTACATATTCGAAATAATTTACATAATGGGCCGGAGGTTCGACGCGTACAGCCGATAATAAATGGTATCCCGAGTAATGTTAAACTGTAATATACTGTAAAATTAGATCGTCGATACTGGTATTAATTTATATCGTGCACGAGAGACTGCCAAGGTGGTGGTTTCGGTATGAAGCGCAAAAGTCTCGTTTGGTTACGGCGTAAATGGTGGAGGGGGATATCACGGTTCGTAATCAAAATGCATCGCAACCAGTAAGAATAATACTCGGCACAGTAATTAACCTTTTGCGGTATTGTAACTTTCTTAGCCTCGGGTTTTTCGCGGTCATATATATTTAATGTGTACTATCATGTTTCCCATCCATTCTGCACTTCCTGCCACGCCTACGATTCCTTTCACTTGGGCATATATTTGCTACAGGTCTAATTAGATGGTTTTGTCAATATCCATTTATACTACGAATAACCCACGCAACTTGAACAGTTATGTAGTTTTCCGTTCAGAAGTTCAGACGCGGATACGCGGTTTATTATTCATTCTTCGCGTGGCTCGTAAAAATAGCCGGCACACCAACTCCAAAACTATGTGACGTAAATTCCAATTCTTTTCGTCCACTTATTGTTTCTTTGCTGAGTTTCAGCAGTTTTTTTTTTTTACCTTTTTAAGGGAATTTTTTAAATTCCACTGAATTCGATAAATAATCTAATTACAGCGCTTTAATTTCTCCAAAAGTATCCATTACTCTTGCATAGTGAAGTAATTGGTGCATTTTGTAACTGACATAAAAATGAAATCGCTCCAATAGAGAGAGTTCTACGATTCATATGCGATACAAAAGAAAATTTATTAAGCGATCTAAATATTGAAATTTGCAATTTTCGAATTTTCGAATTTGCAGGGTAACGAAATCCTTCAAATTTTCACAGATCCATCGAATAAGAATTAACGACAAGGGAACATTCGAAGTACTCTCGTACTCAAAGAAAGAATCTCATTTGCTACGTACGATCGATCCGCGGATTAAAATCTACAAAAGCATCGGGCTAAAACGAAAGCAGCAGCCTTTAAGGCGGATACCTTACTAATGGCTCGCCTGTACTCGTACATCCTCTACGCGTGACGAAGTATCTACGGTCGCTGGCATTGTTATACTAAGAAACAACTCTACTGCCCCGGTCATTAGCAGCACGATTGTACTGCCTTCTGTTTAACGAGCATCCTCCACGGTTCGCGATGACATTATTATTTGCAATAATTTATTGTATTCCGATTCCACCTGGAGGAATATCGTCGCAACTGTTCGCTCGCTCCTCCTCCTCGCGGGGCCAACTCAAGACGAACGATTCTACTCTTGTATATTGTGTTGCAATATTTTCTCTAATGATTTGTGTTCGAACCATTCGAATATCAATTATCCGACATAGGAATAGAAGTATCGTAAAACTACGAGATTGTGTTTCTCGTTTGGATAGATCCAAGGTTCGTTTATTCCTCCGCGTTATTTCTAATCTCCATCTCGGCCGTAACGTAATTTTCATCACTGCTACGCTAGCGAAGGGTACTCTATGATCGATGACTTATCTACGTATCCTCCAGACAAATCCTCCAAATAAGGTAGCTAAAGTCTTACGACGAATCGGTGGTAGCATATTAAAAAGGTAGGTAGCGTGAGAGGTCTAGGTTTCAGAGCTAGCCAGATTTATGGCGCATCGACGTAAATCACGAATGTCAACCGTCCGTTAACTGTCGGTTATTCGAGGCCTGTCAACCCGTAGCATATCCACCATACACGTTATAATGATGGGCTAAGCTGGCAATTACCCAGCGCTTCGGATCCGCCGAATTGTCATTCAGCTCGCGAATGCCGATGCCCGTTGTACAGCCGCAGGTCTGACTAGAATATTATACGATCCTCATAACAAAACTGTGCTCGCCGAGGTCTCTGTTGATCCCTGTCCGCTGCTCGTCTACCGAGTCATCCCCGTACGTGGAAATACTTATATACTCGTACGCGACCACGTATAGACGGGAACGCATGAGCGCCAGGATGCACCTCGAAAACTTGGCTTATGGACTCGTCAGCTTGGACACTATCTGCTCTCTCGCAGTGTGTCGAGCAACGGGAAGAGAGCCAATAGGATTGTGCTTTGCCTACTAGTGGCTGACGTTATGGATTTTTCCGACAGCACGAACCATGGCATCCATGAGAACACTTCATGAAACGCGCTCGCGAACCCGTTCTCACCGTTGTACCATCGACGGTTGAACGTTTTACACGGAATACCTTGCTTCTCGATCGTTGCCGAAGCCACTGGAAAAGGCAGCGAGAGATTTCTCTACCGGTTCCTTCTGCTTTCGTTCACTTCGTCGGGAAACACTTCCTCCTCTCTTGCCACCGGTACCTCTCTTCGTTCGACCGTTGTTTGGTCGCGCGGGAAACTTCGAGGAGCGTAAAATTCTCTTCCTTGTTCCATTATCCTTCGTGGAAGTTGGCTGCTACCGATACGACGGCTGCTCGTCTTCTTAGATTCTTCGTCTCGTCGAGGTCCCGAATGAGCTTGCGCTCCGTTCGCACGATGAAGGTTTACGATCGCGTACAGACGCGTGTGTACGTTTGCAGCGGTGCGCCTCCGCGATTAAATCCGAGAAACCGCGCAGAGCAAGGAATCTGCATTTCTTGCCGGATAGCCGGGACCGGCTAACCGCGAGATTCATGCGTGGTTGTAAACGCGCGCGGTGGTAACTTTGCAGATTCTCGGCGTTCGAAATGACGCGCATCAATCGTTGCTGCTTCGAACCATTGTAAGGTAGAACATTGGTTGCGAGTTAGCTGACGCTATCATCGGCTCTCGCGCGATAGCATACCGATCGAAAGTTAACGGCTGACACGTTTATGATCGTAAGAACCATCCCCGGGACTTGACCGTCGTAAAAGTCATTGCGATCGACGGGTAAAAAGTTGCGCGGTAGATGATTCGTTCACGCCGCATCGAGCATTTAGCTGTTGCAGGAAAGACCATCAAAGAGAGAAGGTGAAGCCGAGAACAGCGGAATCGCTCTGACGGTAGCCTATAAAATTCAGAGGATAAATGTAGATTTCAGGGCGGTGTATCGTTTCAACTGTCTGTTCTTTGCCTTTCAGACCTGTAGCCATGCGAAACGCTACTACGTTAGGCCGCGGCGTGGATTTAACGACGAATAGGTATTACCACGTTCTTTCCTTCGTTTAACCGTGAGGGATGTACCGTCGACAATTCGCACGTACTCGAATGCCCTCTTCGAAATACGACAATTATTGGTGACCTCGAACAACCCATTCGCTACTCTGTGTTTCTTTTTCTTTCTTCTTCTCTTCTTCAAGTACCGTTTCGGTTTCACAGAAGGAGGTTGAAGTTGTTCCAAGTATCACGGGACCCAACTTTTCTTTCTCAACCGTGCAACCATATTTAACCGTATTAAAATTTATAGATTAGTCAATTGTACGCCGCTATTTTATGTTTCCTGATGCGTCAGTGCGCAAAGGAACAGAAAATTCTTCGTTCCTCGTCGTTGGAAACGGTTCAACCACCGGAAAATACTCGTACCGTTCGTGCATTCGTTGACCGGAAGAACGACGGGCTAATTACCCTCGGCGTATTCGTCCGAGTTTAGACTGTGCCCCTGCAACAAGAGCACGGTGGCACAAACGAAAATCTCGAGGGAAGAGCAACAATCCGAAATAGCTGGGAGTAATAATAACACTCCACGGTATTCTCTGTATTAGGGATAATTGGAGGATGAACCGCAAACGGCAGCGAGGGTATCTCGCGCGATAAAACTCCTGAACCGACGAACAGGGTGGAGGAGGAGGGCACGTAGAAGAAGAAGAAGAAGAAGAAGAAGAAGAAGAAGAAGAAGAAGAAGAAGAAGAAGAAGAAGAAGAAGAAGAAGAAGAAGAAGAAGAAGAAGAAGAAGAAGAAGAAGAAGAAGAAGAAGAAGAAGATGGAGAAGGTGGAAGAGAAAGAGACGAAGGAGGGAAAACGCGAATTCCACGGTAGTGGCGCGTCCGGATGCAACGAGTGGAACTTTGAAAGCGAGTTGTACAATAAGATCCTTCAAAAAGAGGGAGATAGCGGCACAGATAGAAACGATAGAAAGAGCGACGGAGACTCCGGGCTCCAAACTACAAAGCCTTCCAACCACCAGCCACAAAACTACCATGCGAAACGACGACGGTAGGAAAGGAGGATCGAGAAATAGGAGGAAGCAGGAGGTGGAGTACGATCTTGGGTGCGTAGGCAAGGAGCACCGTCTCGAGGCATTATCCACTTACAGGGAATTATCCTCTTTCTAGCGGGTTTGCTGTTGGAGGCGCGCGGCCGCGCGCGAGCTCTCTTTCTCCGGTCCCCTTATTTCTCTCTGGCTGCCCCTTCTCTTTATTCGGCAGTCGGAAAAATCGTGGCGAGAGGAATAGCTGGTGCCATTGTCTAGAGAGGAAACATAGAGAGAAAGAGAAAGAGCGAGAGAAGGTAGAGGGAGAGGGAGAAAAAATTCAGAGATGGTTCAACAAAGGAGCTGCAAGAGCAGCCACCAGGGTCTCACAGGCGAAAGGGCGAGACTCTGGTGTTCTCCACAGTTCATTTGAGTGTTAATCGCTGGCCATTGGGCTTATTACCGGACCGATAAATACGTGCAGGCGAACCCGCGTCTTGGTTCTCTTTCCCGTTTCTGTTCGTTCCCGTACTTGAGACCTCTAATTTCTTCTTGTTCTTCTACGGTGGTGCTCGTTGTTCAAACTGTTCGCCGTGTAACACGCTTCCTTTTCCAACTGGCTACTCTCGAGACGAGAGTCCCTGGGTGTTTCTCTGTTGTTGGCCAGGTCCATTTCGTCGAAGCTCTCGGCTGCGGCGGAGGAGCCGTTTCGTGGCCTTGCGCAGCTCCGTAACTCAAACAAACGGAAAATTCGAGCTGCCGTGCGACGGTAATCGCTTGCAATTCGACGAAATTGCTGAGTCTACGTGGAGCGAGCGCGAGCATCGCTCATTGTTCTCCTCTTTTTCGTCGTTTTGCCCGCGCTCCGGCTCTCCGTTTTCACATTATTCTTGATCGCGCGCTTCACTTGTTATGCCATGCCCCTCTCGCGCGCGTCTTTCGTCAACCAGAGAAGAGGACGACCGGCTGCTGCTGCTGCCCAGATACAATGATCCGCGACTGCTACCTAGGCGACGCGACGGCCGGCCATTATACGGTAGTTAAGTCTAAGAAGATGCATTTTATTTCTCTCGGTACTAAGTAAGAGAAAGTAATGCCATTCTGGGGAGGGAGAGACCTGGTCGTGTTGGACCGGTGGCGGAGCGAAGCTTGAAAAGACAACGAACGCGACCGTAAAATTACGACTAATTTACATACATATCGATGTATACATATATTATTTATGACTGCTGTTAATTTAATGCTAACTCCGAGTGTGTTCGGAGCGCGTGACGCGGTTAGAAATTGAGACAAGTTGGAAGAATTCCAACGAACCGCCCCCGTGGGCTAATCCAATTTGATAATCTCACAGTTGACGATGAAGTAAAAAAATGCATTAGGTTTTCGACATAAAGAATTACATTAAGAAACACATTCCGTTGAAACAATTTTCTGATTTATTATCTCTTCGTTTATGTACCGGGTAATTGGTTTACACCTTCTTTTTGCTCTGTAGTCACTACCTTCTTCGTTCTTTTATGTTTTAACAATTTCCTTGGGTACTGTTTTAATTACACATTTACATGACGTTTTTTCAGGACTTTACACGTCAAAGTAAGGTTTCGCGTTAATTTTCTTTCCCTTCTCCCAGCGTAGTAATTAATAAATTACAACAGTCTTGGATTTCACGTCTCTAAGGTGAATCGTACTTGTCGTTCGCAGTTGGTAATAGCAGAAATTTAAGCAGCAGCACCGGCGAACGAGAAGCTGCTTGTTCAAAAATCGTAATATCCCATTGGACGAAATTCCGATGAGAATTTCACGATCGTCCGAATTCTCAACACCTTGTTCACGATAGATAACGACTCCATTGAACCGAATTCGGGCTGGGCGTATCGGGAGCCGGTCGCAAATGGACACGGATAATTCTTACGGGCCGGACAGGTATACGCGCAATCGTGGGCACGAACAATCTCGTGGCATGCCTTCATGGCGTGGGAGTTAAAATCCACGCACGCATATATTACGCTCGTACGTACGATCGACGATGCAAGTGTGCTGTGCACGCACACGCGTGTCAACGGTCGTACACAGTCGGTGCACAGAGGGTCGAGAGTCGGTCGAAACGCGCGATAAGTTAAGCGGTTCACGTAGTCGCCGGTAATTATGGATGCGTTTAAGCCGTGGCAGTTTGGGAAACTAAATAAAATAATATACGTGAGCCGAGGTTTTTATTGCCGGATTAAGGGCGCCCTGCGCGTCGCTGCGTGTCACGGCCTTATCCGTCCGCTCGATCTCATCTGTAAGACGAAAAAAGAATCATACAGAAGAAGAAAAAAAAGGCGGGGGGGAAAAAACAAGGAAATAAAAGTGCAGAGTGGGATTGACACGAGATGCACCGGGGAATATTTAATAAAAGGGTGCGAGATAAACAACTCCAAGTGCAACGACTGCGTCTGCGGATTAAATGCTTCCGGATGCACCCTGCTGTCTGCTGGATTACAATATATTTGCATTTTCGACTACGTCTCCGACGATCTCTTCCTTTTAACTCGTCGTAACTGCGTCTGCGGATTAAATGCTTCCGGATGCACCCTGCTGTCTGCTGGATTACAATATATTTGCGTTTTCGACGTTATGTATCGACGACTCCGTCGAATGTCCTATGCGTTCTTTTTACGAAACGTCCGCGGTAAAGTATACGCGATCGATCTTCGATTCCGAAACATTGTCTCCTTTGTTCCGACCTGAGAGCAACAGCAAGAATTCACGTTGCGGTGAATCGCGAGGGGAAATATTTCTGGCGACGAAGCAGCACGCGGCTTTTCAGTGACAATAATCAAAGTGCGTGTTCGAGAGCGCGTGAAGTCAGTGTTAGCGAAGCATTGGCAATTTATCGCGATATCTCTCCCCCTTTCCCTCACTTCGCTCCACCTCTTCTCTTTGCAGTAGTTGGAGAGTGGTGCTCCTCCGGCATTGCAAAAGGAGGTACGAGAGCGGCGCGACCGCAGCCACGGCGGTTATTATAAAACAAAAGACGATGCTTGATGCCGATAATAAAGAAGAGGTACGCGGGTCCGTGCAACACGAAAAGGTTGGAGAGAGAGGGTGGCGATCCAAGAGAGGGCGAGCGGAAAAGGACGAAAGAAAAGCGATATCCTCGGTGGTAGCGGGCGCGAAGGATGTGGTTCCACGCACCGCGATCGACTTAATTCGCGCTCCCGACTCTTTTTCCTTCCCAGTCGCCTCTCTTCCCCTCCGGTTAGGTTGGATGTCCTCCTCCGGCTCCCACCACTCCCCCTTCGTGGCTTTCTTATTTAGTACCCCTCGCCTCTCTCTCTCTCTCTCTCGTTCTCTGGCCATCTCCCTCTCTTCCTCCCCGTATCATCTTTTTCTCTCTTTCGCCTTCTCCAAGCTGACCACCTCTCTCCTGCTCCTCCATCACTGCTGGCAGCCCGCTTACCGCCAATCATCATTTTCAATTCTCCGTGGTGGAGCGCCTCCACCGTCTTCTTCTATTCTTCTCCTTGTCCTCCTCGTGCCCCGTTCTTCCTTCCTCCCGTCTTGAATACGTGGTCTGTAAAAAAATTCGGAATATTATTCTAGAGATCGAGGAATGGACGGCCCGGGGGAGGCACAGCATTCGCCGCGTCCTACGGGCCGCGTGCTACGATTTGATGCCGAGACAACACGTTTCTCCATTTTGCTATGTTTGGGAGGAACGGACGTGAACAGAGCGGTTAGTCTGAACTGTGGGCGGGCTGCCAGCCCCGGGTACCTTACGATTCTGGCTGGAACAGGTCGTCCAGAGATATCATTGATTTAGGTGTTTTTTTTTTTGTTTTCTTCCACCAGGACAAGTGCTTTCTCCTTGATTGTACCTCTCTTAATCTGTTTAATGGCCGAGTAACTCAATGGAAAGTATAGATAAACGACGCCCTTTTAATTCCGATACATTTCGTTTTTGCACCTCCTCAATTTCACCGACGACGTATCGAATTCGGTTACGTCCTCTGTCTTGTTCGAACCGTTTCACCAAGATTTTTATCGTTACTTCGAATGGTAGCCTAAACTTTCTCGCCTGTGACTGCTATGTTGTATAAAGAGATTCTGCGAGGCAAGTGTATGTTCACAAGAGCATCTTCAAAGCAGCACAAATTCGTCTTCTCTCGTACTGCTAGTTTCAAAAAAAAAAAAAAAAAATAGACGTGTAACCAAGCATTCCGTTATGAGAATACAAATTCAACTGTCAACGATTAAAGTTAAATCCCACATCTGCAAATTCCAAATTCTCCCAGAATTCAGCTAACTTAAAATGCTCGCTCTCGCCACCGATGACTGAGTGAACCACTCGCATCGCGATAAATCACGGCGATACACCGGCGAACCTATAGACTCCACCCTGGGGACTCTGTGTTCACCGCAAGAGCCAAAGTCCGAGCTGTATCGTAGCGCACCGCTGTGTACAGTGTCGCGCGCGTCGATTTCTCTGTAAGATTGTCTCCTTATGCCCGATTCACACTTGCACGGAGGAGACACAAAGTCACCCACCATTGGTGGATCCTGCGCGACGCTGTTCGTCGCGCTTCTTTCTTTCTCTTCCTGTAGCCATTCCGCGCTCGCTTACCTTGTCCGCGCGCGGCGCGTTCCTCTCCTTCTAGCCCCGGTTGCGGACTGTTAAGAGAGTAAGGTGCTCCGACCGTTGCGGGCTGGTCGCTCGGATGGTTCGATGGTTCACCGGTTGGTTGAACGACCTAGCCCGGATCCGTTGGCGCGTCCATACCGATCGCCTCCTTCTGTCTCCTTCTCCTTTCTGACCGGGCTCATGCCCATAAATACGTGCCGCGTACGTACGGCTGTCCCTTTTCGATACATTTTAACGCCCAGGCTCGTATTCCGTGCCGGGGGTACACGCGGGGCGCCCACCTTTCAAACCGCGGACGCGTCTCTCTCTCTTTCGTCGATGGCTGGGATAACTGTTGAACGCGAGTTTGCCCAGTTGAAGGAGCGCGAGCGCGCGGGGTCCCTCGGTGAACACGGAACCTGGATCGCGAGATGCCAGATCGATCAGGCCGCACGCGGCTTTCGTCGATGAGTCGTGAAATGCGAGGTACCTACGGACCCGCGGATAACGCCGCGATTCTTTCATGTTGCCGAACGAATCGTAGAAACACGATCTCCACCGTGTTGGATAATGGCCGTTGTCGGGAGTAGATCCTCGATTGTTGTTGTTCAATTAATGTTAATGGCTTGTACGATATCGCTGCATAGGAATGTTTCTGCGAATTACCATTCGTCTCTTGAATTTCACTTTTCTCTTTTCTTTTTTTAATTGGGAAGCAGTTCTTGCGAGTATTTCGCTGGAATTGGGTAACAACGGGGAAATCAGTAGAAGACGATTTTTTGTATTTTAAGAATTAACATTTCACCTGTTGAGAAATGAGGTAAAACTAGTAGGTGTAAGTATTTGTGAATAAATTAGACTGTTTTTAGAGCCCTGCGAAGCACAGAAGACGTTCTAACTTTGCTTAGAGAGCTTCAAATATTTCAGTACATCCTGAAAAATGAGAAATTGGTCATTTTAGCTAAGAAAAGCAACGTTAACTGGTACATTTTTCGATCAGAGCCGATCACTTGTTGACTATTATTAAACGAGATAAGGTGAATTAAATCATGCTGTCCAGAGTAGACGTGATTGTATCTATAACGATATAATTAAACACAGAGGGATCTAGATAGAAATAGACGATCTGATTGTCTTTGTTGTTTAAGACATTAAAGCGTTGGTAGAATTTCTGTTAATATACATTGACGAACACACATCGATGCTTACTTTTCTCGCAGTTTTCTATTGGTTTTCATTTTGTCGAAAAGTTCCCGGTTATTCGTGGTCGTTCGAGTAATCACGGTTCTGCAAAGTCGTAAAATCGGTGGCTTAAACACAGGAGTGGCATACACGGTACGTGTATGCAATGTGAATTCGTGCACGCATTGCGAATAAACGAACACAAAGTCGTTTCGCCAATGTTCACCGATTTTCACTGACGAATTAACGTCGCGACGTGGATCGAAGATTTCGAAAGTCGATACAACACGTGGGCAGTACGTGTGCGATGGTAACGGGGCTCGATTAATTTTGCTTTCACGTTCCGTTTGCAAGAATGCGTTCTCACTCGATGCTCAATTAGCACCTCAATTTCGATTCCTCGAGAGTTTTGTCGCCGTTAATACCACGCAGGTATCCCTCTTTCGACGGAAAATGTCTTTCCTCCCGAGGGAAAAGAAGGAAAAAAAAAGTCACTCGTAGTATCTTCTCGCGTAACAAAGGAGGATTTTTTCTGAATAATTACCGCTCGCGCGCAGAATCGTTCCAGGATGAAAGCGACTCCGTTAATTGTGGCCGCGCCACGCAAGAAACCATTTATCACGTTGAATGTCTTCAAGTGGGCGCCATTAATGGCCATAGCTTCGAAGAAAAGGCTTCATAGAAACTATTGTACGATCGTCATACCGAGTCACCCTTGCCAACTCGTGCAGCCCTTTGTCTCTCGATTGGCACGTACTTCATAACGCGAAATAGTCAAGTGTCGAATACTTAGAACGAAGGGCACACACGACCATGGACGGAACAATACCGCTAACAAAATCAAAACATTATTGTTTCCCTTTCTTCCGATACCTTTGGCCCGTTAAATATTCCACGCGATTGAATACAGGTGCAATAACATTGAAATTTCTCTCTTCCCCGTTCTATACGTTCTTCGATAGTTTTTATCGCGTAAATATTTTCCATATTCTCCCCAGAAAATTCTATCTGATATTTCCAACCTTTATTCTCGCGAGATTAACTTAAAAATGTCAAGAATACGTGTATATATGTATATAAATAAGCATTTGACGATACAACGCATAGATTGATTGGCGAGAAAGAAGACGCGTTAAACGAAGGAAAGACGGTAGCGGGTAACAGTTCGGAGGTGTTCAAGCTTAAAATATATTTTCCTCTTTCAACAGCTGAATTATACGTCGTCGCAGTACGACGGAAACCATCTCGAAATCGATTACTTCTTCTTGCCAGCTCGGCCGTTCGATTCTTCACGCCTATTTGGCCCTCCTCCCGTCCTTAACGGAACGATTGTCCTCCACAATGGCTCATTTGTTTCTAGATCACGACTTATAAACCACCGTCGTCATCGTCGTACGAAACGGCAGCTGCACCACAGGCCAACTTACTCGGCTTTATAATAGACAATAACGATCAGGATCGGTCCATCTTGCTCCGGTCCGTGTTCCTCCTTGTTCTTCCTCTTCTTCCCTCAGGGGCGGCGTTCGAGCACCTTTCGTCGAATTTCAGAGTGCCGTTGGAGAGAGTGTCGAACGGTAGTCAGGTAAAAGTCGACGTTCCAAGCATCCTGATCCATCCCCGGTCGTGGTTGCCGGTGTTCCGGTCGGCAATTATCGTCGCGATGGCACCGATCTTCTTCAGTCGACTCAAACGACGACTGCCCACTACGTTCCTGACGCAATTCCGCCACCGTCTCTTCCCCGGTCTTTCGTCCACCACGAGATACAAGATCCAAGTGTGTATATATTCTTCGCTTCTTTCTTCTCCTTCCTCAAGCTTGTGCCCTTGCCTCTCTTCGTCTATCTTCGGCTTTTTCCCTCTCGCTTCCCCACTGCTTGGTCTCGCTGATTGTATAATTGGGAGGCAACAACGAGCTACGTGCGTCACTCCGATGATTTAGCCTCCCCCTCGGCGTCACCTCACCCTCGGCCAACGGACCCTCGGTCAATCACGTCGTAATTACTTTTAATGCTGGACGACTCGGCTGACACAATATCTAACCCGTCAACGAGTCATTTCTCTCTCTTTCTCTCTTCCCCTCTCTCTCTCTTCCCCTTCCTTCGTCCACCGTCTCTACCGTTCCTTCTTCCACCTCTCCGGCTATCTCGCTTCTTCCATCGTTTTTATTTGTCCCCTCGGTCCCGCTCGCTCCTCGAACTGTCTCGCTCTGTTTCGTGTGTTATGGCCTATCTGCTCGTTCGCAGCATACTTCGCACGACCGGATTAATTGGTAATAGAGAGTGCGACGAAGAGCATGCCAGGCAAATATCGCGATTAATATTGATAGGGCCACTTTGCTGGTGCCATGACTGCGCGCAAACATTGCGCGGACGAAAGAGGTAAATGGGGATTGAGTGATTCCAGGGTAGGAACTGGAATCGTTGTAAGGTGAGGGTAATAGGGGAATTGCAGGTTCAGAGACGACGGATAGGTAATTGCGCTTGATTTAGCGAAATCTGCCGGTGCTTCGGATGCATTACGCTTCCGAGAATTTACGACCTACTTATTTATTTAATTCGCTTTCCTTTTGCGTTTCGTTTGCCGGGATTTCGTCGAATACGGAAGGAAATTATTCTTATATCACGCTATTATAATCAATTTTTCAACGATACTTCTCTACCGCGTAATAACGCTTCTTTTTTCTTTTTTTCTTTTTTTTTCATTTAAATGTCATTTCGTGATTCGGTCGTTGTTTCGAGCTTACGCAACAGACGCGTACGAAAGTTTAAACCGAAATATCCAAAAAAACGAAGACTTGTTTTTAACGCTACACGCGTCTGTACTGAAACTTGCATCTAACGTCGTTGCAGAAGCGACTACCACACCCGTGTCGTCTCCTTGTTAGCTTTGTAAAATATAACTCATCGCAGAAATCATTCGCAACATGATGCACAAATTATTACCCAGTACACGAATGATCGCTGGTCTCCATTAGGATCGCGATATATTCACATTTCGCAGAACTATTTACCGCGGAACGGTAGATAATAATTCATCCGTCGTTTGCCAGACGAATCGCAGCGGCGTTACAAACACGGCACGCGATTACCGTAAAATAAAGAAGAAGAAAAAAAACGGGAGAGAGAGAAAAAAAAAAGAACGAACCGACCATTCTTCTCGTTAGCTTAATAAAAAAGATAGCGAGTGATTGTTGCCGCAGCAATTGGGCAGCGCACGAGAAAATCGAGGAGGAACTGCAAGGTAAACGCAGAAAAGGAGTCGTCGTAAGTACTGAAAAAGCGAATCACCGTCGATGTCTCGTCGCGTTTATTGGGATTATAAAGCGTGCAGAGGAAGGAGGGCAGGAAGGAGAGATTTGTTTGAATTATTCAAATTAGATACGAAATTGAATGCGTGCTCTGCTCGTGTGCAGGTAATGACGGCACTTGCATATAAATGGTAATTATTGTCATTATTCTGCCCCGGTCGTTGTATCCTCTCCTCTCCTCTCCTTGCCACTCTCTTCCCCCCCCCCTCCGCCCCTCTCGTTCTCTTTCTCCGTTATTCCTCTCTCTTTCCGTTTCTGTATACTCCTGCTCGCCGTAATGTCGTGTGTTCCCATACACTAGTTGAGATAATTATCAAAATTGTTTTATTGTTGCTATAATTACGGGGGACATGCTATGTCCTCCCTGACTTCGGCCTCCTCCCTCTCTCTTCTCTCGCCGTCCACCAAGCCCGGCGAACACGCTCGTCCTCCACCTCCTCCTCCTCCTCGTTCTCTACACCTCCTGTCCGCCTGCGTTTCGGTTCTACCATTTACCTCGTACCCTTCTTTTCGCGTAAACTACAATATGGTCAGCTGACGTTTCGCCTTTTCGAATCGCTTCCGAGAAAATTGGTCGTAGCTCGCGCCGGCACCGTAATTACCGCGCTTCACAATGTTGCAATCACGCGATTACGCCCGAGCCGGAGCGGCTTTCGTGCGAATTCATTTCTTTCGATGAATATCTCGGGGATACCTTCAGAGCCACGCTGGTTCCCGTGCGTGTACTACCTACTGGCAGATCGAACCGGGAAAGAATTCGGCTCCCCGGTAATTTTAGAAGGGTGGACAATTTTCGTTCAACACCGCGGCGCGAACGTTCGAATTGCTCGGTTGCAATTGTACACCTTGTTGGTGCTTTTGATTTATCGCGTGGAGCTTGAAGAGGGAGGACTACTGTCATGTTTCTTCAGGTTGAACAGGAAGGATCGTTTTGGAGATATGAGATTAGGTGAATTTGGTTTGGGAATATAGAGGAAAGTGTGCTGTGTATTTCCTTTTTTTAGAGAAATTAAGGGAAAAATTTGGAAACGGTGTCTTTAGTGTTTCTTAATTCGATCATTTGTAATATCTTGAGATAATTTGAATTGTCTTTTATGTCTGTAACCGGGTTTTTAACCCTTTTCCACATTCTCGCTTAAAATATTTGATCTTCCCGGTAAAAGATTTTAACACCTGGCCAGATTATTGTTATTTGGCACATTTTCTATCTGCTTCAGGATTAGAATTTTGTTATCGCAAATCTGCTAAAATTGAACGATTAAGTAGACAATTGTGGTTATTTGCAACTTTAATGCTCACCTTATAATTTTGAGGATCTTAACTCTTTTTAAATAAATAAACACACGTTCATCTATACAACTTATAAAACGGGTACTCTCGATTAGCCGAAAACAATTGTAGTTTACGTTCCTGGTTTAACGAGCCGAGCACAATGAAATAATAAATGGTAGGCATCGAACGATCGAGACTCGTGCAGTGACTTCAGTACCCTTTTCATCCGCCACCCTCTGTGCGTTTTTTAAGTACTGCCACAAGAGGGTTAATCGGCACGCGTGACCTTGGCGGAGCAAAGCCAGAGTGTCGGTGGTCGTTGTCGAGCCCCTCGAAATTAATAATGAAGCCGCTTGCTCGCTCAAAGTCCTTTCTCATCTTCGTTCTAATAAGCGTAAGAGGAAGAGGGAGCGAAATGGGGGGGGGATAAAAGGAGGAAGAACGAGAGGCGTATTGTCATCGAGACTGCACCTTTCTCCTCGTTTCGATTTCTTCTCTCTGTCTTTTATCATTCGCTCATCCTACTCTCTGTATTCTGTGCTCTTCTTTTTTTCCCTCGCGAAACGAGATGATGACCGCGAGAGCAAGCTCTCGGTGAGAAGGACAAAATCATAATAAAGCCAATAATTAAGCTACAATATATAGGTATATATATATATGGTACACGGTGGAGAAAAAGGAAGAGCTCGCTGCTCTTCTTATTGTTCGGCTTGGTTGAAAAGAACGATGGAAGCAGGATACAAGGAGAGTCCTCGGTGCGAGCACGAGGCCCCGCAGGGAAACAATAACTTCGGTAAGGTTCACACAATAGCGGAATTATTAGCTTTCCACCGAATTAAAACGGTCTATCCCGTTGCTGGATCTTTTCTCTCTTGGTCACGGGCCTCTCTGGAGCTACTTACTTCTCGTTTTATTTTCCTCGACCATTCTTCCCCGGACATTTCTCTCTACAATTTTTCATAAGACTCGTAATGAATCTTCTTAGATCTACAAGTATCTTATGCTTGAATACATTTTTTTCTTTCTCGTGTATATATTTAATTAAAGTTATAACATATGTATTTTAACGTTAAACTTACTGCTTCAATAATTATAATTAAAAATTTCAGTAAAATTCTACTCTACCGGTTGCTCTCTTGACAGCAACAATTCTAATACCAAAGCTAGTATTTCAAACGCACAGCGCAATATCGCCTTCTCCTAATAACTCTATCTCCTAAGCGTTCATTCCGAGTTGTCGTTACGTTGCTCCAAGTATCCGTACAAAGTATCAGAAGCCTCTTTCCCCTTTCACCAAACTAAACGGTCGCGGTCGATCGCCTAATCGTCTCACGTATCGATCGTTTCTTCGCCACAATCGTCGGACCCGGGACACATCGAGATCGATCGTCTCGTCTTGTCGAGCCACGATCCATCAATTGGATAGGTTCATTTTAGTTATGCAATAGTGCGGTCGTGTCCGGTGCAGGACGACAGGAATGTCATACACGCACGGCCGCGACCAGTCGTAGGAGCGACGTGAAGAAGAAGCAGCAGCAGCAGCGAAGGTCATCGAGGCGTTAACGCGTTAGAACGCGCCTCTTCCTCTTTTCCTCACCCGTTTCCCTTTCGCTTTCTCCCGGAGAGAAAAGCTCGGTGGCGAAAGCGAGAAGGCGTGAGTATCGCGCTGGGGCAAGTCGAAAAGCCGACGTGTGGAACGCGGACAGCGTGAAAGATCGAGAGGGGAAGTATGACAAAAACCGATCGTTTTCCGGGTGGAAAAGAGAAGACGAAACTATAAGTTCCCGATGGTGTTCGACTGGGCAGAGAGACCGGGGAAAAGGGAAGACAAGGGTAGCGCAAGAAGGAGGTATGACTCAGCCTTTCTGTTCGCGGCCGCAAAGACAAGGACACAAAGTGGACACAGCCAAGTCCTGGTAAGAGAGGAGGCTGGGTTGAGGGAGAAACAAAAGGCGATCGCGTATGAGCGGCAATTAGCTCCTCTAATGGCGCGCGAAACAAAACAACAGAGTGGAGCGTCGAGCTCAAACACAATAAAGCCACGGTACGCGAGGACAGAAGAAAAAGAGGGAAGAAGGTGGAGGAGAAATAAAGAACCAAGGGGAACAATGGCGCGCGGGCCACCGCACCGTGCTGTGTTGCTGTTGCTGCTTCTCTCCCTCTTTCTCGTTCCCTTTTCTTCTCCTTCCTCTCCCTCTCTTTATTTCCCTTGCTCTTTTTATTCTTCGGCGACAACGCCTAGCGGTCGTTTCCGAGTACACTCGAAGGTGACTCGCTTTGGAAAATTAAAAGTCACTAATGAGGCACGGGGATGCTCGTTCTGGCGGTTCGTTGCCGCTCGTTAGGTTCTGTCGACGCTTCGCTACAACTTTGAGTAACTTTGTTCCGGCGACGAGGAGGACGCGCGT
The DNA here is from genome assembly GCF_001263275.1 of Habropoda laboriosa. Lineage (NCBI taxonomy): Eukaryota > Metazoa > Arthropoda > Insecta > Hymenoptera > Apidae > Habropoda > Habropoda laboriosa. Next base: position 419,037 of record NW_017100519.1, on the reverse strand, counting down.
CACATCTCGTCCCGTCTCTCCTCCGCGTTTCGCGTTCTCCTTCAGACAGTCTTTCTCGGTTGTCACGAGAGGTTTACCGCGATCCTGTTCAAATATGCAGCGTAAATGAGGTTCTAAATACGACGCGTGGTTAATTGAGATATACGATCTGGCAATATTTCACAGAATTGTAGGCCACGATGCTGCCTGCATATTTGCAACTACAGAAACTCGTTTCTGGGACAAGCACCGCTCGTTTGGTTTGTTATTACATTCCATTTCTAATTACGAGCTTCGTTCGCTTCGGCAATACCACTTCAGCGTTAACTTTCATTTTAACTTTCGTCACAATTTTTCCTTCCTACGTCGCGAAATCTCTCTATCGTAGACAATTTTATCTATGTAGTTCCCTCGTCCAACTGCCACGATTCTTCATCCTTCGACGATTCGAGATTGTCTTCGGATGAAAAAAGGTCAGTTTGTAAAACAGCGGACTTTGCGGTAGATAACACGGATTCTGCCGGGTTGTACCTACTGACATTTCCCCGGCTAAATGCAATATGTGAAAGTAATTATTTTTGCAAGTTCGATGTTGTTGCGCGCCGCGTGTATCCATCATATTCAACACGTATGTATGCAGGCACCACGGCGGTTAATAGAACTGTCCGTTTACCTCATCATTACCGAGTCAATTATGTCTACTTTTCATGCCAGTAGTCTAGCATTATTTCGTCAAGTACGGTTCTTTATTGGATACCGTGATGTTTGGTTACTCGGTGGCCCCGGCGTTATAGCGGATTATATTATCTCTGCAGGAGTCTTAAAGAATTCACCGTGGCTGCCTCATAAGGTCACCGGTACGACCCATAAAATGTTACGTCTATGATGTAGTACACGCTTTCGTGGAGCACATTCGCTCAAATAATAAAAGCGTCATCTTGGGTGTACTCTCGATCGCGAACATGTGTACCGTTGTAAATATTTTTCGCATTAACTAGAACACGACGCGCTCCCTTCTTCCTCCGTCCTATAAAATTGCGTTTGCAATTTATTCGATTGCTGGCGCTCTCGGTGCTCTTTTGCCTATTCGCTAAGTACCTCCACGCGATACCTAGTCACTCTTTAGGTTTACGAGCTGTACACTGCGAGACACTTACGAGACATCGGAGATTATATGTGACAGCTTTTCTCAGGTGTATAAATTGTTACAAATATTTCACACATTTTCATTTCGTCTCTTCTCGTCTTCCTATTCAATTGAAGTAAACACTCCTCGACGTACGAGAAAATGTAACAAAAGTAGAGTGCAAACAATAGACACCGGTAGTATGTAACAGAGGAGAAAATTAGAGTAACGAGGTGATACGTAAACTTTCACAAAAAATTTGTCACATTTTTACCTACGGTGGGAATGTTTTTTTTTTTTTTCGTGTCTGTATTTAATCGACACATTTCCTCCACAGTGAGTGTAACGCCAATTTACGACACAGGAGAGAATGTTAATTGCACGTTCGCACCAATCCGTAAAACAACAAATAGAGTAGATTTACATAACGCCATTTAACACGATACGCATACTAAGACCGAGCTGCTGCTTGATTCATGGCGATCCCGATTATTAACGATCCCGATCGTACGGTATTAGTTTACGAATGCACATCACCGGCATCGATCGAACTCGTCGTTTTCTCTCGATGACCATCTTCTTTCCTTTCCCTCCATCGCATCGGAACCGTAGCTTTTACGGCAGATACGTAGGCGATATCGGTCGCAATGCACGAATGGTGGACAAAAAGAAAGGGAAAGGAGGGAAACCAGCGAGCTGTTGGCAAGGAGCAGCTGACGCCCCGAGTTCTTTAATTAAAACTGACCGCCCGCTTTTCTTCCTCGACCAAGCAATAACGAGATTTATTTCATAATACCTCCGAACTCGTTCACCGCGTGGACGAACGTCTGCAATTTCTCAGAAGATAGTTTCTCCTCCCTTTTCCCGAAAAATTCCTACCGAAATAATGCTTACGTTACCGATCGCCACACGCGAGGATCCGAGATAAGAGAAAAGTGTGAAACATTAGTTGTCGACGTTGAGAAATGGGTTTATCTACAATTAGAAATATCCCAAGTAATTGGTTGTAATAAGAGAATTAATGGTTTCCGCTGTTCTCGCACGACTCGGAGTTAGCGAAAATATTTTGTAATATTGGCAGAAATAATTTCAAGCAACGATTGCTGACTCTCGGGCCAAATAGAAGGTTGAGAAAGAGAAACTGAAATTGGACTTGGGAAGAAGATCAGCATTTGAAGATGATTTGTTTGTTTATCATTCAGAAATGTTGCTTCGAAATAGTACAGTACGGTAATGTCACGGCAATGAATACTTTCTATCACTGTAATTATCGTTTAATCGTGCCACTCTTGATCCCTCGAGGATCAATTGCAAGGTATTATCAATCGTTGAAAATTACAATGTTTACCGTTGGAAATTAAAATTCATTTTTAAAATAACGCTTCCTATCTGAACTCTGAAATTTCTATTTTACCAATATTCCGTAGAAGGGTGTAAAAGAGAATTTCTGTACAATCTAGATAAACTATGTGCATTTCACGATACATCTATCAAAAATTGTACAGTAATGGTCCAAGAATGGCACCGATAAAAAACGCAAGGAATAACTACGTTGGTCCGCTTGATGAACAACAAGTTTTTTCCAAACATTCCGTCGTAGCTGCTTTTTGCTACGAAACAGGGTTGACGACAGTTGAAAGGTGTTTTTGTTTGAAAAACAAGAAATGACGCGCATCTCCCAGATTCAATCGAGATACGCGTTCCGAGCAAACAATCATAAAAACGCGGCATGGCGGTGTCGAGTGGTGCGGCTCGTGCAGCCGGCCAATTAGGGAAAACTCGTGAGATATGTAGAAAATATTGATTTGTATAGTCGCGCGTGCCCGTGGCCAGCACCGCGTTACAACGTCGAGCCCGTCGCGAGCGTCGCGACGCGGAAATCAGCCGCACTATTCCTAGCTGCACAACACACAACATCGGAGCACCCTCTACGTTTGTATGCATCTTCCACAATTCTTCCTTTTGCAACCGTACGATCCAACGAATCGAGCTAATTTCCCACCAAAATCACTTGGTACGTTCAATTATTTCAATCGTCTAGTTATCGTTCTTTTCGAAAATTTCGGTAAAAATTGGACAGCTCGCACTTGTATACTTGTGACACTTTTGTTTGAATGTTGCGTGCAAACTACATTCTCTAAAAAGTAATTTAAGGTAAATTTTTGTGCGATTAAATTGGTGCGAGAATAGTGATAACAGTCGATTGGAAATTTCTCTTATCCTCTGCATGGATAAGAAACAATGATATTTAAATGTGCATACGGGGAAGGTTTGAATTTTTCAGTGATACAGTTACACAAGTAAGTAGAAAGATAATATAGACAGTAAGAAAAATACATATTTTCTCCTTTATATGCCAGTCACAATAAATTGAAAGGAAAGATATATCTGCTGTCCGGTATCATGATTTATAAGTTAATTCAATCGTTTACTACATATTTATGGGATGTAGAAACGTTACCTGTATGCAAAAGTAAAGTGATAAAATGAAACCGAACTATGTATTGTTCCGCCATTTTTCTCTCGTAACTCACGCATGATTGATTGAAAATTTCAAAACGTTTCTCCACTTACACCTTCCCTTTCCACTGTCTTAAATACTATTCAACAATTGTCGCTCTCAGCGATAGGAGGGTGTACCGTAGTGTACTATATGTGTACGTATAATACATACCTGGCAAATGAAAATAAAGGGATATCAATTTTTCGAGGATCGTCGTCTGGCTGTCCCAGCGAAATAACTACGACTTCCAGGCGATCGCGAGCGATGCCAGGATTTTTCCTCGATTCGCTTACCATCCGGAATTGCAGAAAATCTGTTTACCGTTTCGGTTTGCTCGCGAGGAGAAACACGACACCGAGTCTGTTTCGAGGGCGGCCAAGGGAATCGATGGCGGGATCGGGCGGGGGGAGGATGAGGAGATGGTGGAAGTACAATAAAATTTATTACGCTTAAAGCGTATCTCGTAAAATAATGACAGCGCGGGTACAGAGACTGCGTTCACGTTCACGCGAATGCGCCATTTATCGGCACTTGCACCAGAGATTATCTCGACACCGTAGTACAAGGGTGATGGCGTTGGTCAATTATCGTCGCCGCGCGCAGGAAATTTAATTGATCGTGATAAACGATCAAATTGCCGGGGAGGTGGTGCCTGGATGGCCCCGGTATATTTTTTTTCACGTCGCGAAGTATGAAATTAATCCGAGGCACACAGCACTTAGGGTATTAACGCCGATAGGACTATCACGGGCTGTACGGGGAAACGGTAAAAACATCGAAAGGTTTGCTCGACCTATGAAGGTAGGAACGAGGTGCAAGTAGAGTACATCTCTTCTTAGTTACCAGAAAAATAATCGAACGATGGGTATACGATATTTTAGGAAACACCGTATGGAAATTGTGCAATCGACGAATCGGATCGATAATTGGACGAAAGTGTCTTTTATTTCTAACACCGAGGACTACTCGTTCGATCGTCGTTCCGGTGGAAGTTCCTCGATAAAAGAAGCTCGGGTACCGTTAGTGTAATCAACTTTTCTTACCCACGCGAAGCAATTATGATATTTTTTCTCGTGGTGCGCGGCTAGAAAAAGGCCGACAGGCGACCGGGAAAAAGCCGAGACGTGATCTATCGTCGCTAATTAATTCTACAAATCGTACGATCCCGACATAACGAGCGTGTCTGTAGGATCGATGTAAGCGTGCACGGCCCCCGCAGACAACCGAAACGAAAATCGTCACCGGGTACCGTTACATCGGCAAGACACGATCGAACCGAAGTGTGTGTGTGTGTGTGTGTGTGTGTGTCTAGTAATTGGTTGGTCAACGCACCCGTTGTCCTTCTCCGCGAATTTGCACACTTATTCATAAGGATCGCGGTGATACCGACGGTGTGGCCGTAAGAATGCCGGAAACCAAAGCAATTTCGTTCGAATGCATTTTCCACGTCGTACGATCTGAACTTCTCGAATTCGAAATGTCATAAACGCGCGCGCGTTTCTTCCCAGGCGTTTTTCTTTTTCCCTTTGCGCCTTTTAACTACGTCGGAGTAAATGAGCTCATCCTCGTTTCAGCTTGCGGTTCGCTGCAACGCTTGGTTCTGGCACAACGATCGCAACCGACGGGAGTATCGTGGTTGATTCTACGTCTCGGTGCCAAGCTTCGATCCAGTCCGATCTAATTAAACGCGCGAGCCCGCATGAACGTTAAGCGTGGCGAGAAACGGCGCACCGGTTGGCGCAATAATTTAGATCTTCGATTCACGTTGCGTGGGACTCTGCCGGCGTTCACCGGCGCGGTGTCTTTTAACGACGGGCATCGGACAGCAGCGGCGGCATGGCAGAGTTACGAGGCGAAGTCGTAACTTCGCGATCGCGGTATTGTCATACTCGATAAAAGAATGAACGGGGAACTTTCCAAGCCGGCGTCCGGGCAATCAAACTTTCTCCGACGGTTGGAAGTTCGTCTTGAGGAGGACGCATCGATTGCGCGCGAGCAAATGTGGAATTTCTTACGTCCAATTCTATGGCTCTTGACATTCGAAGAGTATCGAGCGCGCGCGAGAGAGAGAGAGCCGTAGCAAAGAGAGAACAATTAAATCTTCCCGACGGCGGCGCGTCGAATCGTCTTAAATTCTGAGCAGCCGCGCGGCGGCCAGACTCGAAAACTTCGCAGCTAAGCGGTCTTGTCCACCGTGTGTGCGGACCGTCCGTGTTCCCGATCGATCCGATCGAGAGACGATAAAACCGCGTCGAATCGATCGCCGGTGTGGAAGAGGGACGAAGACGACGGAGCTTTGTAACGAGCAAGCGAGCGAGGAAGCAAGCGAGCGCGGAGTGGTCGAAGGAAGATCTAAAAGCGCGAGGAACGAGAAGTTGGCGAAAGGCAGAAAGAAGCGCGTTCCTTTCCGCTCAGCTGTTCTGCGCGCAGACACGTGCGCGCGTGGTTGGCGGGGGCGAAGTGGTCTCGCGTGTGCGTGCACGCGACTACGTGTGGGAGCACGCGTGTACACGAGCCGCGTTCTATATACGTGCGCGTGTGCCTCCATAGCGAGCGTGTACATGCGCGTGTGCGCCCCCGACGTACGTGTGCGTCCGCACACACGCGTGGCCGCGCTCGCGTCTGTCTGTGTGGAGACCCAAACGAAGGGAGGCAAGCCAGTAAGCTCAGGCGCGCCGCAGCGGCGAGAGCAGCCATTTTACTCGAATCCGGGTGGAAAACGTCGTCGCGGACGACGCGACCGAGTGTAACGCGTCTCGACGTCGTCGTTTCGCCGCGGTGGTCCCAGCGTTGCGGCCAGACCCACGCTTTTCCTCGGACATACGCTTAGAACCGCGTGAGAGGATCGCCGCGAGAGTGTCGGTCAAGTCCAGCTGGACACACGTTCCTTCTTCAGGACGTACGGCCGCGAGGATCGACAGTTCTGCTGACAGGAGAACGTAGTTCCGCTGCGTGCACGTGTGCCACGGGGAGACAAGTGAGAGAACCGGTGAGGAAACGTAAGAGGGAGCCAGAGAGCGGTCACTCTCTCCGTCTTTGTCTGCGTGTCTCTCGCGCTGCGTCGCTTTATTTCTTTCTCTCCCTCTCTATCTATCTCTCTTTTTCATTCCCCCCTCTCTCTCTCTCTCTCTCTCTCTCACGCGTGCACGCTGTCTGTTTCGGCGTCTGTCGCTCGTTCGCTATTCTTCTTTGCCCCTTGGTCATACCTGTGTGTGGGTGCTCGAGAAGTCGCATCCAGAGACGTGGCGGTGCAAGTGCGAGCGAGCACGAGGCTGCGAGAGAGAGAGAGAGAGGAGACGAGGGAGCGTAGCACGAGGTGAGGCCATTCGTTCTGCGCAGGACCGTTTAAATTCGCCGCCTGCTTTGCATACCGCGTTTTCGCCGGCCCTATACTCCGCCACCATCCTCCGAGGCCCCCCTCCGATCCCTCACCACCACCCCCCGGACATCGCGCACACCGACACCCCCTTTCGCTTCTTGCTTCCCGCCGTTGCCTATGCTCCTCTCGCGACCCGCCCTTCGCGATTTTCCGCGACCAACCCCTTTGGGCCGCTCGTCGAATTTCACTGTTTCTGACTTTTCTTGTCGCGCGCTCGCTATTTCCCTGCCTTTTCAACTCACCCATTCTATTACCACCACAACGGAATTCCGCTTTCCGCGCGGCTCCAACAGTTCATTCTTTTTTTCTTTTCTCTTTTCGAAATTATTATTTATCGGAGCATACGAACGGCAATTGATCTGCTGCTCTGTTCGATAGCTAGAATTTTTAACTCGTTTTTAATAGACTTACTTTGTTTCATGCATTTTTTCACTTTGTTTTTCTCTTTTTTTTTTTTTGGAAATGTACTTCTTTCTGTGGTTCTACTACCATTGTCACATTTTAAGGTGATATTTACGGTAGATTTTGGGGCTATCGAACGAGAGAAATTTTAATTCAGTAAAAATTGCCAAATTTGTTTGTTACAATAGTTAAAGTCATTTTCAAAGAAGCGGTGACTGGCCACTTTTTCCATGCAGCGGCAACCGTCAGACAGCATTGACCTAGAAATTCGCAGACAATGAAGAGAGCATCGTTGTGTTTCAAGGGCCGCGATACAATTCCGTGGCGAACGGCGCGAAAGGCTTTTCTGCCTCGAAGCAGATTTTGGTAAATATCAACGCCGACCAAAAAAGAAAGAGAGAGAGAGAGAGAGAGAGAGTGAGAGAGAGAAATTGAAACTTGTTCGGAGAACTGTACTTTTTCTAATTAACTCCGACGCTTTTGCCGAACAACGATGTAACACGATATCTTTAATTTAACGCGGAGAAGAAGGAATGGTAGAGCACGATAAACCTTTGCCACGGGGACAAACGCCCGCGGATAATTGCATAAAATTTTGAATAGCACAAGGAACTTGTCGATTTACTGCGTAGATTGCTGACAATATATATTTTGACACGAGTATACGATGCTGAAAACTCTCGCTGGCTGTACGACCGCGTTAATGCTGTCTCGCGTAATGAGCGACTTGGCTCCAACGGGCGCATATTTTCTTTTACGATGCCTAAATATAATCTTAACGATGTTCTTATGGCCTAGACCAGTCGCCGCTTCGAGAAATCCGAAATTCTGCGAAGCCTCGATCCGCGCTCGTCACTTTGATCCGATCTAGTTGCGTTATGGTGAAAAATTCCTCAATCCAGTCCCCTTTTCCCACACACACACACACAGTGTGTGTACTCGCGCAACGTCGCCTTGTGAATCTGTCTCTCTGTGCGTTTGGTTGGTCGTGTTTTTGTGTCGTTGTGCGCGCTCTGCTCCTTCCAAACAGATTTCCTTATCGCGGCAATCGGATTCGAACTCAGCAGTTTACCCTTCGACATCACCGGTAAAAGGAGAATTGTTGTTTAGAAGAATTAACGGTTCTGTTCTACTCACTTTTTTTTTTTCTCTTTTCTTCTTTTTTACTTCGATAACAAAGAATGATCGGTTGTTCGCAGATTAGATATACGCTCGTTGCGCTCTTCGCTTTAATGCTTCGTCTGACCACAAGCTGTCTGATTATACACTAGACTATCTACTTACGATTGTGCCGATTTTCGTTGCTGTACCTTTTTGTGTTTGCAAATAAAAGTTTCTTCGAATCGTCAGATTTCGAAACGTGTGTCTGTCAGTTTACTTAACCCGTCCGTACCTACCTTTGAACATCAGCTGTTCTTTCTCTCGTCTTTCTGCGCATTTCCCGAAAATAGCTGTTTGTCGCGAAGAAAAGTGTACCCGACGAACCGAGGGACACACGTGGAATTTTTCAGCGTGACGCACAATTACGATCCACCTTGCGTCCGTTACGTCTGAATATTTAATGCCGCCGCAATGAAGCAGATAACGATCGCTATTCCCGTCGCGGTTTCATGGAAATGTGTATCACATGCAAGAAACCGGATTCCGGATTAATAATCCACGGAGAAATTAAGTTTGCTTCCAGTTTTTCACAGCGCCGGGGACCAGGGGACCGAATTATCGTTTTACCCGCGTTTCCCCGCCATTTTCTAGCCAGTTCCTCTTTTTCCTCAGCCGCTCGCGATTAAGGATCGAAGTCACGTACGGCCGAGCCGACTGTCGATCGCTCAACGATCGTCACGTGTCAGCCGATTTTCCCATAAAACCTGCGGAACGACTTTCGATCGATGCCAATCAGCGATTATTATCCGCGTGCCCGGCGATCTTCGTCGGCGTACCGGCTCGATCTTTTCACGATCGCGTTAGATCGTGCTACCTCGCGAACCTGCGATTATCTCGAGCGCGTTCGATCGTGCCACGAAAAACTCCTCGCTCCTGCGTTCACCGCTCCTCTCGTTTCTCCCTCGCGTTGCATTTTTTTTCTCCTTTTTCCTCCTCTCCTCGTCTCCCCCTTTTTTCGTTTACCGGTGGTGCGAGCATCGTTATCCAGGGGAACATTGAAATATCTTGGAGACGAATTAAATTCCCGAGTAATCGAGCTTCGAGAGAGATCCCATTTAGAGATACGTCTTGCCTGCGATCTTCGTGTGTTGAACGGTGCGAACCTTTTTGTAATCACGATACAGATTTAACGGAAACCGTTCGAAACATGAAATTCTCGAGAAGTACGTAAACAAGGTAAATTGAAATTGCGCCTAGTTTTCAATTTTTACGCAGTAAATTCCCGTCTGAGTAACACGTAGCACAGACGCGTTATTACAGCCGTTAGGCGGGTGGAACTATTTGACGATCGATTAAGCGAACATTAGGCCGTGGTTTTAACATCAATTAGCGCGCGATCGTGTTTCTTTATCGTCCATCCATTACGGTTCCCCGAAGCATCGCAATTTCGCTGACGAAACAGTCACTGGTCGTGCCTTCCAGTGACATTTGCGTGTGCCTGGTCGGGGGTACGTCTGCATCGACACGCTAGACGACAATTAACTCGAAAAACCGTGCAACCGCCGTCCTCTCGCCCCGCCGTCACTCGATCAGCTCCCTTTCTTGCAGCCGAAGAGGGTGTAAACCCGTCATTATCCTGATTATTCTTCCATGCCGGATAATCACAAGCTGTCACTCCTGTCATTGTTTCACTATGGATCATTATTTTTTTTTTTTCCTTTTTTTCTCCTATTTTCACCCGACCTTCCCCATCCTTTCACCCCTCCGTCCTCCACTCCTCCTCCTCCTCTACGATGGCGTTTCTCTTTCGGGTGACGTTCTTTTCAGTCACCCCCGTCGATGCGACGACCGTTTGTTGCGAGCCATTTAATCCCACGCGGTTGATCCTCGACGCGGCCCCGAAGAAGTCCATTAAGCGGCAGGAAGTCGAAAGCTATATACATGCATATCTTTGGACAAGACGCGTTAATTGCATACCGTAAAACACGATGGATGGTTTCTGTTTGTGCAATCATGGCTTGTCGACAATTTTCATCCTTGAAATTTTCAGATACTATCGGGGGATAATTCGACCAAGTGATTGATCCGTGTATAGCGTGAAAAAATGTCAAAGTGTACGTGTTACACGGTGTATCGATTTGTCACCGTGTATTTTCAATTCTGTTGTTTCGTTGTAAATTTTATGAACTGCGACATCGTATCTAACGATAACACAAAGTGTCGTTACTATTGGACAATGCTGCCAGATTCTATTCATAAATAGACGCTTGTAAATCTTACGTTGCTCAGAGGACAAGAAACACATTTACCGATTTACGATAAGGAAAGTTTAATCTGCGAATAGAAAACGGGCAAAATTCCAAATAATCTTTAAAAAAAAAAATCAAATTTCACTTCTTGCAACGTTCACTCGCAAACGAAAGAACGAACTTTGAAAACCGCGTTATTTCGCTCGGTGGAATCGATCGTTTCGAAAGACAGAGGTGCGAAATCGCCGGACAAAACGCAAGATCGCAGACAGAGGCGCTCCAATTCACCGTCTGTTTCGATGACTTTTGGTAAAGTTCTTGCACAGAGAGCGAGCGGATCGTTTGAGAAAGCGAGGGAGAAAGAGAGAAAGAGAGAGGAGAAGATATCGCCGGTCGGGAAGAGGGAAGGCGATAAAACGGCTGGCAGGATGAGCGACGAGTCGCGCGGCGCGAACCGAAGACGAAGAGGGAGCAAAGCGGGTAGGAGAGCGCGAAAGAGACGGGAAAATATAAAACAGCGGGCGACGTGTACCGGTTAGACTATATGCTCTAATTTTAGGCGATTGCCTCGCTCTCTCACCCGAGGATTATAATTAGATGCATAAATACCCAACCACCACCCACCCACCCAACCGACAGGCCGACATGTCGAGGCGAAAGCGCGGGTGCGTTTACGGATCCCGGATCCGAAAGCGCGCTGCACGAAGCGCCATTCGCGTGTCGTGCTCGTGATTCTCCCTTTGCTCCTCGTGGTCTTTGCTATGTGCTCGGTGTGCCTTCGAGCTAGACACACTAGAGCCCGGGAGCACTCGAGAATCGTCCGAGAAAACGCCGTTTTGCTCCACTTCGTCTTGTCCGGTTAATTATTCATGCTGTAAACTCGGCTGACTAATTGTTAATCTTGAATAATAGATAAGACGAGACTGGGTCTTCTGCCTGCTTCGCTCATTCTGCCCGATGAGCTTTCATGCCGCGAATGAATTATTCGCTGTCCGGTGGTTTATCGCGTTTTCGCTTGGAAAATTCCCGGATTATCGAGATTCTTCGGGTTTTCGGTGGAAATGGTTAGGTTGTAGCGTTCGTCCGTGTGGAATGGTAAGCTTTCCGAGGTTGTTTCGTTGCGACCGTGTATTTTCTCAGAATGTACGGGTTGAACAGTTCCCGTGAAAGCATAACGTATCGAACGGTACCGCCGGCCATAAACGACCGATACTTATTCACGAGCCTGGATAAATAATTAATTAACGTGACTGGAAAGGATTCAAAGAATGTAACAGCTGCTCTATCCGGGAACGCCACCGTTCAGTCACCCCTTGTAGAGTCTAGTCTAATATAAGGCAGCGAGGTTCGTTTAGGACGGCGGAGGGGGTAACCACCCCTAATGCAGGGGAGGTAATTATTATACGAACCAATCGATACTTCGATGAACGACTCGGTTCTTCGTCGAAGGAAAAAAGCACGTTGAGCTTCTTTCATCGAGTTGATTACGTTCCCAGGTAGAAACGCAATTCTGTTTCTTTGTAAAATGCAATTTTTCGGAGAACCAGTTTTAATCGCGGAGGATAGATGAATAGAGAGCGTTTATTCTTCTGTATCGTACGATGAAATTAAAGGAAAGCTACAAATAATTATCTCAAACAATCTCCAGCGGCAGGAAATTTTCTCGTCAAATGAAAAGATATGTTTTTCTATCGCAGTGATTAAAATTACTCTAAATTGATGTTCTATGGATAGAAAGTAGAATCGTGGTAGAAACATTTTCTGCGCAGTTTCGAAGCTCCTTCTGGTACAAGTAGCGAACTCGTAAACGCACATTCGCGAACTTACACGCCGTCCGCTCGACCCAGCGAAACTATTAATAATGCTGATAATTACCAATTATTTTTAAATGCCAAGAGACCGGAGTTAATTTCGGCACGTGAGCTCATGCTCTCCCACGCCGGCGTCTCGTGTGCATGCACAATGCTTAAATATGCGCCGCTCGGTTGATCTTGCTTGATACCGTTTAAATAATGCTTTATGTACAATTTACACGAGATCCGTATGCCACTCGTTCCCGCTATAATACGCCCGTTCCCGATTAGTCAATAGCGTAATTTGGCCGCGAGTCAAGCTTCTCATCCGCACAACAGTCTTACACTTTGTATGTTTATAATATCGCTAGTTTTCTAAAATAGCCGGGCGTAGCATTTAAAAGTGGCAGATTCGAGACACCGCGGGTCTTTCTTGCACGGACACAAAAACAATGTTAACCAACGTGATATTTCAGGCGTTCACGGCCCGGATTCTTCTTACAGTTCGTACTTGTTCAATGCCTCCAGCCGTAAAACCCCGGCGGCGTCTTCTTCGAACGATATTCTGACATTTCGCCAGTATTAGCGTTAATGTGCCATGAGATCAACGATTAAACTACAGCGCTGACGAAAACGTTGTTCGGAAGGAACACAACTCACACCTGGAAATTTCAAACGGGATCAGATGTTAAGCAAACGTGGGCTATTTTCATCGTAATTGCACGCCGGCCGACAGCAATTCAATTCCGTGGAATTGAAACGGAATCAGAGGTACCGTCTCGACGACATCGGAGACACGCGGAAAAAGTGTCTCCTCTGTCGAACAACACCGTCGAACACGTATAACGCGCGAGTACCGGCTATGCAGAGAGAGAGAGAGAGAGAGTAGGTTAGGTTTTTTCGTTACAATACCGAGGTGGACGGTCTCACAGGCCTGGTTGATTGCCGGTTAAAAAATCAGCCGAGTGTGACAAGGTCGTTTCTCTCTGGCGGGCGCACACGCGTGTACCGGTGACACACGAGGACGGCATAGAGGAGAAGAAGAAGGCAGAAGTAGGCGCGCGAGGGGTGAAGGAGGCTCGAAGTAGTAGGAGGAGCACCCTGAGGAATCATGGTCTCTAATTTTTACGGTGTACCCACATGCGCGCGTCCTCTGTCCCTATATTTACAAGTACAAGTAGCCGGTCATTAAATCCGATAATTAATCACAATCGTCTCTATTAACGGGGAAGGCTTAATTGCTGTTATCCACGCCGTGGTCCGGTAGGAAAGGGGCCGGACGGGAGGGGAGGGAGAGGGCGGAGGTGGGACCAACCCAGGATGTGACTGAAGAATGAGCCCGTCGATCGTCCACCCGTTTTTTTTCCTCTTCTTTCTTTCTTTTCTTCGCGGTGAACTGGTCGTCTCTAGCTGGCCATCCTGTGAAACCTGCGATTTTATGGTTTAGGATGCGACGCCCCGCGTGAAATAAACGCATCGCGGGTTTTTTTACGTTACACCTTTCCCACGTTCGGTTTTCCCTTTGAGAATTAGCTCTCTAGCAGAAGGAAGTAGAACGAATTTGCTTGGACATTGGCGTTCTTTTTTTTTTTGTGCTATGAGTATACGCTGTGTTGTGTTTACTTCAATGTCCAGTTGCTGAAATACGCATGCTAGCTGTGTATTGTTGCGAACTTTGCATCGTTGCTGAGTGCACTTTAATGTATTTATCGGCAATGTTAAATAACTATCGAAGTATAAAAGTATTTGGAATTCGTGCGAGGAACAATCGTTGAAAGCCATCAGCATGGAAGAAACTTGAGAGAAAGGAGGGTTGCAAGAGGAATCTACAGTAGTTTCCGAATAATCTTGGTTCGATCGGTCGCGGAGAAATACGAAGGAACGGCTCGAGCTGTGAAAAGAGCGCGCAGATCGATTGCAAATTGCGATACGGGTAGCGTTGTTCGGTTAACCTGCGCAAAAGCATCAGGGGCCTCCTGGTGACATTCGATCCATGCCGCTAATGCACAAAATACAATGGCACAGTGCAAAAGCCATTGTGATACACTTTAACGCACGGAAGCTATGCTCCGTGTTTACGTTCCCGTAACTCTCACGAAGTAACGTGGAAGTTCCACGAGTAGTAGTCCGGACCGTGGCTGGCCGAAGGAATATGGCCACACCGGCCGAGCATATATCCACCACGTATATGTACACGCGTACGTGGTTTCTCGAGACGTTGGTGGAGAAGAACCTGCACAAATACCCTGGAAACTCTCGCACACCAGCGCCGATGCCTCGTACACGGCCATCTACTTACTTTAGTGGTCAGCGCGGAAGAAAAGAATTAGCTAGACGGGGGCACGTCTCATCTAGGTCACCCACACTTGCCCACATCCACGGCCGACACTTACGTATCACACACGTACACACACACTCGAGGTGGCTCATTACGGTGCCACGGTGGCGAGGGGTGTGCAGCAAAAGAGACGAGCGTTAATTAAGAACAGACTCGCCACCCTCTAAGTAAGGAGCACTGACCAACCCTCTCTTCCCCCTATTCTTCTCCACGAGCAGCTTACTTCCTTCGTTCGGCTGCCTCCGCCGCCACCATGCTCGCCTCCGCCGTATCCTCACACCCTTTCCAACCTTCATTCTGTAAGAGGAAAAGCCGAGGATTGTGTAAGAAGACGGAAAATGAGGGAAATACGGGGAAACTTGTAAAGGAGGAATCGAAGGTAGATGAGACTAGATAAGGTGAAAAATTGGGGAGATGGATGAAAATGTAGAAACTTAGCTTGGTGGTTTTTCGAATATTCTAATATATCATTTTCTCTGATACACGTTTGTTTGCATTAAATTGGTCTGTGTAACCATGGATCGAATACTTTTTCTTAATCCTAGTGCCGCCTTCGGGTCTTTTTTGACCCATCGCCTCTGTTTCTTTAGCAGCTTTTGCTGTCGTCGATTTTACGTTCTCTTAATATTGCATTGAAAGTTTAGTGTCTAGGTTCATATGGCGTGTTGGTAACGAAAATTGTTATACATAAGGTTTTTGGGTCTTTTTTGACCCAATAGTCGAAGGGAAGAACTTTAACTGGTTGATCGGAAGTTAGTATACGAGTATCGTTTAATAGGAATCTCAAAAGTTCAACAGTGACTAAATAAAAAATATACTGAAATACAATCATTTCCAAATTGATTTTCAAGGAAAACATATTATGACGTATTGATAGGAAATGTGTGTGAAGCTTACAACGTTTCTATTTTATCAGTGGGAAATTCTTTAGTAACAACAAAGACAAGAGAGTCGAGAATTACACCTCTGCGAGCTTCGAAATCGTAACAAAACACAGCAGAACGATGATCAGCCGATCTCATCGTGACGACACGGAGGCACACATGTTGCCAGTGTCGCACAATGGCAACTCCTCTTAGGCGAAAAAAAAGTCACCCAACTGTTCATCCCCTTCTGAGCGTTATAAGCTCCCCCGATCAGGGGTGAGCCGTGGCCGATTGTTTCCAACAGGTTTGCCAGCTTTTGTTTCAGTTCGTTCTCATGCGCGCCGGAACTGGTCATTGCTCGAACCCTAAAAACGGTTGAACAATGACCTTCATGGCCGTTACATTGCATTGCAATAACGACCCCCATTTCCCAGAGTGCTGGGAGAAAGAGAGAGAGAGAGAGTGTGTAATCTCGATAGGATGGGGATTCATTCCACGGCCTTAAATGCTATAAACTGCCATCGCCGTTTAATCTCCAATTTTACGCGTTTCACGCGCCCCTCCGCCAATGTTGCAACTTGCGTGAGAAGTATGTAAACGAACATTTCGAAAATTAACACAGTTGCATGGTTTTTTAATTATTAATTTGTGTATTAAATTTAATCAAAACTGCACATAGTATTATTGTAATTTTAACGCCATTCAGCACATCGAAATCTTGTTCAGAAATTGTTTGAAAGTTGTTTTTAAACCGATTTTATCTTGTGAATTTTAATAGTTCCTATTACAAGTAAAACTACCGCAATATTTTCAGAATTTCTCTCGTTTACTCGAAGCATAAGGCAATTGTAAAGCAGTAATCGAAATTAGTTAATCCTGATCTTAATTTTCAATCGAAAATCACTGAAACAGTATAGAATAAGAAGATACAGTATAATCAGTATTAAGCGTCTAATTGCAACTTCACTTTTCAATCTTCTCCAAGGTAACAAACATTCCAACCAAAGGCGCATCAACATGAAAATCTCAGTGTCTTTGAAAGAGAAAATGAAAGAAGCACTCTGGCAACTTGGTCCCTGTGAGCTCGTAAAAAAAAAAAAAAAAATGAAACAAGAGCAATCGGCGAAGACAGTGCTGAATTTGTTCCCCCCACAGAAATATGCTTTCTTATACGTTTTAATAGCTGTCCCCTTGTATCTTTGCGGCCTGAGATTTTGCGTAGTTTCTTCATTTATCTAGCGGAAAGGAGCGCTTAACGAGGCGAAAGGCTGGTCGTCTCTTTGTCCGTTGTGTCGGAGCAGAGAGGCGAACTCCGCGTCCCTTATGTAATTGTTCGTCTCATCGAAGGATCCTCCATATTGTAGCGGACAGCTGGTTCCGCTTCGCGTATTTATGTGCATGGGAATCTCCTGAAACGACGTTAACTGCTTTCCCATAATCGCGTTTACTTACGAGACGTCCGCACGTCACGACCATTACGATAAAACATTTCCCTCGTGTATGCATTCTGACAGAATTATGCATACCGTGGAATACGCGATTTCCTGATTTTTCTACGTATTCTGTCCTCGCGGGGGCTCGCTTCGTTAAAATTTGCTCGCATTACGGATCGAGCGATTCGACGGAAACACTTTTACAACGTCGAGGAAAGTTTCACCCTTCGAGGAATAAAACGAAACACCGCGCAGGTTCCGTAACGAGAGGTTGTAGGATAAATAGAGTCATCGTAGGAAGTGGTTTTTCGTGTAAATGGAACAATGTTGCCTCGTTAATTGACAGTCACTGTACCCTCGTTTCACGTAATATTTTAGTAATAACAATCAATTTTCAAGCACACTTACTTCTATAGTAGAGAATTAAACGGTTCGAAAATAATAAATTTAGTAACAATTGAGACATAAGCTTATGTGTCCTTTTTCCTTAAATCGTTCCAGTCGACTCAGGTATTACTTCTCTTTCGGATTTAATTGCATTACTTTTTACTAAGCAATACGATAACGAAAACTTCGAAATCTGGGCTTCAAAGGTTTCAGCTATCAATTATTTCCGCTTAATCAGCCCAAAATTAAAAACACTGCCAAACATCCAGCATTACCAGGTCAAAATCAGGCGTCTATGTGATAGGTTGAGAGGCACTGAGCGTCCAAGGCGCAAGCAGACAAATCCGCAAATTAAACAAACACCTTATTGACACGCTGATCCTTCGGCATAGAGGCATCCCTGAACCTAAAAGCTGTCGCGAGGGTGAGAAAGACAGAACGGTGAAACGATCGCCGCTCCCCTCCTCCCCCGCCTCTGCGAATCGTCGGTTCAGGGGGATAAGAAAAGCGAGGGGCGGGAAATCAAAGAGTAAAAGGGACGGAAAGAGACTTGGCAATCCGAATGAACGAACTACACCGCATACAGGGTCTTAGCGGGACTTAACGAATATTGCCGTCGATATCCAGAAGCCCCCTGTACGATGCTTCTTCTTCTCCTTCTTCTTCTTCTTCTTCTTCTTCTTCGTCTTCTCATCCTGCCATCGAACTTTCTTTTGTCCCTCGGTGGCGAGACGCGTTACCGAGCTTCGTCGCTCGATTCGATGACCGGCCGAGTTAATTTAACGTGCACGTTAATTTGTTCCCTGGGATTTCGTATTCGAGGCGATCCCGACCGACCGTCGATTCAATATCTCTCTCGTTCACGAATCCTTTCGAGCATTCGGCTAATCTAAAGTTTTCCGGGATCACCAGCCGCCGAGCGATCCGAGGAAGGGGATACCGTCCAAGGATGTGTAACGCTCGCAGGGATGAATAAGAGTGACTATCTGCTATAGATTCGAGGATCAACCCTTATTGAGACGAGATTAGACGAGGATGGCTGTTTGTCACGAGTCAGATCTTCTTCGTTGTAAGGAACATTTTATACGTCCACCTTCTTCCCTCCACGTGAATTCTCCCAGTTAAACGCGAAATCTTGCAAAATTTCCACGATTCTTCTTCACCCGTGCAAAAATATCGCGTCGCGGTGCAATTTTTACGCGTAACCAGAGCAACCTTTTTATCTTCCGCAAAATTAGGATTTTCGTACTTATCAACGTCGAGCGAACAATTCCTCCACTTCGAACCTTGTTCCAAAGCAGCGAGAAAAATGTACATAATTGTCACGGTTGGCGCGCAGATTTATCTACCTATTTAATCGCAAAGTTCAGCGGTAATTGGCCGATTCCATAAATCGGACTTCAGATTGCCTCGCGTTCTCTCCCCCTCCTCCGCCCCGTTCGAATTGGTCACACTCGGTGATTAATGTACCGAGATTACAAATAAATTACTGAAATGTATGACGGTTTAAAAAGAAGGAAAGAACACGGCGCACGGAGGAGAAACGGAAAAGAGCCGGTGAAAAAAGGAGGAACGCTGACTCGAGGAGGATTACATCGAATTACACGGAACGAGGACAATAAAACATCTCGGTTTCGCGTTGAACAGAAAACGAAGGCCCCCAGTTATTTCGTTACGCCACTGTTTTCTCCTACGTACACGCCGGACGAAGACGTTTTCTGACCAAGGAGGTTGGAAAGAGTCGGCAGAGAAGGCAGATAAATTAGTGCTAGTAATGAAGACTGAGTCCGGCGTCTGATTAAACAAACACAGGGAAGTACAAATAAGTGAGAGAAGTAAGAGAGAGAGAGAGAGAGAGAGGGAGGAAAGGTGCGCTCCGAGGCGGGAGAGAAAAAGGAAAAGGATCAGAAAAGGATCGAATCACAGGGAAGGAAGGAAGGAAAGGAAACTAGAGGAGATAGAAAGAAGAATCTACGAGTCTTACTTTAGACCTTGTCTTATTTTGCTTCTAATTAACTAAAGTAGCATAGTAAGCGCGTTCGAAGACATCGCCGGTGATCCTTTTTTTTTTCTCTCTCTCTCCCCCACTCTTCGTCGTGTCTTGCACCTTTCCTCGTTTATCTTTTTTTTTTTTTTTTTTTTTTTTTTTTTTTTTTCAAAGCGTATTCCCGTATATCCACGTACAAACCAGCGATGCTCATTCCCGGAGACAACTACGACCAACGGCGAGGCATCTGTGTGTCGCCAACAGTTCGCCCGACTGTTCGTAGAACTGCCGTTGTTTCATTTTCGACGCACGTCCTCAAAATGAAAATGTATGAGCGCGTATAATACATAGAGAATAGTTTTTGACCGGGCCCGGTTAGCGGAGCATGAATCTCATCGAGCCACTCAAGGCTGAAGCTCTCGAAATTACGCGGAATGAATTAAAAATAGCGGTCACTAAATCGTGAAAACAAAATCCGGCCGGATTTATGGGCGCTTTTTGAGATTTCCAGTCACGAGGTATTAGTCGTTGCCGTTTGCGAAAAATACCGAAAATAATCATCGGGCATACGTACTCGTGCTCGTCAGCCTGTGACCGACTATCAACGGGTTTTGGATGCGTAACTCTTTTCTTTTCTTTTTTTTTTTTTTTTTTTTTTTCTTTCGTTCGAAACACGCTTGTAAATTTGATTGTACGGAAATACACGTATGAATAACGCGAATGCGGGCTATTAAGAGATCACGAGTGTTCGTTGCGAGGGAGGTCATCCAGATCCAAAGTCTACCGATATCGTCGTTCGCGTGATGCAAAAATAACAGAGACATCTGCGGTGACGGACCGAACATATACAGGTTGCAACAGATCGTGGTTGAAGATTCTTCAACTCTTATTTCGAAGAAGAATGCATTTGATAAGATGTCCAAAACAAAAGGGGGAACAAGTGTGATCCAAATAGATTCCAAGTTGTAGAATCAATATTAGGTAACGGTTTCTTCTACAATTAGAATTATACTAATTATATTATTATATATGCGACGGAAATTAAACAAAAGTTTTTGCTGCAGATTATTTTTATTTAGTTAAGAACAAATTACTACCTTCAATTTTTATCATTATTGTTATCATGTTTGTTATTATTGTAGTTATTTAAATGCCGCTCATTTTAATATGCATACATTACTTTTCTATTCTTACATGTATCTCATTAAGACTTTTTCATTATTTTGATAAATACTGCACGCCCCAAAGTTTCTCAACTTTCGTGCACCCTTTACATACACTACCGGCCAAAAGTTTGGAATCACTGAGCATTGCAATTTACACAAAAATTTCCAGAAAAAAGTCAGCGTCTTTGAGAATTTTTTATCATTCGAATCAATTGATATGAGATAAATTGATAAATGTAGAATTGAGATAAACTTCAAATCTATAAAAAATTAGCAGCAGATTTAATATTGATGAAAAGTGGGAGGTGATTCCAAACTTTTGGCCGGTAGTGTACATATGTAACGAGCACACTGTCGTAGAAGAAACCTCAACACGTGAATATTCATACACGGATTTATCGTCCCCAAAAAGTTCATCGAAGAACACAAAGGATGAAGTGTATTCCCCTTTGCATCCTACGATATTTCTCTGCTCAATTTCCGCTACCAGTCCTTCGGCTTAGAAATTAATCGCGTTATTAATGATCACTGTTGTCGACGTGCTGGTCATCGCGGGTGAGGGAAAAATTTCCGAAAATAAAAAGAAAAAGCAAGAAAAGAAGGCGTGAGGTGGTGATTGGACGATGCTCGACAACGCCAATTTATTTATAATCCTTGTTTTTTTAACTGCCCGCCAGAGGAGAATTAGCGTGTGTACCGCATGCGCGCGGATGCTGCGCAGTGGAGCGCGATCCGGACCGATGAGAACGGCGCGCGCTAAGAGAAAAAATAAGTCCGACGATAATAATTATTATCGAACCGACCGAGAGATTTTTCGCGTGTGCTCCCACGTTTGAGTCGGCGGGGGAAGGGGATACGAATTCATGACGCTGGCCCGCCTGGCAAGGACGTTCAAGTTTAAACGAAAATAAAAATTCCCCTGTCCGATACTAATTATAGAATACGCTCATCGAGCAACCGCTACTTGTATTACCGATCCGCGGTGCGCCGCTGAATTATACCGGGTGTTCATAGACCGAAAAAAAGAAAGAAATTCGTCGTCGAAATTTACAAAGCGATGGTCCACATCGTGGAAGAACACCTGAGATGCAGCGATACAGTGTACCTCCTGTCCGATACGCTCGGGGAAATTAATATTGTTTTTATGGACGGTCAGTGAGGTAATTAGATCTTTGTATAGGCCTCTTTGCACGTTCACGGTTGGACCCGCCTGGTAATCGAGGCTCTATCTCCCTCGATCTCTCTCTCTCTCTCTCTCTCTCCTTCTGGTTGCCTCATGACGTATCACGAATTTATTTCTTAACGAGAACGATGCGTTACGCATTTCGAAGCCGGTACAAGCTACTCACTGGTGCACAATCTACGCCGATGATCGGCGATATTAAGCGTAACCAAGCTACCACGCGTCTTCTAGACTAACGACAGTACACAACCCTGCCGCGGAATAAACGGGACAGATTGGTAACGAGTAAATTGCGATTTTTGTCTGTTTCAGATTCACGCGGAGAATGTGACGTCAGCAGAAGCTGTGCGGCAAGGGCGAGAGAAGATCGCGGCGTAGTGGTTCCCCGGAACGGTGAGTCAGTGATTAATCAACGGTGTGTCATTCTCCATTCCGACTGTAATTATTTGAGCTGACAATCCAAGTAATTACCGATCGTAGGTCGGCACACCTATTCACGCGTACTACACACGCGCGAGTTATCTTTCACCGCGGATCGCACAACGCGTCCTGTGTAAAAGCGCTCGCGGACCTATCACTCGACAATCGATACAGTTTTATATCGCGCGGTGGCGGCCGTCTAACATGGTATGTTGCTTGCATGCCCGAGCTTCGTGCGGAAGATCAATCCAGCATATAAATGATGACGTTCATAATGTCGAGATAAAGCATTCCATGAATATAAATACGCGGCTCTCTGTTCAGCCAAGCGTTTCAGATTTCAGTGAAGTGACGTTATTAGAGAATTCAGAATGACCTCGATAACGTCCTGCCCCGGCGTCGTTTTTCCACGGAATTTACCCACGGAATTTAGCTTTCAAAATTACCGAGAGATTACGGCAAGAATTATTGAATCCTTGCTCGCTCGTAATACCAGCTTGCGGACGACGGTATCCTTCGATCCGGTTTAGCGTAATCGCGGCCGCGATTTTCTCCAAGGTGTAAACTTTTGGGTGGAAGTTCAGGGGAACTGTGGTCTGCGCTTTTCAATGATTTACGCGCTAAGTGGCGCCCAGGAAAATTGCAACCTTCGATAAAACGACTACTTTCTTTTATCGTGAAAGTAACTATTTTAAAATCGTAATACTATTATTATTCGAAAGGTCGCGAGACGAAGGGGAAAATGTTAAAAATTTGTTTAATTCTGATCCTCGAAAATTAAACGTCCGAATTTCTTACGCTTTTCGCGAACACACTGTACAACTTCTTTATGCCTCTACTTTGGAAATAAATTCCGAGCATACGATACTGTAACGTTTAACTATGGAAGAATCATATTATAGCTCGTAAAAGATTAAATGCTTGTAGTCAAAACCTGTAATTTGCATAACCTGCAGTAAGTTACGTTGAAGTTTTTGAAATATCGTTACGAGTACAGTGATATACAGCTATCAATTTCACTAATTACGCAGGCGAAATTTGAGAACAGGTAGGCAACGTGTGCTGCTACAATGTTGAAAATAATCGGGGTGCTAACACTTGTTAGACTATTTTCTACAGCACTATAACGTCCATACATCTATGGCAAATATCTGATAACTATTACACACGTTACCAAGCTTCCCAAAATAATTCTAATAGTAAAATAATGTCATTGACGTAATTCACAGTGAAATAGTATCCTTTATCTTCGTTTACCTAGTCTTATCTTCGCACAAACTTACGCACTAATTACAATTTTCATTCAAATTCCGTCTTTGTGCTTCTCAAAAAAATTCCCACCTAAAGGCCCATCAGTTCCCGCCAAAATTCGTCCAACACTCGTTCACCACATAAATTCGTAAATCCCACCGAAACAGATATCCCGAAGTGACACGATCTCGACAGAATCACACCGATAACGCTCGTATTCGCGGGAAAATCGCGGACAAACGGTGCGAAACGAGGAAAGGATCTTGGCGTCTGTTAAGAACGATCCCGGGCGGAATGATCGATCGGGTTGGTAAGAGCAATCGAAGGAGAGGATTCGCGCGCGAAAAGAAAAAGACCGGATGGTCGTTGGCGAGCGAGCGCGGGGGGAAGCGCGGCGCGCGCGTCGAAGGAGGCCTCTTCAGCGCGTTCTAGCCCGGAGCGACGCAGAATCACTCAGAGCAACGCCGGCCGTTACTTCATTTTTGCGGAGCGTTTACAACGTCCTGTCCACTCGCGTGGTATCGTTGCTGGCATTTCGATGCATAATAAACGAGCGGTTAGCCCTGCGCCTTGGCTCACACCTCTGGCCCCTTCTTTTCTACGAGTTAAAAGGGGGATGTGCCCCCTCCAGCCAACAGCCTCTTTTCCTCTCGTCCGACCGCCGGATCCTCCTTCTTTCTTCCTCTTTCCGCCTGGCGCTCGCGCTCGTCCCGTAAAACCCGGGCTGTCTCTCGTTTGCAGACTTTCTTTCGAGACGAGGCGCGCATAACGAGTTGCGAGAGCGAGACAGGGCTATATCGTTGGCCCAACCGTGGAGAGCTGAGCGACTCTAACGAAAGGAAATCCGATTTGCACGCCGCGCCGGGAGAGCCTCTCTCTCTCCCGCCCTTTTTCGAACGCACGTCCGACCGCCCGTTCCGTGCAAGACTGCCGCGCGCTACGATACACACGCGGAGCAGCCGCTAGTTTTCATGGAAATTCGTTTGCCGCTCGTTACGTGACGCTGCCATTTCCTTTGCCGGATTCCTGGTTTTAGCGCGCCGCCATCGCACTGCGGACTACTTTCTGGGTTCGTTTGTTGTAACCCGGTTTCTCGGGATCGATGTTAAACCGATTCATTACGGGACAGTCTGATTTCGTAGAGAATTTTCGTGAATTTTTTCGGTTCTTCTCATTTTCTCGTTGGTTACGTGGTGAAAAAATCTAGAAACCGGCCATCTTAATGTCCTCTGTTGAGGTGATGTGAAAATGTATGTCAGCGATGGATAAACGAAATTTCGCGCAGCAGAGTGTTTTTTTTTTTTCTTTCTTCGCGATCATATTTTCGATGTTACGAATATGAATCGAACTTTGTTTTTTTTTTTTTTAATGTAACGATAGCTGGGAATAAGGGAAATATAAAATTTCTTCCAATTCTTAAATATTAAGAGGCAAATAGGATTGATAGAATTATGCAGCGATCTATGATCCAAGAAAAAATAACGATTAAGTATGTAACCGTTGAAAGTGTGAAATCCTATATTTGGATGATTATAAAAAGCAATGTCAATATGTTTGAAGCTTTACCCTGTTCCTCGTTCTCGTAAAAAGATGTATTAGTGGATTTAAGAAAGTAGATATAAATTTATTCTCTGTAACCGTTTATCGTTTACTAACACACATTTTTACAACATCGACTTAAAAGAATATAACAACACAGTCTGTGTCATTTTCACAGTTCCCCACTGCGCGAAACAGAAATTCTAAGATTAGGTCGAAATGCTATTTTACAATACTTAATTGTCGCAAAGTAGCGATTGTGCCAAAGTGTTAACGCTTTGATCTTATTTTGCACCTGTTTCATTTGAGCAATGGAGTCGACGAAATACCTCTCGCAAGCTGGTTCGCATAAGCTTGTAATATATTAAAATTAACTCGACAATTCGATCTCACGGTTTCTATAATGGAAACGATCAAAATTACAGGCTAATATTCCGTTAATCTTTCGGGAAATTTCCTACGAAATCAGCGTGTGGACCTCGCAGAATTACGGATATCCATCTTGTACGGATAAAGGAAACGTTTTCGTTGTGTAATTATTAACAATTATAGTTATATACGATCGCAGTTTTGAGCAGTTAATAAACTTTGCGAAACATGAAAATATTCTTAATGAACATGCCTCCGCGAATTAATCACCCTTCGGATACTTTTGCTTGAAAAAAAAGTTAATAATACTTTGTAAGGTTGTACATAACGTGGAATGACTTGGAAGTTCAGCGTGTCAACAGCTAATAGGTGATTCTATAATGACGATTATGATTATGATTATGGTTATGGTTATGGCTATTTATAACAAGCCATATACACTCGGCGATCACGAGCTATCGGTGTATAATGATAATAATAATTATACTTCTTTATTGGGGCTTCAGTTGTATATAGTATACTTTAATAGAACGGATCGAGTAAGAAAAGGAAGAGTTACATATTACATGCATCGTAACTACGGTGCAAAGACGTAATCTAACCTAACCTAGATGTAATCACACGATCGAAACTTGAGGAATTGTAACCTCAAAGTGTCCTGTACCTATGCCTTAACCACGATAACATCTTCAGATTGCATTTCGTTTCATCTGTAGAATTCATATTTTTGCGATTGAAAAATATACATTCGAGAATCTAAAAAGCAAAAAGTAAAATGCGCCTATGAAAAAATAGTAAATAACAAAATTCAACCAAACTTGATCAGTAACAGAGAACACTATTTCCATAATATTCCAAAAAAATAATTTCAGTATGAAATTTTCTTTGACTTGCTAAAGATTTATTTTTGAAACCTTCGAGTGCCATATTTTACGGTTGCTTCCTAATTAGTACCACTTATCTATCCAAGGCTACTGTACAATTCATATAAACATCTACCTTATCTATCGGTGGCGTTATCGAAAAAATGTTGAGCAATCGTCGAAGGAAACAATACTCGTGAATCGTTAAAAAAAAAAAAAAAACAGCAGAAACGACGTGTACCTTGTCGCTGCTAATTTCATTAACATCAGTCGTAAATGTAACACACTTGAATCCTACCGATCGATAATCGATGCCACCTGCAGGACGCGGCAGTTGAAAAAAACTGGAAGCGGCGCGCATCGGAGCGATTATTTGCGCTGCGCGACGATAATGGATACGGAAAGGCGGTTTGAATCCGGCCGAATGGGCGTATGAATGGTCGCCGTTTAGCGTAATTATTGGCGCATTGTCTACGGCACAATACCGGCCGCGAAATTGGCATGCAAAAATCGGATGCGATCCTATTGTTGGCCATTGTACGATCCGTGGCTGCGTGGCGGCCTCCCCGGGCTCTCCAGTTTTCGAATATTTCGCCGTCAATGCCGTCGATTCGTTCGCCAATCGAATTTAGCTCGAACGACGCCGAAAGGAATTCACCAGTTCCACCAATTACGCCACGTACCGGCCATTCTTTTTTTTTTTTCTTTCTTTTGCTTCGAATATACCGCCAAACGTAACGAGACTGCATTTCGGTATAGTAGTCTGTTCGATTTTTATCTCGTTGCAATTTTTACACCTCTAACGACGTATGATTTGACGATTTTTCAATTTTTCTCCCCTCCCCTTGGAAAGAAATGGGGATAAAACTTAGTTTGCTTATTTTGTGTTTCTTTCATGTTTCTCTCTGCTCTTTGACACTTCGATCGAAAGCTTTGCGATAAGCTCTGTACTCGCGCGAGAGCCGCGAAGGGTGAGAATTTGAACGTTAACGCAATAATCGAACCTCCGAACGAATTTCAGATGAGAAGTGGTGTTTCTCTAACAGCGGAGAATTTCTCGCGAATCAGCCGAGGATCGAGTGATTTCGCCCTACTTTCTTCGACATTTCGCACAATCGATGCTCGGCGACGGGGCTACGTCGGCGGCGCCGCTGTCTCGAGGTGAAAGTTCACGGATGATCGTTGGTCGCCGCGTCCTGGACACGACCTCGCCGGGCAAGGATTCATACCAGCCCTGGCGAATAATACGAGAGGCTAGATTTGTGCGAGGCTCGGAAAGGCCCAACTGAGAGAATTTGGCTGGTTATTAGGCAAGGGATGTCGGCACGATTCTAACTCTCCTCCGAACGGAGCAACCGCGGGCTTTTTGTGCGGTCAGATTGGCGGCCATTATGTTCCGAAATTGGGCCTTAATTGTGGCAGCGGTAATGAGTCGGGTTGTTCTAATGCAACGGCACCAAACCGCCAGCACACATAGTATCTTAAAACGCCGCCGTAGTGTCGTCTAACGGGTGATCTATCGATAAATCTTCCCGACAGAACTTTTTATAATTTTACTTCTATCGGGGGAAAGGTTGCTTTCGAAATTCTAGAGATTGATTTGTACGTTCAAGTTGTGAAAATGTCAAGTTAACTTTTCTGCAAGACGATAATTTCTTTAAAAAGGGAAAAAGTAAAATGCGTAATTGGAAGCAGAAGTTGAATATTTTATTTGGTGTATTGACAGATGTGCATGATTTTCATGGATAATTTAAGTAGATGATTTCTATGGATATGCTTATTTAAATGAAAAACAGAAGTTAAAAATGAATCCTAAATTTTGTTACTAATGTATCGATCACTTACGGAAGAGTTAGCTATCTTCTTAAAAATTCGTTAAAAACAATTCCTCTCTTACATCGTTTCTACAACTCCTCAAATACTTCCCCAGTTGAGAAATTTCTCATTTCTAACATCTCCACGTGTCGTTCTCTAAATTTGACCAATTGAAACCGCAGCCTATCAGCCACATGTTATTTTCGAATCTATCCGGCAACACGAAATTGTATAGCACCTCGGTTCAGGTCACCCGTTATAGCATAGAGAGCGGTAGGGAATATTACTATGTGGCGACGTAGCATTATTTAATTGCTCTTCCGTTGTTTTTTCGTCGCCAGATAATTTGTGTACCTGGCGGCGGACTCTCAGTTCCACCTTTACTCTCTCGCCTCTTCGCCTGTCTTTTTCTCTCGCCCGGCACAAGTCCCGGACCGCTTCAGATGTCTCGCTTCCACCTATCCGTAGGTCTCTTCTGGCTGTATAGGTTTTCTCGTTGTGAGAAGAGTCGGCACAAGGGGAAAGCAAAAGAGCAAAAGCAGCGGAGAGAAAGGACGAGAAGGACGGGACGACCGGTCGGCCTACTCCTAATTGCGCGTAATTACCTATGGAGGCCAATTAGCTCGGATTGGCTGGACGGATGATCCGCGACTAGCCCCGAGGACTTTGAACATCGTTCGAACCTCGTGCCTCCTCACCTTGGCTAAACTCACGCGAAAGTGCCTTTACGAATCGTCCCCGTTTCCATAATCCGTGCCTTCCCTGCTTCTTCCCGTTCCCCCCCACAGTCGATGCAAAACGCGAAAAGTAATTGCCGCGATCAATCATTCCCAAGTTGCGGTAATCGTTTAGAAGTGAAGTGTATTAAGAGCGTATTGTTTTGCGCCGGTGGTAAAGTAAAGTAATTTGTTTCCTTTTAAGTGAGCGTTCTAGTTGCGATGGCTTAGGATTTTGTTAAGTGACGTTCTCAGCCGCGGCGTTATTCTACACTCGATTTAGGGATTTTTCAGAGGAGGAAAAGTTTGTCTGCAATATCGAGGAATTTTTTAGAGATCGATGGTTGCGATTTATCTCTGTTGAAACTGTTGTAAAATCGTATCTTATGCTAATGCGTACAATTACACTTGCAGGTAGTTCGATTCTCTGAGTAAAATTATGAATTGTGAATTAAATTTGCTATGAAAAGAATTTATTTTGTGGTCGAACGAATAAGTTTTTCTCTGGGATGCACGATATTTTTGGATAGTTAGAGAAGAATGGTTTTGTAACTAAATATTTATTAATAAAATACACTCGAATCGGATTTTTAGAGCACACTCTGTTTGGAAAATACGAGTTATTTACGAGAGGAAAAACTTTTCAACTGCAGATCAGAAAGTGTTCTTCGGTTCGGAAGTATTGTCTTCCTGATGGTTTTTGACGGATTTCTGTTTACAACCGAAAACTTCGTCCTTGCGTAACGTTCTATATGAACACGCTGATAGAAATCATGAAATTCTTTCGGTCTATGAACTTCGAATATTGGAATGCTGCCGGCCAGGGCATGCTCAACGATTGGAAACAGTCGATTTATTTCCCTTCGATTTATATGAATGTTTAATACATCAAATTTCGACCAACCGGGTGAATTTTCCCAGAAATAATTCAACGTAGAAAATCCTCCTAAACCTGAATTTTCCTTTAATCAAACTGACACTTAACTACAAAAAACACTACTGCTCTATCCTTAGAAAGTTCATAAATCGATCAGTTATCGAATCGAGAAACAATTGAAATAAAAATAATTAACTTTCAAATTATTTCATTCTTCTGTTATTAATCGTTCAAAATTCTACAAATTCAGATGTACAAAAAGGATTTTTTTAACGTGCTTAAATAGAAACAATAATTTCTCAGTTACGGTGTTCTGGTAAACAACAAAGGACGACGAGGATCTTCCACCTACTCTTGGAGATGTAATATTAAGCAGGATCTGTGATCGTCATGTTCCCACGTTCCTGTTGCGATTTTTCCCTTCGTATCAGGGAACGACTTAATGGCGATATCGATGTTTTGTGCGTTTCAACGTTACGAACCATTTACCGTGGTGCCGTACTATAATTACGTGCCTCTAATTACGCGCGCAACACTGTCCTCCCCGGTTTATTTGTTCTGCCGTTTCCCAGAGCATCAGGACTAATACACCTCGGGCGCTTGCAATCTCAAACGATCATAAATAATTGCACGCACACTCGCAGCTCTACCGGCACATACATACGTAATGAGCAATTAACAATCGAGTTTCCCTCAGGTAATTGCTTTATCGACGCGGAAAAGCCGCGAGACGTCGTTGAGTTTCCATACTTCTGATCGTTATTGTGCTCCTTGGATTTGCGAGAACTGCAAATTTCGTCGGTGACTGTGAATTAATGTTCTCGGTTCTTTTTTCGAGTTGATTAATTAAGCTGCTTAATGTTGCGCGAAGATTGCAATTTTTCATACTTTTCCGTTGAGATTGTGTAATTGATGTAGTTAGATGAAGAATGAAATTTTAATTCGAAGCAAAATTGTCTTCGACTAAATGAATTCTATACCTACAGTTAGAGAATAATCTTGAAGTCATTAAAGATGAACTGTACGATGTTATTAAAAATATATCTCTGTAATTGTCCAAGTATTAACACGTGGATTGAAAAAAAATAGAATTTAAATCAAAAGTTGAAATTACAAAAGTGAAATTTTGTGCAAATTTAATATTAGCAAGTAAGGAAAACAAGATATGAAGGAATATTTTTATTGGATTTGTAAGTAAAATATAAGAATGAGAAAGAAGAAAGGATCGTCGAAAGAAATTATTATTAGTCAAATGAAAAATCAGGTACGAAAAAGGATCCATAATTAAATTTGCATCAACTCAAGAAAGTCTTACCAGACCCACAGAAAAAAAAGGATAATACCAAAGATCCTCCGTTTCACCAACAGAACCAAAACACTCCCAGAAATTTACCAAACAATCCGCAAATCTCGCTTATCACCGTGCAAAGAATCTCCGCAAAAAAAGAAAAGAAGAAGAAATTAAACAAACAATCTTCTTTCAAGCTGATTGAATTCAATTTTCCGACGAACACACGATCTCCATTCCCTTCGACGAATTCTCTCTTCCATTCGTCGACGATACAGTCCCTACCTAAGGCTCACTCGAGCCGCGGCGGATGCCTCGGAAATTCACGAGGAGCCAGCCCTGCGCCAGGAATAATACGTTTCTCTCCAAACTAGGGAAAACATATATTTATCTGGTCTTTACATAAGCCGATTCAGCTGTTGTTCTGTATCCACTTTTCAAGATTCGAATCCTCGGGGACTCGAAACTTCGAGGTTCCACTGTTTGCTGGATAGAGGGTGGGGGGATGAGAAGAACCAGAGAGAGAGAGAGAGAGAAAAAACGGAGGAAGATACGCGAAAAGAGAAAATCGCGGCGGCGGAGAGGGAGATGGCTGGCGGCGAAGGACCACGGACGGGGTCGGGACAATTCGTCATTAGTAAACAAATAGTTTAGCGACCGGTCGGGTCAGGCCTACATAAACTAAACAACAATAAGTCCTGCGGCTCAGAAAGAAATACCGTCTCCGCTACCCTTCGAGGCGAAGCACACCTGGCTTCACCTTCGTAGGAGTTTACCTGCACGGGTGGGTGCTGAAGAGGTCAGGGGCGTGTGTATTCGAGCCGGTACCACACCACCACGCCCAGTCGCAGGACTAATAGTAATTTATTTCGCAAGCTTAACGATCTCGTCCGATTTAGCCGCGTCCTTGGGTCTTTATCTTTGTCTTTGATCGGCTACGGGTTGCGTAATCGTCCAGACCGCTCTCTCTCTCTCTCTCTCTTCGTTTTCTTTCATACTTTGCGCGCCTTTTAATTTTCGGATGAATGGGTGATTTCGTGGATGGGATCGCGAGGGACCGTGTTTCTCGATCGAATTGAAAGGCTTGTCATCTCGTGGGTTAATTACACGATGGAAGAAATTAATTAGTTGGATTTGTTCATTATGGTTTGCCCGTTTTTATGTGGAGCAATATGTTACAATTCTCTGTAATTTTAAATATTGGACAGTTTCATTTGTCAAAGAATATTTGAAAGGTAAAAATAATTCTGTTCAAGTACCTTTTGTTAACAGATAACAGTAAATTCATTCTGTCGGTGGAATTATGCGAAGAAATCCAAAATGCAACGAATTTCTTAAGTTTCATTTTGTGGAAGAAAAATTACTTCCATACGAACCTAATATCACTACCACTGAGAATTTAAAATCGAAAAACGAAATTTACATTTCAGATGTCAGTAAAATTAAATATCGCGAAGCAAACAATGGTAACACGGCTCACAGAAATTTCGGCATTTCCAGGAATATATTTAGTTTCTGAAAAATGAGTATCCCGAAGGGAACTTGGCAGCATGGTACCAGGTTTTAGCTCGTCGGACATCTCCCCACCTGACCGAAACTGATCGGTGTTAAAACGAATTTCTCGGATTCATTCGTCACCTCGAATTTCCGAAGACGACGTGACGGCGGGGACGTAGAAAAAAAAAATAGGGCGTAACCGAGCAATAACGCGCTTTAATCGCACGACAGTAATAGCCTGCAGCTTCTCGTTTCTTCGATTTCGATTTTCAACCAGTCCTGAAAAATTCGAGGACGCGTTCGTTCGTTGGTACCCGAGACTTTTAACACGAAACCAAGACACGTCCCTGCTTTTGTTTGGCCTGAACAAGACGGAGCCTGGTTCTCGCCCGGCACTTAGGCAACCGAGAGTATTTGTTCAGAAGATTCCTATCGGCCTTGTGTAACTACACATTTCACGTGAACCACGCTGAATTACCGATCACCGTTCCCTTCGTCTAATCGTACCAACAGTTCTCTCTAATTTCGATGCTCCAGCCAGCTGTGATGTGTAAAAAGGCGTAGACGTGATCTTGTCGAATAGCGGGAGGAACGTTTGTCGAAGATGAAACGCGGGTATGGAATGTGTTTATTTGTTTGGAATAAATTGGAGTCTTTTTGGAAATTATGCTACTTCTGAAGAGAAATAGTAGATCATTTTTCAGTTTCTTTTCACTGACGAGTTGCGCCCTCTAGAGTATTCTTTCTCTAATTATTTATACCTGTTTTATTTGTCTGTTGTTATAAAAACTGAATTAAAATTAAAATCCTGAATTAAAATGAGCTCGTAATTAGTCTATAATTGAAACGAAATTTTACAACTAAATTGTATAAATTTTCACTTGATACATTGAGAAATTACGTTCATCGTAAATACATTCAGAAATTATGCAAATTTTAATTTCCAGCGAGATAGACAAAAATTCATTAAAATATTCGAAAATAATGAAGTTCGTTTGCTCGTTACCTTTCAAGCCCTTCGTCTTCAAATCTTACGTATAAAGCATATTAAAAGAGGTAAAAAAGAAAAGCAACAAGGATCTGAAATCTTTTACCAAGCATCCCAACAGCTCATCACGACTCTAAACACCGTCCTCTCTTGATCTTCCCAATTCGAGGCTAACGTCAACGCGAACATCCTCTTTTCCGCTTTCACTGACGTTATCTCCCGCATCGTAGCTTTCTCGCCTGGTCAGTATGCGCAATATGAAATATAAAAATCAGCCTTTCAAGCCAAGGGCGTCCGGATCCATGGAAGACTGGTCGTCCCTTTGTCCACCTAAGATCCTTGGTCCTTAATCCTCCCTAAACTACAGGGAGAGGAGTATCTCGATGGTCCCCGTGGCGAGATTAGCATGACAATGCTTCCACTGGCCACTCATTATGGCCGTTCGTGATCCGGCGTTCCGTTGCCCAGCGTAAAACAAAATTCCAGCCTACGAAAATCTCGCTGGACAATAGGGGTTGACACCTTTCTTGATTCAACCGTTCCCGATGCTCTTCTCCTGTCCTTCAGGCCCTTCGTTTCATTTTCACCCCACCTTGTCTCTCGTCTTTCTTCCCTCTCCCTCCCTTCCACAGTCTTCTTTTCTATCTTCAGTCTCTATTACCGCCGACATCATCCCTTGTCCACCCTCCTCCAGGGCAAGCTAGCCTTCTCCCACGGCTCATTCTCTCGCTGAATGAATACCAAAGATGGATCGCTTCCCTCTTTGCACGGCCTTGCCGTGCCTGTGTCGCTCTGTTGTCCAGAAATCGTGCGATTTTCGATGAATTTACGCGTCCCAGGGACCAGATGCACACACAAACGAACAGATCCCGCGGCTCCCTCCTCGAGATTACTATCGGCATCCGGGGAATCGGTCTATTCCCCGATGGAGTCTGCAACGGCCTCTGCAGATTTTTCGACGGTCACGATGCGACATCGTGACTTTTCCTTCGATAAATGATGCTTGCTTACCTTTTCCTAGGATAATGGTTGCCCAACGTCTTCCATCTTCTTGTTCAATGCAGCAAAGGTTCGGTTCGAGGAATCCCTTCGATGTGACGAATAGTTGGAAGGTATCATTTTTGTATGGTAGTTTGGTTACGGATGTAGGTTCTTTTTGTCGAGTAAGGAAAAGAAATGGAGTTGCCAATATTAGTGACTTAGAGTTACAATTAAAAATTGAATTAAATCGATTAGAAGACAGAATTCAAGAAGGAAGAAGTATTAATCGAACACATGGATTATTTTCAAATAAATTTCAACTTTTCAAATATTGAAAACGTTAAGGGGTTGTTGCTTTTACAAAAATTTTATTCTGACTCAATCTCACAAGATGGATTACTTGCTGTAACGCTTACTCTTACGAAAAAAGGTTCTTTCATTTCATTTCTTTGCTTATTGAAAATACAGCAGTGTTCTTACAACAAATATTAGCTGCGAGCAGCTCTGATTATCTCGTTTTTATTCCATTTCAATCATATTTACCCGATCACCACCAATCTACGATACACAACGCGTGTCTAACTAAATAATACTTCCTCAAGCACACATGCCTTCCGCTTAAAATTCTTGCAACCATCAACCCCTCCCTTTCCAATCACCGATTTTCCACATTTCCGCACGATCATTTTTCCACCGGATTGAAAGGGAGAGAAAAAGAAGGGAGGGCTAGGGAAAACGCTTAGGAAAACAGGGTTTTCAATCGAAGGACACGCGAAATATTCCGTGGTACCGTTCCATTTGCATTTGCATTCGCGCGGAACGTCACAAAGTCCACTCCCGGGAATATGTACGTTGGAAATCCGAGCGAAATCTCAAATTACGATAATTCGACGAGCAGCAGAGCGCGCCGCAGGTGTCTGGCAAAGGTGCATAAAGGGGATGCAGATAGAACGCGATACAAAAGAGAAGCACGATATTCATGGGACCAAAGGGAGCATAATGCAGATCCCAAATTTTTGGAAAACTCCCGAGCTAATCGACGTGAACGACACAATCGGGTTTACCTGATGGACGGTCCCTTTCGGCCACCACCGTGAGAAACAGTGTTCCAAGTGTTCTGAAACCGTCCTCGTACCAACAGAGGGGAGAACCAACGAGAGAAAAACATCTCGATGGGTACCTCTCTCTCTCTTCTTCGGGAAGAATTAATTGATGAGAGAAAGGACAGCGTAAGAATGCGTGTCCACGTGAACGAAATCTCTCTTTCCAATGTTTTTTTTTCTCTCTCTCTCTCTCCGCTGTCTATTGTACTTTGCATCAGTCCGCGCTGCGTTAGAATCTTTAAGTGGAATTCTATTATTTGGAGCGTGTCCGCGTTGCTTCATAGATCTGATCGTTGTCAGGGGGGAAGGAAAATTTTACAAACGAACCTTAGAGGAAAATTTAATATTCTGAGTTTGTTCCTTGAATGTCACATCGCGGTCAGAATTAAGAATTTAAAGAATATAAAGAATTTAAGAATTAAAGAATTTTATAAGAATCAGAAATAGTTTTTTTGGTGTTTAGTATCGAAATTGCAGTAGTTTTCGTAACGAGCAAGGAGAGAATTTTAGTTAATTAAGAAACAATATTTTCTCGAGTTAGGAACAGACAGAAGTTCCTCGACAATTTATGTATACACCATGGTAATTACGGGTCGCATTTGAATTACTAATAAACGAAGATTTTAAAGAATCTCGTAAGGGTACTCGATGTAAGGAATAATCTTAGGAACAATTGCGTCTTTAACAAGCCACTTGCTTCAACTCCGTGGCATAAAATCAAGGGGTACCTCCTTAAAATGTCCAAGATGATTCTTCAAGGTTACTTCAATCCCTTAAGAAAGGATCTTGTTCATCCTTGATTCATTAAAAGACAACGTAAATCTTATCCTTTTTGTGGTCGCAAAAGTGAATTCGTCGTATCGATATCGTTCTTAACTCTCGATTCACCGAAGATATTGCCGGAGGAACTGATTCAGACGGTAAAAACGCAGTAAAAGGTATTTGTTGTCTCTTCGTCTTTTTATACGATGTGAACACTTTGTGTGTTGGACTATTTGGGAAATATTTTGGATGAATAAAAGACTAGCTTTTAATAAGGAATGCATTTTTGCCCTAAATTTTGCAGTATTCTAACTCCAAGTATTTCAATAGCAATTTCTTACCATTCTTCGAATTTTCGTTGTTACCACGATCTTCTGTTTCCCAATTTCAAGTATCCTTAACAATTAAGATTGAAAATACTAATTCTATCAAACACTCTAACCTCGTTCAATATTCTTTCTATTTCCATTTATACCAAATCAAAGAGCTACTCGTCGTTCGCTACTTTTCTGCACCCCTGTGTTACACTTTGCGCCAATTTAAAACCTGACGAAACCAAAAACTGAGGCAAACGAACAATCGTGCAATATCTCTCAAGAATGTTCATCGATTCTCGTCACGTTCTTAAATTAACAGCCGGAGCAATTTCGTATAACGATCGGACCTGTTTTGGCCGTCATTCCTCGTGTTTTCCCCGGCGTGTCTCCCCTTTTCGCCGTCCTATCTTCCTCGCCAAGTATCTCCATGACAATAGAAGACGAACAATATAAAATCTCACAAGAAGAATAATTAAGCTCGCGGTAATCGTTCGGTACGGACGACGGTCAACTACCACGCATCGCAGCGTTTCGGCCCCATTGAAACGGCCACCGTAAGGATTCCCATCAGCTGCCGCGCCACGTTACCTCCTTGAATCTTCGAGCACTTGGGGGAACGTTAAAACGAAGGGTCTCGGGAGGGTGGCGAATTAATTTATGCAACAACGTACCGACACAGTACCGAGCTTCGTTTCTTTGACCAGGTGATGACCGGTCCGTGTCGCAACGGGCGATCCACCACCCTTGAGTACGCCATTCTCTCCTCTTCCGTTCCGCTCCCTTTTAACTCCTGCGGCGTGTGAAAATTCACGTGGCCCTTTGTCTTTCTAGTTTTTCATCCTCTCGACACTTTCCACCTAGCCTCCGTTGACAACGGGTGTTCCGCTCCTGTTGTTTACCTGCGTTCATCCCTTATTTTCCGAGCGTAACGGCGATAAAGAGGAAGATGACCCGGGGGAAACTGGAGATACGTACGGCACGAGAAAAAGGGGTAAATTGCGGGGAAATCGGGGTAAACAGGAATATTTGGGAAGAGATAAACAGCTATATTATGTGTTTATTCTTGTCCCGAACATTAGACCCCTTTGCTCAATAGACTGAGAAGCTTTTGTTCGGAGTATTGTCCTGGTTTTAAATATATGTGAATATACGTGCATATATGTTTAGATGAATTAACGTATCATACGTCGGACACGTGTATTTTGTGCTTCTCGTTATTTTGCTTTATTTGGATTTACATTGTGTCGGGATTTTAAATGTAGGAAATATCCAGTAGTTGGAAGTTTATCGTTTAATAATGTTTCAAGGAGTCCTAAGTGTCTTTTAATTGCAAAATACTTGTTAAACACATTCAGTTTAACTATTGCAGTCGAATATTTACCGATGACACAGTGTTCTATCGTTGAAATTAATTCGTTTCGAAATAATCTACACGTTATTTGCAATAGATTATATTTTAATTAGAAGTGAGAAAATTGAAAAAATCATATGCATATTAAAATGCACTAAAAATGTTGCGTTCACAAATTTGACAAACTGACCGAGGTTAAAATTCAATATCATGTTAGCAAAACTTTTTTCCTAATCCCTCAGAGAAAAGCACATAGAAGCTGTTTCAGAAATGAACACAAATTTATGGAAATATTTAATTCCAAAACTGATACAATCAAATCATTTTCACTTTCTACAAGCGAAGGCACATTTGCAAGGCAAATATTAATTCCACGGCAAACATTGAATTATCGCTTTCAATCCATTTTAACGTCAAATCTAAAATTTAAATGCCGAACAGAGAAAGAATAAAATCCCGAGCAGCAAAAAATAATTTAAGCTTGATTTAAACAGCCTCGAAAATAAGAAAAAAAAAAGAAATCATACAACTCATTTACCCGCGGTCTGTCCTCAGTGGCGGTCAATATAATTACAGGACCGAGACATCTTTCAAGTTCGTGTGAGCGTAGAAAGCGAAAGCTTATCTCGAATCCCGATCTGTAGTCTTATTTACTTATGTTCCTCGTTTTCTTGTCGAGGGCGAGCGACGAGACAAAAGCGAGCATCGTAATCGAGCGTAAAAATACCGAGGTGCCCCCGAATTCGTTAATCTCTTTTCCTTCACTTTTACGGACGTTGTTTAGGGTGCTGGTGGTTTCCTCGCCGTGGGAGGGAGAAGATACACCACAATGCCCTTTTGTCCTAGCCCTCTTGCCCCAGTTTCCTATAGTGCGTGGCCAGTTTGGGCCCTCCCTTTGACACGCTATAATTGAATTGTCGTCCGGAGCATTTCTTAATATTTCACTGGTAATTGTTCCCCGACGAAAATTCTCCACGAGGTATCCTGCATTTTGCATCGATTTAAACGTGTATTAGGAACTTTGCAGAGTGCGAAACGATGAATTCAATTTTTGGGCGGGGACCGTTCAACCCTTGTATCGATAGTTACAATTGTCGTCTATTGTATCGTCCGATTTTAGTAGCTTTCTGGTAACGAAATTGTAAACTTTAGGAAATGTAGCAAATAACAACGATCTGGCCGGATAGTGAAATCTTTCGCCGGGAAGACCAAATATTGTGCAAAAGTGTACCCGACATAAGGGTTAAGCAGAATTCGAGCTTATCTTGTATCATAGTAACCGCAAATTATCATACCCTTCATATTTCGCATTTCGTTAAAACTTTTCGACAAAGCTCCAAACGACCTCCGTTTATTCAACATTTCTCTCTTACTTATACCCATAGAACACACTAATAGACAACGTTTGATCGAAGAAAAACTGGAACACCCTGTACAACTCTACTATATCTATCCCATCCTACACAAACGACGATCGAAAACGACAATACAATATTCATTCATTCATTCCATGAAGCATCTTCCAACGATCCTCAACTCCCGAAACCCTTCAGAAACGTGATTCTTCAGAAGCTTCCAACATCAAGCACCGCTGTTTTTCTCCGGCCTAGAATGAGCTCGAACATCATCGTTCAGCATTAACCTGGTATCTAAACAAGGAATACGACCACTCCGGTGTGTGTTTCACGTGGCCAGTACGTCGAAAAGTGTGCGACGCGTGGAATCCTCGAGCTTTCAGTGGCATTGAACCGAGCCGGGGCAAGAGTGAGCGAGCGAGAGAGATAGAGAGAGAGAGAGAGAGACGTGGTCCCCATTCATGGTTGCCGCTGCTATACTACTATGGTTCGAGCACGCTGACTGGAGGTCGACTACGAGAAGGTGTAGGTCAAAGGGAGCCACCGAGG